>NC_089751.1:40488116-40600616 GCF_040412425.1 Macrobrachium rosenbergii | reverse complement strand
AAGAAAAATATTGGAATGCTTAATTTCTAATGAATTTCATATGTAAGAAATTAATTTTACTTTTACTCAAGTCTTAAGAAATGAAGAATTTAGATTTGACATTATTCTTTTGACAGAAAACGAAAATTAAAGCATTGTTCCTTTTATTACAAATTGGAGTTAAAATGCCTCATTACTCTCAGGAACAGCTTTACTACCCCCACGGGGTAATTACCCCTATTTTGAGAACCACTGATAGATGAATGGCCCAAAATGTGGGGGTCTTCTTTGAAGAACTTGGATGGATTTTTGTGACATCATCCTTGAAGTACCAAATCTCCAAGAAGGCAATATCTGCAGGTGAGTCCAAGGCCAAGGAAATTCAAAGGCAGTGACAACTTGACCATGATTAATGCTGACATAAGAGACTGAATGTTGGGTACAGGATTGTCAAATGGGTGAAATAATCCTGATGGTGCCAACCCAACTCTTATTCCTCTGATACATGCACATATTCTACTGAATGGCAGGGTGTTCCACACGAACGCAGCAACTTCCTTAGTCATCGAAGCTCTTGCCAGGGAATCAGCTTTGACCTTCTGCTTCTTTTTAAACCTGGCAACATCAACCAGATGATCAAATTCATCCAAAAATGCACTGTAATGGCTAATGGCAAGAGTGTGTTCTGGGGCCACCAGCATGATTCTTCAGAATTACATGCGACAGCTTGATAACCATGATTATTGCTTATATAAGAGACTGAATGGTGGTACAGGATTGTCAAAGGGGTGAAATAATCCTGATGGTGTCTACTCAATTCTTATTCCCTCTGATACAAGTTCCACACAAACCCAGAAGCTCCCTTCAGGTATTGAGGCTCTTGCTAGGTAATCAGCTTTGACCTCCTTCTAGGCAATATCAACCAGATGAACAAATTCATCCGAAAATGCACTGTAATGGCAAACGACAAGAGTGGGTACTGGGGCCACCATCATGCTTCTTCAGGATTACAGGAGTGACAACATTTGGCAAACTTCAGGTTGCCTCACATGGAGGAGTCTATTTTCTCAAAGGATGCTGTTGTGCCTTTTGTAACCTAGTTCTTAGGAAGGAAGATGCAGCTTCCTAAGTTTTCTCATTACATTTTTGTCTAACATCCATGACCCCATATTGTCAGATATCATGGATCTGAACCTGTTTTTGCAGGTCTGGCTAGGTGATGATAGACAAACTGGCCTCTGCAGCAATTCAAGCTATAGTATGAAGACCCTGGTTAACTCAACCCCCTCCAACAGATAGCCCTACACTCTGTGCATATGGCACAGGCCAGCTTCAATGACTTCCTCACACCTGCCAAGGAACTGATGGGACCAGTGCATGCCTCCCACCCCAGTCAGATGCTCTTACCCTTCAACCCCTTTCAGGAATTTTTCTTCTGGGGGCCAGCAGTCATCCTTTTTGTCTAAACAGATGGGGAAAAGTATTTCAGTGCCAAATAGTTTGGGACAAACTGATTGGGAAATTTCAGTACCAAATCACCCAATGTAGAGGGAAGGAGAGTATGATGTGGTACCAATCCACAATGAGGGCCGGTTCCAGAATGTTGGAGGCCACGACAAGAGATGGGAGCAGAACCATGGGATGTAAGAACCCTACAGACTGCAAATTGGCTGCCAATTCTGGTTATGCTTCTACCTCCTCACCCCCAACCCATCTCAACTCGTCAATTCATTCGGAGGGGCAGTTTCTGTTTGAAGCTATATGTTTTGTTTCCTTGCCACTATATGGTACTTAAGCGTTTATGTACTTAGGTTCTTGCAACAGTTGCAGTTTGATTTTACTGGTGAGGCATTGTGTATAACTTTGCCAGGACTTAGATCTTGTAATCAATGAAGATGGTGCCAGCATCTGGCACCATCTTCGAGGGCTGTAAACATGGTTATGTAGACTGTTACAAGAAGTGCCATTTTTTCCTAAGGAAATACAAACCATTGGCTTTTAATATCTTTCAAAGCAAGCTGCTGAATGCCAACTGGAAACTAATTTCATCTTTTTCATTGTGTGCCTGGTTTGTTCTGTTTATTCAACATGGATTTAAATAAGAAAAGTGAACAATTAAAGTTGTGAAGGACATAAGTGGTTGCTTAGTCACTTTATGTCCAATGACATTACTGTAAACTTTATGTCCATTAATATTACTGTTATCATTGTACGGTAGGGTACCAGCCAACAATCTCTGACAGTGCTGACCTGGGTACATGTGCATGGTATCAAGTACAGGCTGTACTTCTACTTTACGCCCAGAGGAGAGTATGACTCGTGAATGGAGAAAGGTGAAAAAACACAGTTATCTGCCTCCTCCTTATTGTTGATCTCTTCCTCCTTTTCTTCCTTGTCTTCTGCCTCTTCTACCTTGTATGGGAAGAAGAAAAGGTGTTGGAAGCCCTCTCACATGTTCTTCAGATGATGGTATTTGCTTATTTGTGGGGGGACATTAGCTTTAGATGGGTTGACGCACAGTTTTCAGAGTGATTTGTCTTCTACAGATGAGGAGAAAAGGACATGTGGACAGAGGAAGGTGAAGGACACAAGCACGTATCATCTTCCTCCCCTTCCTCGTTGTTGAGCTCTTCCTCCTCTTCCTCCACTTTCCCCATTTGGGGATTTTCATCAGCATTTGCTCACCTGTAGGAGGTTGACACAATATACTTGTAAGCCAGTACCTCCCTGTATACAGTAGTTCTGAAATACAAAGACTGGAGTCTCTGATTCCTCCCCTGTTCATACTTCAGCTGAGCTGTGTAGAGAAGAGTGCCTTGCTTTCTCGTTCGGCACATGTATGATCCCTGGGTTGTGTGTGCAAACAAATTGCCACTATATATGATACCACTGGGTATTGTGGCAACCTGTGTGTGCAAATGTGCGAACTGTAGGGTGGTGTCTGGTGTATCCAATGATCTCTGGATTGTGTGTCAGCATCAGAGGGTTCATGTACAGAAAGTCACTGTATTTCAATTTGCTGTTACTTTGGTGAGCTGTGTGCACTTTAGTCTGCAGACACTTTGGATGTTTGTTGTTCATCCAAGACTCCCAGTGTGGACGTGCTTGATAATGCATGTGAGTGTTCATCTTTAGCTTCAAGTTTGGTTTTGACCAGTCATAAAGAGGTCTACAGGAATGTGGGCCATGATTTTGAGCAGTTACAAGTCATCCTTGAATCATCAGTCAGCATTTGGTACTGCTAGGGCCAGTTGTTCTTGTTTACATTCTGACTGTTCTTACCAGGGTAGACAGGTATGTCAGCCTCTCTTTCAGGAGGGGATACAACTCTTGCTGTGGGGAATCTGTAGGACCTAAGTGTTCCCTTCCAGAATCCCTTTAGGCATTGTTGAAAAACACTTTGAAAGATCATTGAGCTTATTTGTGACTGCACTGATTTGGGAGAGATGACCCTAGAGCCCCATTTGAACCCAATCTCATTGATTGAGCTCACTCCTGAATGTGCTCCTGAAACGAGACCATCTTTCAGATTGGTGTGGTCACAGGAAGCGTGTGCTATTTTGATGCAGGTGGGCAGTCTACTCTTTGGATCAGAAGGTTCCCTGCTGTGTAGTAGATTGAGTAAGCTCCTTCCTCAGCTGGTGACATAGGAAATTATACTTGCTGGAGAAGTGAGACTACTCCTCTGCAGTTGGACTCAGTCTGTGGATTGTCAAATGGCCTTCTGCTTTAGAGAGAGATTGTCAGGAAGGTACAGCTTCTTGGCAGGTGTTTGAAGCCATGTAGTCATTTGTTATGTATTCCTTCCAGAAAGCATCATGACTTGACCTCTGGTTGAACATGCTTGCTAGTGTCACCCTTGCTGGTGTGTTGTCTGAGAATGAGCAGGTGAAGTTTAGGAAGTTAATGATATCTTGAAGAGAGGCACTGACCTTCCTTCCCAGCATGCCAACCTTTAGGATAACTTTGAGAAGATGTGACATAGAGTGTTCCCATTTCATGAGACAAGTTTTGACTGAGTGAGGTTTTTTTTGGTAAGCAAGAGTCTGGTTCTGGGAATCTCCTTGCACTTTCAAAGGTAGAAGCTGCAGTGGAGAGGAGACAAACTGGCAGTCAGGATTCTGATCCACATTTTGATCTCCTGAAAACCCTCATTGGTGACTCAGGTAACAGGCCAAGCTTTTGATTCCAGCTATGCCTTCTATGTCCAGCATCGGGAGAGACCTCCCTTTTTAGAAACCGAGACAAGGAACCCAGAGTTCTTCCTCTTAGAAAGGGTAGGGAGTCTTCTCAGCCTTTTCATCCTTCCCCTTGAAGCCCTTGCTAGGTAGGGAGGTAAGGGAAGAGAGGATGATGCTGAGGTTGGCAGTTCCCCTCTTCAGTTGCTGTGGCTAAGGGGGTGCCTGTCATGCCATTGAGAAAAGTGGTAAGAGACAGGATGCAGAGCTATGAGTAGTCTGTATCCTTCAGAATATGCTACAGAATACTCTTCAAGGACCAGTGTTCCCCTCCATCTTCTATGGTACTGTTCCATCCTGTTCCCTAGGATCCCTGGAAGCTCTGGCTCAGTTAGCAGAAGTGAAGAGGATGTTGGAAAAGAATGCCTTAAAGGTGTAAATGACCAATCTGTAAGGTTTCACAGTTGTCTTTTCCCATTGGAGAAGGCAAACAGTAGCTGCAAACCAGACTTCATTCTCTGTTGAATGAATTTGCTTTCAACCTTGATTCAGTATGGAAACAGCATGGTGCATCTCTGCTTTGTCTGCAGTAGAATGGTTTACTAATTCAAAGTAGTCTATTTTGGATTGGCGACAACCCCTCAGGTGTTCATGCAAGTGTTCACTTTGGTTTGGATCCCCTTGCATGGTAGACGCTGCATTTTTGGAATGATTGGCTGGTTCTAGTGTTCTCAAAGGTGATGTTGGTCCAGAACAAAGATTTTGAACTCTAATTTTACTATGACCTGGGGATCATGATGAACTTGGAGAAGTCTGGTCTCAAACCCAAACATCAGGCAAAGTACCTGGGCATATTTAAACATGGCAGCAGCAAGTCTTTCCTATGGACTTAAATTTCAGCAGGCAACCAGGCGACTTCCCCTAGGTTCGCTTCAGTTGCAATGGAAGTGACATGGTTCAGCTACAAGCACTCCTCATTCTCAGTTCTTGAATTTAGCAGGGAGATCATAGAGTGTCTTGCTTGGTGGCTGGATGACAAGAGCCTCCTTGTGGGAGTTCTTGTGAACTCTGCACCATCAGAGATGCTTCTGTTCATGGATGACAGAAGGAGGGGTAGAGTGCACATCTAAACAACATTCATATTTCAGATGTGTAGACAGAAGTGACCTTCATCTGCACATTAACTGTTGGAAATGCTAGCATAGCTGCTCTCCCTGCATGCATTCCAAGAGTGTATGATAGGTTTTTCCACAGTGCTAAAGAACCACTACATGACATAGTGGCAAATGTCAACAAGGATGAGGGTGGATGGTTTCCCTTCAACTCTGTAAGTTGGCAAGGCAGATGCACAAGTTCACCGTGCACCATGAAGCTGTCAGTCAAATACATTCCGGGGAGGAGGAATGTTATGGCAGATCATGTTGTCTGGCAGGTCAGGTAGTAGGGACAGAGTGGTCCTTACACCCATGCATGGCATATTTTGGGAACACTGATGATAGACCTGTTCACCATGCAGTTAAACAGGAAGCTCTCACTGTTCTGCTTTCCTGTACCAGACCCCTGGGCAGCTTTTGAAGGTGTCTTTCTACACCCCTGGGACAATTGGACAGATACACCTTTCTTTCCAATTCTGTCTTGTCCACTTAGTGTTGATCACACTGGGGCTCAAAGTGACCATGGTAGCTCCTTATTGGCCTCATGTTAAGTGGAATTGGTCAAGACCCACAGAGAGTCCCCTATGGCCTACTCTCCTTCATCAGCTTCAAGTGCAGAGGGTTCATTGGTTGTTGCAAATTTCTCAGTTACACACTTTGAGCTTATCCAGCAGGTCCTGCATGAGGGAGGCTTTCTCACAGGACTGGATAGATGTGAGGGTACTGCAAGGTCCTCATCTAATTTGTACCAGGAAAGTGGGCTATCTACTATGATTGGTGTTGTAGAGGGTTGTCTCCCCAGCCAGAGATTCTATTCAGTGAATTACAGACTTCCTCATCAACCTTGTTGAGACAAGCTCTTCTCACTCTGTGCAATGAAAGGCTATCGCTCTTCCAGCCCTTTAGACCGAAGCGCACTGATTTCTCCCTCACTGGAGCATCCATGCTTGTGGGGAGCTTTGAGCAGTCTTGTCCTCCTTTGGAGCTTAGTTTTGGCTTCCTGAGTGGGACATGACTGTTGTTCCTCCGTAGCTTAACTCAGGCACTGTATGAGTCTTTGGGGTAGGCCTTGGACCAAGATCTCATATTCAAGATTTGTTGCTAACCTTAGTCTTGATGAAGCATATTGGCACTTCAAGGGTTGGGAATCTCTCAGGATTTTGGGGGCAACTGTTTAGCAACAAGGTAATGTAATGAGTTCAGGTGTTTGGAGATGTCAGACCTCCCTTACCTCATTCTACCCAAGAAAAGTCACCTGTAAGTTCCTATACACCTCCACCTTGGGAACAGGGGGTGGCTATTCAACAAGCTCCTCTCAAGCAGAAAAGATACTCGGAGGGCATAAGACTTGGGTGAATGGTTTCTCTTCCTTCTTTACTTCCCCTGTGAGGCAGCAGATTTGACCAATGCTATGCTTTGCCAGATGGATGAGAAATTTCAGAGATTACACTCATTCATTCAGCACTTCCCTCAGGTCCCAGTCCTCTCAGCCAAGGCTTGACAGTGTCTGATCAGCCAGCTTGTCAACCTAGAGGAGCTTGTCACTCAAATTCAATTCCAGATCATCATCTTCCATTAATTAAACAGTAAGCAGTCCAGCTCATCACACCAACAACATGCCAGTACTAGTATTTCTACAAGACCAAAAAAAGATATTCAGTGGTGGCAGGACTTCCAGAAATTAGGGATAGGAATTCCCCTGACTTGTTCCTTCAGAGAGCCTCCTGTTCTCAGATGCTACCAGCTTAGGATGGGGTGTCCATTTACTAGAATAGTAAACATCAGGAAATGGTCTTGGCAGGACAGGGAGCATCATATCAGTTTTTTGGAGCTTCAGGCAATCTTCTTAGGCCTGCAGACATTTGCTTCTCACATTCTAGAGCTGTGGCTTACCTTAAGAGCCAGGGAGGGATAAGAGTGAGAAGACAGCACAGTACTACCTAGTGAATACTAATTTTACTAAAACAGAAGAGAATGACATTGTGCTTGCCTCAAAGATTTGTCACAGGAAGGCACTGCGTCATTACAGACTCCCTCGACGGGCAAAACCAAGTTTCCATAGCAAAGTAGTCTCTTAACCAGAAGTCTGCAAGATGTTGGGGGCAATTTTGGAATATGCTTTGGTAACGTGTTTGCAACAAACCTGGACACGTTTCACAACTGCTGCTCTGCAAATATAGTTCCAGTGGCATGGAGAAATGTGTATTCATGGAATAATGTAGAAGCTACACCCTCCCTTCATTGGCTCTCATCAGAACCATCATCAGCAAAGTCTAAGACTGGGAAAACCTCACCAGGACCCTGACTGATTCACTTTCTCCCCAACATATGGGTTTTGGACCTTCTTGCACTCTTTATAAACTGCCCCAGGAGCTTGCCATGTTGCTTGAGGCTTCTACAACGCTCTCACTTCTGGGGACTCCATCAGAACCTCAGCATTTTGTTTACATGCCCAGTGGTTATTAAAGGAGGCCTTGCCAAGAATGAACTTTCAGCACAGGTAGTCAGGACCATGTTGATCGTTATTATTGTTATTATTTGAGGTTTCACAACAAGCCTGTACAAGTCAAATTGGAGATTCGTCTGTGATTGATGATTTGGGAGAACTTAGGCACTAGAGGAAGATACGATGTTTATCAAAAGTTATAACTCTGCCCTCAAGCTACTTTGGCCATTACCTCCTCACAGCATTGAAGACTATGCCACCATTTCATATAGAAAATGGCCTCTAGACTTCTCAGCTGGAATTTTCCTTGAACTTTGAAAAAGCCTGATCAGGCTTCCATGCAAACCCATCTTGCCCGTCTCACTCTCATGATGGCTTTTCTTTTACTTTTTGCCTCTACAAGGGGTGTTAGTGACTAGTAAAAACAATTATAATAAGAGCCAAGATTCTATCTTCCTTGTTTGTATCTGGCTTGTAGCTAATCAGTTGAATTTTCCAGTGACTCCCTTCAGTATTCCTTCTCTTTTTTCATGGATGTTCACAGACCAAGGACAGTGAAGATTTTCACTTCTGCCCAGTAAGAGCCATTCATTTCTAAATGATTAAGATTTGTCAATTTTGGGGAAGGCATCTCAAGATTATTCCTCTACAGGTCATGTTCCCTAGTTCTTGGTATATTTGCCTAAAATCTATAAATTAGTCAGTCTACAGGTCAGGTCAAGAAAAAGATAGAAGAATACTATCACATGGTTTAGGAGAGTTATTCTAAGGGCTTAAGAGAAAGTTTAGGATGAAGCTGCTGCACAGTTGAAGGTTCAGGTACAGGATGAAGTTGCTGCACAATTGAAGGTTCAGGTACAGGAGATTAGGGCTCTTTCAACCTTGCTATATTTTTTTTGTCAGAGCAACAGATGTGGACATTAAATGCAGTTAGGTAATTAAACCAATTTTCAATATTTGAGTTGTGGGGGTTTTACAAACTTTGACAGTAGCACTATACGTCTGGGAACACTCTTTGGCGAGAAGTGATTGTAGTACCGTTTAGTCGTAAATCATATGGTTAACTTTCAGTGTCAATTCATTCTGATCTTGTTGAAATTCTTGGATGGTGAACCTTTTATCAATGGTTCAGTTTTTTATCTTGCTGAAATATTCATTTAGATTGTCTATGCAGTACAGGTTGTACTCATAACATTTGCAGTTTGTCTTTACTGTATGGACCTCTATATTACAGGGGTCCCTGATAACCTTAGTATTACAGAGGTTCCAATACAAAAGTTGACCGTAAAGGATTGTTATATGACAACTTTTGCATTTAGGATCCATGTAAGGTGTTATTGTTAAATAACTTTTGTATCAAGTTGTTGGTGGCATCCTTTCAAAGACATGAACACCAGTTTGATTCTGCTTTGTTTTTTCATCTGTTCCTATATTTTACAATACTCAGCTGTCCAACTCCTTGAACTCTACTAGTTTCAATTTTCACAGAGAAATTATTTTAACCATAATTTAGTTTCAATTTTCACAGAGGAATTATTTTAACCATTCTCTAGATATCTCTCTGTAAAATAATTTAATACAAATGTGTAGTTCCTCGTTGGACGAGTCGGTAGAGTTCTCAGCTAGCACTCTGCTAGGCCCGAGTTCGAGTCTCCGGCCGGCCAATGAAGAATTAGAGGAATGTATTTCTGGTGATAGAAATTCATTTCTCGTTATAATGTGGTTTGGATTCCACAATAAGCTGTAGGTCCCGTTGCTAGGTAACCAGTTGGTTCTTAGCCACGTAAAATAAGTCTAATCCTTTGGGCCAGCCCTAGGAGAGCTGTTAATCAGCTCAGTGGTCTGGTTATACTAAGGTATACTTGATACAAATGTATAATAGGTTTTCACCCATTGTCAAGTAATAAGAATGTATCGTGGGTTTCTGCCCATTGTTAAGTAAAAATGTAATGTGTTTTAACCCATTATTAAGTACAATAACAGTGTGTTGTGGGTTTTAACCCCTTATCAGGTAATTATAATTTTTTACTTATTGTGAGATGATGATCATGTTTTTATTGGTTTTTACCCACTGCCAACAAAGTGTCATGGGTTTTACCCATTATTAGTAATAATTATGTACCCTGGAGTTTCACCCATTAAGAAATGCATGAATTAGGAATCTGAAAAAAGGTTACACTCATATTTCACAAGTTTGCCATAACTTTAGAATTTGAATGTTGCTGGATTTGTGTGATTCTTTTCATATCTTTAAAGAAAAAGCAGCTCCAGAACTGGTCAGTGATGAGCAAGCTTAAATGTATGTAACTGACAAAGGAAGAGATAGGAACAGAATGCGAAACATATACCTATTCTAATACAGTATACAGTATTGTATACAAAGGAAAGTTGGCTCACAGTCAATACCATACTTATTGGGGGAGCCAAAGGACTTGTTTTAGGGCCCACTCATATAAAGATTTTTTTTTTCGTGATTAAGAAAATTTCATTAAATATAATAGGCTTACATGCTCCCACACTGTAATGGGTGTGTAGATCTAACCCTACATCAGTAATACTCTGCTTATTCAGTCTGTATCCCCACCATCCTAGTAAACCCCCCCCCATCATTAATCTGTCCCTGACTTTATACAGTATTGGTAATTATAGAGGAATTGTTAGTCCACCAGAACACGCTGTGTAGATAAAAAGTTGTTGGGGAAAAAGTAGAGAAAATTTTTAAAATTGACAATTGCCAGTTTGGTTTCTTGCCTGAGAAATAAACATCAGAGGCAGTTAAATGTAAAGTTCCATACAAAGAAAATACTGTACAGTATACTGCATAATCAGTTTTTAGGAAAGCATAAGCTTGGTCATAAGATGTTTACTTTGGTGACAGGTCAAAAGTAACATGAGATCAGAAGGCTGAGAAAAATTTCAGTCACTAACTTACATCAGTCACTAGAAAGCATATTGTGCCTGGAACTTTCATACTTCTGTGAAGTCTAAAAGCAGTAGGGAAAATCACTGCAATATATGTATATAAAAGCCCATACATATGAAAGGGCTACAATTGTTAAATCACCACAACTGTTTCAGTAATTTCTGTGAAATCCAACTTTCAGATTAAAGATAACAGTCAAATATTGCAAGATCAATAAACACAACAATGGTGATGCAAGGAAGGTATCCACTCCATATGCTAGGAACACTTCAACTCACCCACATGCAAGAAAACAAGGCAAATGATGGTAACACGTCTTTATTGACACAAAATAATTTCACTCTCTCTACAGGTAAAATATGTTTGATACTTTTCTGTACTTATAATGAGCAAAAAATGATGATAAGCTTATTCACTCTAGCACTCTTGTAAGGGCAGGAACTACTTCCAATGTTAACTTTTCCTTTAAAATGCAAATCAGGACAGTTATAAAGGATCATTCTAGGTCTGCAAGCACACACAACAATCAGTGATTAACTTTTTAGCAACAATTACTTTATAAAGCAAAATAACAAATAGAGAATTTAGTACTTGTCAGGTGATTGCTACATCACAATTAGTGCCACTTCAAACAGCAACAATTTAATATCAATGGATTGCAGCCAACATTTTCCTGAGACATGTTATAAATATTCTAGACAAAAAATATGTACATATTTATGTCCATACCTTACTGCACATACATTTTTCTTGTATCATGAAAAATTCAACAATTATAATTCATAAATCCAAAATTATCACTGTACTGCTCTAAGTAGCAAAATATTTTAGCTCTAAACCCAAAGTCAATTGTAGACAAGCCCAAAAAGAATTTTGTTGTTGTCAAACACTTGGTTAACATCAATGTCATGGCACATCCCACAAAATTTAACATTAAATATTGTTTCAAAGTAGAAATAAACTGGATAGGGGGATTGTCTTATAAAACAGATTTCTAGCAATTTCAGACATTTCAAGTCTTCTAGAAATATCCAATTTGTTCTTCATAATCAGAGTGCAGAAACTAAATACTTTTAAATGAAGTGTACATCCATATTCAAAACAAAAACTTTAACATATAATAATGCTTACTTACAAGATACTTGTATACATAGCAGATACACAGAATTACAATAATGGACATATCTGAATACAATAACGCTTGCATAACACTTACAAAAATAAAAAATAAAGAACCAATGCATTTCCTGCCATTGGAGAAATAAAGTTTTCTCAATTTTGTTATTTGAAAAAGATAATCAAGTTAGTCTTCTCAATTACATGACACTAACCTGTACCAAGAGGAACATAATATTACAGTAGCTCAGAAAATGACACATTTGAAAAGCCAGATGACTTGAACGAGTAATTTTTCTTAAAGCAGACTATAACTGGAAATGCACATGCCCATATGATGTCTCAAAGTACCAAAAATTTAACTGATATGAAATCACTGCACCAGTTCTTAGATACATTTCATTTCAGCAAAATTACTTAAGATTTATAACATAACTCAGAAAATAACTAATACAAAATATATTCGTTCTTATCATGTGGGTATCACTCAAAAAGCTTTGGCATAAGAAAATACCTAAGTAAAAGCTGATCAAAATAAACTCATGCAGATGCAGTTCAGATACGTAAATTTATTTAAATATATATTATGAAGTGATTATGAGCATCCTTTCTGACATATTATATATCAAGATAACAAAAGCAGAATGTTCAGTGTAACTGAACGTTCAAAATTACAAGAATGATTATAGCACTGATGCAGCATTTTACTATAAAATGGTATCCTCAGCTAGTCTTCAACAGATAAAGTATATGTGACAATAACTCCAATGACTACCATAAGAATACTGTACTTAGCTGCAGAAAGCTTAATTAATATTTGCACTAAGATATGAACAAGGTTCCAAAAGAACAAAGCAGAAGATAAAAACTGATAAACAACAGAGACTCAAAAAGAAAGCTGAAAATTTTATGACCCAGTTTCATTAACTGAGTTCTAAAAAAAAAAAAAAGTACCAAATTGCAAAGCTGAATCAATTACTTAACAAATAACTACTATAGCCACTTAGTCACTTTCTGAAATATATTTCTGTTCGGGTTTTTGTGCACAAATGTCAATCTTTTGGAAAGTTAAATGACCGACCAATATATTAAAATATTTCATAAGAAACTATGTTTGCTTCAGGAATCACTGATTTACATTGCTAGGTAGATTCTTGAACCTTACCCAGGACCATCTTTGTGAATATCACAATAGTTCTGCAGAAGCTAATATCACTAATATTCCTGATGGTAATAAAAAGTACAGAGCTCTACATTACAAAGGAAGAACTACTGATGTTTTGTATTGCTTAGTTACTAAATCTACAATCAAGTTACATGAAATGTAAAGCAAGTTTGACAGCTGATTATCAGGATATCAGGAGGAAATTGATTTCGAGAAGAAACAAGTTTTCATTAAAAAGTATGAATTTATGGAATACACAGCAAGTTAGCAATTGTAAAAATTTCTCATCATCCTACATTCTTTTATGTAGTAGTTTGCAATCCACACTGAACACCAAAGTACTTTGACAAGTTTTTTATTTCAAGTTTCTTGTAATTTCAAGATTTATACTTCATTAGATTCTTAAAGGAATATTTTTAGATAGGAAAAACAAAGTAATCATACTATAAGCACAATCACAATTACACATGAAGTGTAAATTTGGCAAAGGGTCATGCTTTTATAAATACTAAATTCCAGAAAAGCCCTAATAAAGTAACACCTGAGCCCACAATTGTTTACTAATTTAACAGTTAACCCTTTTCACCCAATTTTTTTTATGCCAAACAATCTATATAAACTTCAGGTGTCTTAGCTATGTTATAGTGTCTATAATGTCCTTATTTGTGTGCACTCATTACATTTAAAACAAGCAATATTCTTTTCTGTGCTTTTATTGCCTCGTATATTTTTGTAATTATTCTTAAGATTTACTAATGTTCACAAGTTTAGTTTGTAAAAAGCTTTGTAAAAAAAAAACCTTATTCACATATGTATCTACTCTTAATGACTATTTTAAACCTATTCTTATCATCCAGTGTTACTAATGCTGGCACTGATGACGATGACGTTGTTGCGATGCCAGTTCACACAATTATTAATACCAGTCTTAATTAACAGTGAAACCAGAGGTAAATTTACCTAATACAACTGACTCTACAAACACACACCATTGTCTATTCATGTCATGCATGCCCAAAAGATTTGTGGATTAGGAGTTATGAAGCCTATTTACTAATATGACAGTTCAAACCCTTACAATTTCCCTTCAAAGTTAACCCTTGCATTACCCAGGGTACTACTAAAAGTAATATTTCCTTGGCTTTCATTAAGATCAACTTGAAACTGATAAGTTTTTGATTTATAAAATAAAACATATGGAGGAATTTTAATCAGTAAATAACTACTATATCTTTCCTTAAAATATAATTATTGAGAAGCACATGACTTTTGATTAAACATTTTTTTAAGTCTATTTTATGTATACGTTACATCAAAATAGGAGTTAAATAATATTGCAGCATGGTTTCTGTAGTTCAAAGGCTAGAAAAATTGAAGCAAGCTTACACTTGAAGTTAGTGATAGTTATTTGTAAAGCAGCAACCTATTATCACACATGACCTACCTGCCTAATTTGAGATAAGAACTCTTTGGTTAAAGTAATTCCTACAACCAGATTGCTGGAGTGAGCCTTTATTCTTTATTGAGGTTGGTACTACCTACATTCAAGTTGTGTAAGTTCAGTCCTGTTGCTATCATTTGTTTATCTTAAAATTGTTCAAGTTGAATTAGGTACATAGCCAAAGGACACTAATCACAAACTGGGAGATAGAAGCTCCAATTCCGACAAGATTTTAAAACCTTTGTAACTCCTCTATGTTCGAAACTAAAAAAAAATAAAAATGAATGAAAAAAGTCAGTCATGAATATCTTCAACACTGCCATCTTGATACCTATTGATGGTTTCATAACAACATGAATACAGTGCTCCCCCACATTCACACGGGGGTAGGTTCCAGAACCCACCGTGGAAATGCAAAATCCCCTCTAAAAATGCTTTTAACTGGCTTACAACTGCCAAATATCCTGTACCCCTTAAACTAAAATGCTTATAACTGCCTATTTTAACAGTTCATCACCCAACTTAACAGTTCAAACAAAAGTATACCTCAGACCATCATCCCAGAACACCCCACTATCATTTCAAAGTCATCTTACGACATTACCTACCTGCCTACAATTGTTACTATTAAGTATCCCCTATAATTCAGACACACACGTTTTCTTTTGCCTAACATAACTTTGTGCATCGTCTACTGTACTGTGCATAATGTACATACATTTTAATGTTATTTTGCTATGCTGTAAGATGATTTTGAAATATTTACTGTAGAGTATGTATTTTAGGATAGTGCAGTACTACTGTATACAGTAGAGCATATCTAAAATACGTGGGCAGTTTAGAACAATGGGACAAGTTCCTCCAAACAGAATGCTAGGTTTGTTATGTCATGTTAGTATTTTTGTGATTACATACAAATACATTTATAATATAAAAATAATTTAGTATAGCAAGTTCTTGGTTTACGTCGTACTCAACCTAGTCGTTTTGTGGTTAGTCCTCACCATCTCCCATTAAATTTATTAAAAAATCTTGTTCCGTCATTCTCTCTCTCTCACACAGTATACATATCCTTTAATGAAAAAACACAGCAAAATATCAGTAAAATGTTATTTCACTTAAAGAATCTATTTATACTGTTATTATATTGATCTAATCACCTCAAAAATATATAAAATCCAAATTTCATATGTAGGCAACTCAAAACCACCAGTAGCAAGTTCCCTCACGACCGAATCTCGGCTCTCTCTACTGTATATCAGTCCTGTACTGTATGTATCCTTTAATAAAATATCAGTTACTAGATCATAAACATGAAAAAATATGAAAATAAACAAACCCAGGAAGTTCACTACAAGCAAGTGCATACGTACGTACGTGTTGCCATATTTTTTGCTTTATCTGATTTATTGTACGTATTTCATTACAAGTTTAGTTGACTATCACACATATAATGGTACACGAGAATATTTTATCACTATTGATGTTTCATCTCTAATCACCGTAAAAATATTTAAAATCCAAATTTCATACGTAGGCAACACATTCTTACTCTCCTCCCCAGCTAATAGTTTAACAGCACCTGTAAAGTCTTGTTCCCAGCTAGTTACTGTGCTTAGACTTCAATGTAACATATATGTCCTTTAATGAAAAAACAGCAAAATATTAATACAATGTTATTTAACTTACAGAATACATTTATACTGTGCTTAGACTTTGATGTAAACATCTGTTTCTCTCTCTCTCTGAATACATATCCTTTAACAAAAACATAATTAGTGAATACATAGTGGTGCTCTAAAAAAAAAAAAAAATTGGTGATAATTTTAAAGATACAATCCACAGAAAAATGAGTGAATTGGTGAAAGTTCCCACATAAAATTGAGGTATGTTCCACAAAAAATCAGCAACAAGTGAAGCGCGTAAGAGTGGGGGGGTCCACTGTATGTTTATCCAGCTTTAAGCCGATTTAATTCAAAACAGTATGCTTCCCAATTAAAAAGAGGAATGTCTTTGGTTTATACAAGTGAAAACAAGAACAGAAAAATATCTCTGTGCTTGAAAACCACTTTTTTCCTTAACAAAAGGTAAAAGATGACTATAAAACTGCACCCATCTTACAACTCAGTGTATAATACTATTCCACGGGGCATATATCAGACATGCAATTAAAAGCTCTAAAATTTTCAAAACACTGACCATATACAGGACTGTACTAAGATTAATGTATTTTACAAATGACATAAATTTCTATCTTTAACTGAATAGGAATATATAAATATAAACAAAAGACAAAATTGCTTGCTTAATGGTGCAATAACTGGTTGTTGGATTGGCTTAACATGCAGAACTGAATGTGATTGTATGTGGAATTCATTGTAGAAAGACTGAGATTCCATTACCCTTAGTTACTGAGCATATGCCAGAAAACATCAAAAGGGATGAACATTAATACTTAATCAGGTAACTTATAGAGTACATTAGAAAACTGCCATTACTAGTTTGATCAGCAATATTTCTGTTTGGTAATATTTCATAGCACCCACCAAAGATGTCACGAACTTCACTCATGTGGAAATCCTTTATCTGTTCATGAGAATGGTGTACCCTATATCTAAAAAATTTACTCAGGACTAGAAAAATAACTATGGTTAATAAGAATTTCATACCATTATGACCTGAAAATGTCTTATGCCTCTTAAAAGTACATGGTATTTTCTATTTAAAACTACACTGTCTTTTTACATAGAAAATATATTTAAATTAAGATGGGAATACCTATAACTTAACAAAAACAAGGAAGACTTTTATATTATTTGCTAGTCGTAACTAAGCAAATAAAGGGCAATGCATGATATAGGTAATACTTTACATGAGCACTTGATTTCAGACACTCCTTTGATAGGCTACATTCTTAGTACTGACCAGAGAAGTACACCATAAAAAAAGCAATTCCTTCTTTTTTGCATGCCTGTTCATCCACTGAGTTGATGTCGGGGCCAGGAGTTAAATTAACGGTTTAAGACTAGCAATGTATCACACTGTAAATGCAGTGAAAGCATTTTTCTGTAGACTCAACAGGGAAGGTAGACCCCTCTCAAATCAAAAGTCCTTGTTAAGATGTATTTAGGCTTTGAAAAGTCAGCAATCATCAGTAATAAAAAAAAGTCAGTGATTCCTTTAATGAAGAAAAACTTTTGAGTTAAAATCTTAACAGTCCATAGGAAGTAAACAGTCCTCAATCATTGTCACTCTTATACAAAATTAGTTATTAGAATAATGATTTATCATCTGTGATGTTCATGCACACACATACACAAAATTAATTATCAGAATTATGATTCACCTCTGATGTTCATGCACATTAAAAATACAATTTTACAGCCTGTACTGGATGTAGCCTATAGAATATCTCTAGATCTTCACCTGAGCACTCCTTTGAATCTACAGAGAGATCCACAGTAAGAACTAGGCAAAGAATTATCTACACGGTATCAGAGATGCAAGCTCTTTTAAGATACCATAACCTATGATTTTATCTAATAATAGTACTAATTGACATTAAAAGCCCTGCTTCTTAAACTGCCAATCAGTAAACTAAAAATTAATATTGATAACCTGCATATGATTTACTCACTATACTGCACGTGACCACAATACAAAAACCGTGCAAAAACCAATCCATGGCACGAGAGTAATGCTTCACATACTAAATGGCTTCTGGTGGAACTAGACTGACGAAGAGTACAGTACAGTATGTCACACATGACTCATATACATAATACTTTGAAAAGTACAAATCATTTATATATAAAAAGGATGCAATGAAAAGCTCAATTAAGAGCACAATGGTATTGTACTTTGGATGTGAAAGTTCAAACCACAAAAATATTTGATAAAACTTATGAAAAGAAACTTTTGGTGTTACACAGTTGTAGGGTCAGGATGGGTAACTATAATGCTGAATATTTACCATATAAAATAGAAAATATCTACAAAGTCCATAATAATGAAAATGAAATAGTCACCCCATCACATCTAATCATTCCCGTTGAGATCGAAGGTTATTATCCAGTTCTGCCAACTGCTTCAAGAACCCATCATTTGGGAAGATGGCTCTATTTTTGCGCAGGGTAGTTAGGCCTTCCAGAGCAGACATGTTTCTTTTGAGCATCAGGAAGGCACAGGCAATAGTAGCAGAACGTGAAATGCCCATGTAGCAGTGCACAAGAACTTTCCCTGAAAATCAAAAATAATTTTTCATTAATAAAAACTGGATTATTTCACATTTGTAACTGTTACAATACAATGGATACCATTTCTCACCACATTTTAATATAAAGTTTTGTTTTCCAGCAACACCCTTCAGAACAGATTTCATGTGTCAATGTTACCTATGTGAAGCCCTCATACATCTATTTTTTTACGAACAATTTAAAATCTGACAATCGTCAAGTGATCATCCCAGATTTCCCACGGCCAATTCATTTACCATATTCTTATACAGTATATGCATACTTGCACTACAATCCCACACACCTCCCCATTTTCCAACCAACATCTCCCTTTTTCACACCACCTTGGACCCTCACCCCATTTCACTGCTCTCCCATACCTAGGCTTACCATCTATGGCTGCCTCTTTCAGATGCAATCTTGTGAGAATAAATTAACTTTTTACTATACTACATGGTCATACTTTCAGCTCATTCAATCTGTTTGCAAGAACAACTCCTTAGTTTTGAGTATGGATCCAAATCTGGATCTAATGCCCTGAATTATTGCTTTGTGGGAAGAAAGTTCTTAATATTATTACCAGTCAAAATTTTGGACTTTGTTTCTTTGTGACACAGGTCAATTAATCAGATCATCTGGCTTCAGTGTTTTACTCAATGTGCATTTAAGAGCCATTTATTGTACTTTGCTGCATTCACACACAAATATTTCATCATATACATTTTCTTGTCATGGAATTGTGTGGGCTACTGAGGTAAGTGCAAAATATAACACTAACATAATGAATAATTTTGTTTGTTTTTAGGTATTTTGTGCTGCAAGCCTTCAGTACTCACCCTTGACAAATTTTTAGCATAATGTTATGAACTACAAAAATTTTGAACTTCTAGAATGCCCTACGCTACTGTGCATTTCTTAGAAACCTTAAATTTACAGTACATTACCTGATATCCTTGCAAACTTCATTTATTTTGCACTAGCTTTTTCTTAGAGTAAGGGTGCTGCTATTTCATAATAGAAATTACAAAAAAATTGTTGCTAATATTAAAAGGTTTATGATTACTGTATTCATTAATATTTTATTAGTGATAAGCCTATATTGCTCAGCTAAGCAAATCCAGTACACAGTACAACGTAAAATATTCATGGCATCAATATAATAAAAATAATTATGCTACAAATAAAAATTCAGAATACTAATAATACAATTTAAGTAATGCAAGAAAGTAAGTTTAGAGTAACTACTTTTCCTACATAACCAACCTCCACTAGAAAGAGCATCTTCAATAAAATCAGCCCCAATAGTGAAAAACTGTGCTATATTGGCAGTTGGGATGTCAAGCAGCTTCATTCCCAGATACTTGATACCAACATCTTCATAATATACTCCATCTGTGTCCACAGTTGCAAATTTATTGCCCTGGGCTGTGTTTAGAACATGGGTAATTCCAACTTTCTGCAGATAAGCCTTGTCTTTAGCAGCCCCTCTGAAATGCAACAGAAGAAAAAATAGATGAATCACTTGACTGATAAAACAATCAATTCAGTCTTTAGAAATTAACTTTGCCATTTATTAAAATCTAATATCTGTGACATTAAATTAAAATCTAATATCTGTGACATTAAATTAACAAGAAAATTATCTAAATTACAGTGCATGTATATTTATAAATGTAAAATTACATACAAAAGCCAACTGTCAAAGCTTTCATACTCCAAGCACTAGTCTACAATTTTAAGTTACTGATCTTATACTATTATCTTTCTGGCATTGTACAGTGTGAATCACTGCCACAGTACTGTATTACCAAAATATACTTTAATGAAACTGAACTTGAGACTGCACTGTCTGAAGGGATATGGACATTCAAGACCCTCAGTTGCTTAACAAACCAAGTGTTTTGCTGCAATACCCTCAGTATAATTTCCAAGAGTAATCAGGATTAGGCATCTAACAAACTGAGTGGCTGATTCTATTGCCCTAACTGTATAAATTTTTACGTTGATAAATGTGTACTGTGGATACCAGTACTTGCGTCAAAGTCTAAAGATCAAGTAGAGCAAAACATCAAAATGACAATGACATTCTCCCCCTCTTTACTAGCTAATATTTCTAGTTAAAATTTTGAATACCCCTTATATAACTGTTTATGAACACAAGTTATCTTGAGTTGACATTTAGACATATAATGGAAAATGTTAAAAGTAAAATCAACATTTACACTGGAACCTTGGTTCTTGAATCTCTCATCCTGAACATTCAGTTCTTGAACATACTCAAGAAAAAAACTGTCTCCACTGTTGAACATATCCTTAGTTCCCAAACAAGCAATTGCAGTTTTCTGGAGCAAGTACAGTACCAGTTTGGAAACTGTATGAGATGAGGCCCTCAGTCAAATTTGCCAAAAAAGGGTAATTGAGGAAGTAACAAAATCTATAAAGATGAATTAAATGATATGGATGAAACTGAAGTGAATAACTGGCAAATAAGCACTGCAGGCAATAAGCTGAACCTTGATTGACATTCTGGTAACACTTGGATTTCCTAATCATGAAAATATGGCATATATTATTAAATGGCGTTCAGTGAAACAAACTACTGTATATTACTATTACAAGAAAGCCTACTTTGAAATTGTTAGAAATAAGGTCTACTAATATCAATATACAGTAGTCAATCTAGCTGTACTGAACAAAAAGATCTGAAGTACAAAGATACTTACATGTCACCAATGTACAAATTTGGGTAGCATTCGTCCATGCACACTCCTAGAGGGAACCTGGACACCACTTTATCTTCATAGCCTGGAAGTGGCTTGGAAGCAGGCTGAATCTGATGTATGGCAGTAAGCAACTCTCTAGATGTTGTTACTTTCTTGATCCCAGCCATTACTCTTGTAGCATTCAAAAGATTCTACTTCCAGGTAACTTCTTATTGACAGATATGTAAGAAACTTTGGTCCTGGAGTGCTACAGCCTTTTAATGGAAGATACTCATGTTACATTAACAATGATATGTTAAACATTTTCCAGTAGTAACAAAATATATGAAAACGGAGATTAATAAGTCCATATGGTTGGTCTCCTATTTTTAACCATACACTAACTTAGCAACATAAATTATAATCCCAAGTATTGGAAACACCATCCATCATCCTGACTGCAAAGGTTTTCTAAAATTATATATGAAGACACTATTTTCAGATAAAATGTAACAACAATACAATAAAAAACTTATGTGCTTTCAGGTTTCTTAATTAATTTATAATTAAACTGACAGTACATTACATAAATCATGTTACAGTTCCCTAATCAGTTCCTATAATTTCCTCTTTTATGAGACAAGCTCAGATATGGCGATTACCTAATCTAAAGTTTCTTCATTGATAAATCTAGTTTTGTAATAAAAAAAAACCATGGTAGAGTTGAGAGCAAGGTTATCATCACCTTGCGGTTTTACCTATTACAATCACTATTGTTTTTTTCTTCCTGCTAATCCATAAACTGAAGGCATGGAAGCCTGGTAAAAAATTTTCAAATTCAAAACTCTTACTGTACTGACTAATTCATCATGATATTCTAGGAAACTCATGACACAAAGACAAAGGACTAAAATGATACTTTACACCTATTAACAGACAAATTCAAACCAAATTTTTGGACCAGACTACACAATCTTAGGAAGAGTATCCAACCTGGAGTCCACTGTTTTTTCTTAGATATATAAGCCTGAAGTCTTTAATATGGATATACCTTTGGTGAAGCTGGTCTAGTCATAGAAGCATGGAAACAATGTTGACTAACAGCTGGTAGGTGAATATGTAGTGGGGATACAGTCCAATAACCTGACTACTAAGACCACCCTTTCTTCAGCAAACAGGGATGAATGTGGGGAGTGTTAGTTGTAATTCGGGTAAAAGACTTGAGGTTTGTGTGCCTGGGAAAATGCATACTGTATAGTCTTCAACTTGTGATTAGTTCATACACGAATAAAAACCTTCATCTTATATATGTTGACACTTTTGTGGGGGAAGTTTTGTTTCTTGGAGAAAGACTGGTATGTGTTGTTCTAAAGGAATCTGAACTAGAGGTTATGAACCTCTTCCATGTCCCTTACAGTTTATGCCTAGGGTAAGACTTGAGGGACAGTCCATCACCACCTGGAAATGCCAGCTTCCTGGTAAAGTGTATGAGCACAAGAAGGTAGACTCCTGTAACCTCCTCTACCTCCTGGCATTGAATGGAGAAATAAGGTCCTGTGCCAGAGTATGGTTACCAAGTCAAACCATCCTCTAGAAATGGTTTAGGAGAATCATGTCTTTCCCCATTTACAAAATGGGAAATCAAGATTGTTAAGTAGCATAATCATCATCCAGGGATGAATGATGGCACTCCATACTCCCCAGTGCCCTTTGTTAGAGAGGTGATGAAAACCATACATTGTCAGACCTAAGTCTTTGAACAGGTACTCAAGTTTTTTGTGGCTCACCTGCACCTCTCACACCAGCATGAACATGAGTTGGGCTATTCAGTTAAGTAGGCGCATAGGAGGGGTTGAGACCCAGCTTCTGATGTGTATCTTCTCCAACCTAAGCCCAACCATCAACCTCAGGTGGGATGCAAACTTACTCTCAAATGAGTTTGGAAAGCTAACCAGCTGCTCAAGAAACCACCGAAGGGCCAAGGAATAGAGATCAAGGGCCTATAGATGTCCCTGTGTAGAAAAAGGAAGGGACCCTGTCAGTTTCCTACCCTCAGTACCTAAACCGAAGTTCCATTTGAATAAATTTACATGTAACTTTGAACATTATGTGCCACATTGAGGAGCAAAATGCCTGGGAGAGTCTGCTCAAAGGACAAAGGGGAGTTGCCAAACTTGCCTTGCACTTGGCTGGTGCCTAAAAGAGGAAGCAGTAGGGGCACTGCAGCCTAACAGAAGTGCTAATTTAGTTCCAGCTGTTCTATGACTAATTCCCCAAGAACAACAACAGGGCAAAACTTCCCTATGAGGAGATGACTGATGTTCCTTTACACAGACTCCCTCAGAGGCTTATATGCACCAGGGTGAGACTATAGAGCATAAACCACATCCCAGTCTGAAGGCCTGAGTTCCATAGGTTAGGCAAAACTGCCCAAAGCTTCTTGTTAGCATGGTGACCTCCATCTAGGAAGAGAGGTCAATGATCTTCAGCAGTATTTCAGGATGGGGAAAAGCTTGTCCCAGTGGAAGTGTAATAAGAAGCCTCAGTGTTTCAATGAAAAGGTTTACCAGACTGGGATACACTTGGCTTCTGGCAAACAAGGAACCACCAACAACTGCTAATTCAATGGACTAGGCTAAACAAAGGAAAGGCCTAGATGCTAGGATTATCCCATGGCATGGGTATTTACAGGTGTTCTCCAGTGTCTCCCATTCATCTGAAATGGGAAAGTAGAATACCGAAAGCTTCCTGTTTAATTGGGTGTCAAACAGGTCAGCCACAAATGTTCACCAAACCCTAACAGCCCTCCCACTCCAACCCTATGACCTGCTTCTGGTGGATGAACTTGTCTGTCACTATATTCTGATGGCCAGGTGTGTCTCTGGCTGACAGCTCATTGGGGTGATAAACCCTCAGTCATGCACCTGGCTTTCCAACTAGCAAAGGGAGAGGGAGATAGTTCCCCCTTTGCTTGTTGACATATGCCGTGAGAGTAATAATGTCTCTCATCAGTGACCCATCAACTGACCCTGAAATGCATGCAGTACCAGAAGAGCGGATTCCTTTCTTGAACAATGTGCAGATGAGAATCATTTCATTCGTACATCCATTTGGCAGTGGCACCAGTTAAAGCCACTAAAGTTTTGGCTACAATAACCACAGCCTTAACTGTTGTTTCAACAAAATGGTCCATATAGCCTACTACTACTACTACATAAATAAACCAAGAGTTCACATAATGTGTATGTTCCCTTGCTTGGACTGAGAAGTCTAGTCTATGACCTCACAAAGAAGGGTGGTGTATAGTCACAATGAAGGATGAATGAAAAGGATGAATTATCTTTGAATGTTATATAAATCAACTATAACACTGGCCTTTAAGATGGCAAATACTTGCTTTAGAATAAACATCACAGGATTTTTGGACTACATCTCTAGGTTAGAAACATGCCATTTTTCTGAAATGGGGAATACAGTAGGTGTTTTGTTGTGACAAACAGATTGAAATACAGTATTGCTTTTATCATAAACTCTCAGTTATCTCTTGTATATACTTTCAATGCTGTTGACTACCAAAAAACATTGGTTCTTACTTTCATGTTAATATTGTACCAATTTGCTTACATTATGAGGTTTGCAAAAAATTATTTCTAAGTTCATTGTTATTATTTGATGCTATATCCAATTGTGCTTCAGACCTCTAATGCAATAACAAAAATTATCCCATGAAGTAACCTCATTTTTAGACACTGCTTATAAAGATAATTATACTGGGACTTTCAGCATTTACATCCAATATATCAGCCAGTAGGACTTTTAGAGAGACCTTTTGCATTTCTGAAGATTTGCTATTTACAGTAACACCTCAACTTAACAGACTTTTGTACTTAATTGCTGCAATATTATGATTATTTTTTTACTGTGATACATTTTAAATAAATTTCTTAAATTGAATGTTTAGTTTAAAGTACATACAAGTTAATTTAGGTCAGGAACTACTGTAGGCTATGTGGAACTGCTGTTAGTAATAAGGTATCTACAGAAAATTCAAGTTCAAGCTGTGATATAGGGTCCTGTTACTTACCAGAAAGCCAGACCCCCAAGTGTTGAAGTTGAAGTGTTACTGTTTTTACATTTAACTGTGAGCATTTTATTAACGTGGTGCCGCACGAAGGCTTTTCCACTTGATAATTCAAGATATACTTAAACATAAAAACATTTCAACTTTGATAAGGAATTGAAACTTTTTGCAAATTTCAGTTACACCTTTACTACCATTGCCATATTATGGTGTTCACAAATTGGTTATCAGTTTATATTTTATATGTAATTATTTGCAAGCATGTCTTCTGCAGTCTGGCACTCTACTGTATTACTAAATTGGGTATAGTGTAATTCATTGCCCAGCAGGTGAGTGGCTGAGCCTCTGAGCCATCTTTTATATTAATATATTTATATTTACTTGTATTTCATGGTATATTTATATATATTCATAGTGTAAACATTTTCAGCTTATTTGTGGTGGGTTGGTTTCTGCAGTCTTCCCACAACCATTTTTACTCTGTTGGGTATGAGAAGCAGGAATTATGAAGGATGGGGAAATATGTACTTATACATTATATCCACATGCACCTTTTCTATACATGTATTGTGGTCAATCCAGTGTTTCTCCTTATACTTTGACAATCCTTTCTTTGCTTTCTTGTCAAATGCATAAGAAGGATATAGTGACTCCTTAAGTACATCACAATTTGCTGTGAAATACTGTCTTTTAAGAAGTGTACCTTCTTTTTATTTCCTACTAATCATACATTACTTAATTTTATTTCCCTTCCCAATTGAGATTTGTAAAGGGTTTCCACAAGGCTGTGGAAAACTCATATGATGTCCTACCGTGGCACACTGAGCACTGTTTGTGCAAGTTTACTCCTAGTTCTAGAAGACAGATATCTATGGGGATTTGTTTGGTCTAGCCCATGAGTCATGGCCAAGAAAATGCTCTACTTTAGTAGTAGACAAAAATAGCTTCTTCCCTAAAAACACAAAGTTGTCAACAAAGAAATATTGATGAGCAGAAAGATTTCCCTTATACAACAAGTCTCAATTGACAGCCTAATCTATTGCATGTCCAAAGTTGATCCCTTCCTGGGTATATAGTACCTGCTTGTGCAATAATTTGATTTGCTTTTTTATTGAATACTTGCTCCATAAAAATATTTAAAACTGAAATCTGACAATGATCTCCTTAACTGGAGTTTTGGAAACTGCATGACTTAAGCATAGGTGCCACTTATGAGGTCCTGAGTATGGCATCAGTGCTGATCATTAACCAAGCAATGACTGAATGTGTTGGGAACCTTCCAGTGAATTCTGAAAAACAACCTTCCAGTGAATTCTGAAACACTGTTTTGTGAAGTGATTAAGTGTACTGTGTTTTCATGGATTGGAATATAAATTAGAATTTAGGCCAACGGCCATGCTCTGAACCTATGAAGTCATTCAGTGCCGAAATTAATGTCGAAACAATTGCTGAGAAAGGGTGGAAAGTAAGGTGGAAGGATGTCGAAACAAATGCTGAGAAAGGGTGGAAAGTAAGGTGGAAGGAAGGGAGAGGGTGGAAAGTAAGATGAAAGGAAGAGAATATGAACAGAGGTACGGTAAAAGCAATGAAAAAGGCTGCAACCAAGGATTGAAGGGATGCTGCAAAAGAAGCTTAAGTAATGCCTACAGTGCACTGTGTGAGGTGCACTAATGGGACTACCCCCTGAATGGAACTGTACTGTAATGTCGCAGTCATGTCCCAGGTCTGGGTGTAGGCTGAGTGTGTAGGCTATAGAGTGAGGCTTCCAACCCTAAGGTGCACAAAAGCTTGACTCTTGAGGTGAATCTTGACACTGTAATACAGGTACCTATAGCAATGAAAGGCCATCTATGCTGATCATTCTTGAGCCAGAGAATCACCATTATTCATCATTCTTATGATAATGAAACGTTCATAAGAAACAAACCCAATCCCAGTCATCAGTCATTCAAACCAAGAAATACTTAAGGAGACTTAAACAAAACCCACAGCAAAGAACCGCACTAGACCTATGTTCAGCAAAGCGAATGAAGAAAAAGTGACTGTTAGTGGACTTCCTTATTACTGAGTTTCAATGACTACATCAGTTTTTGATGAAGGTAATCCATGTAAAGACAGGTTTGTATTCTGGTAAGAACAAGGTACCGTCACTGTGCTAAAGGGAAAAATGAGAACCAATCAGCAGCTAAAAAGAGACTGGAGCTCTTGAGGATTGAGTAAAATATAAATGTGTTGACTTGTAAGAGGTGCAATCTGTTACAGAGCAGCTTCGCTTGATGATTAGCCTTATCACTAACAGTAAGGCAGTTTGGCTTTGGGAATTTGTCTAACCAACAAACACTAGCACAGAAAATGTATTTGCAAAACATCTTGCATTTTTATGAACACACCTAGGCTATGCTATCTAAACTATTGTATCCAGGAAAGTTGAGTCTTATGTAATTACATTACACCTCTACCACTAATTTTTCCTTCTCATCAAGATACTTGCTCAGTTACTGGAGAAAGATGAATGGTTAAATTCCATCTGCTCCAATTCCAGATTCTTGTCATTCTCTTACTTCTGAAAAGCTCAGTTTCTTGAAGTGAGGGGGAGGGGGGTAACCTTTCGGTGCACTTTATAATTTTCATATTCCAAACCTCACAACTCCCAAACAGTACAGCTGTGTGAAGTGTGCTGATAACTAACCTAAACCTCCTATCTCCTGTAGTGTTAACTGTGCATGGCATTCTTATTTTCCTACTATACTATTAACATATATACTGTGCCAAATAAAGTGCATCTTCAAGCTGAAAAAAAAAATTCAACATTAAGTACTTATGGAGACTGATACCTTTCTGAAGCTCAAGCTGAGAATCCATGCCAGATTCTTGGAGATGTATTTGGTGCTGGATATGCTTATGTTGTTCACGTGAGCATGTATGTATGTGAGTATATATTGATACACATGTTTTTATATATTAAATACAATCTAACAAGGGCTACTGGCCCCTGATCTTTGATGTCATGTTGGCAGAGAACTTACATCAAATGAAAACCTACAAGGCAAATGAAAGTTGTTACTAATACTGTAACAACTTTCTCAAGAAAAACACTTTTAGTTATTAAAGATATTCTTAGTGACTACCCCAAGACTAATGAATAGTCTTGTGAAAAAACAATGTTCAGTTCAGAGAAGAAACATTTTGTGAATGGGTTAAGGTGACATTACCTAAAATTCTTAACTGCAAAACTCGCAATCCTTTCCCAACCATGTCCCATACCATTACAAAAAGTGAATGTCAAAGCTTCTGTGCACTGAAATTTAATGTCTTCCTATTTGTTCCAGAGTTGTGTACACTATGGTACCATTTTTTTTTTATTTTCCCAGTGAACTGGAGATCTGAGTTCCATCTTTTATATTTTTCTTATTCCCTATCAACTGACAAACCTCTACTAGCTATTGGTATACAATAACTGATTTTAAAATGCACAGTTTCAAAATGGCTGGTATCCATGTAACTTGTCCATTTGGGGATCTAAGCTTTGGGAACAAACGTACTATATAAGTAATGAAGTTGTCCCTCATAATCAATTCTTCCTATCTAAATATGTAATTACTTTACATCTGCATCCTTCTGTAGTTGAAGGAACAATGCCTTCAAGCCTTCACCCATGCAGTTAGTGACAGTAGGATTCTACCAAGTATACCTATCAAGTAATCTCATCCCAAAAATTCAAATTACTGTACTGACATTTTGCCATAGACAATGTTTCAACCTTCTAACAATAACATGAGTAGCTAAGTCAATGTGACAAAACTTTTTGTTATATGCTGCTTTTTATGAGATTAAGAATAAAGGATACAGTTTCTCTGACAGTTTAGCCAATGATCATAAACTGAGACAGTTTATGTGGGTTACAATGCCTCTGCTTCTATCTGTGCCTAGGATGATTACTGTAAGCTCTTCCATGACCAGTAAATTTTACAAAGTGCTCATGACAGCTTACTTTGGTATATATACTGTATTTAAAATTTTTGTATCTCAGTCTGAACATCTCATCTGTATCACTTGAATAATGGCAGATTTATTGCTTGCTAATGATACAACAATTACAGCATAGCCTACCTGATATGTGCTTACACATTACCATTTTTAGCAGCAAGTCATAAGAAGCCTAGCCTAGGCTAGTGTGCTGCCATCTGTATATCCTTAACAGAATGCTAAATACAGATTTAAGTGCAACTATTTATCCACAGGAAAAACATAATGAGAGCCAAAAATGAATTAATCCAAGAATTGGGCAATATCATAAAAGAGGTAGGCTGGGTAAAAGAAATGATAAATTTTATTAAGCTTATTACTTATTGGAATTTTAAAATACAAATTTACAAGCTAAACATATGAAATAATTTAGGTAACTGCTTCTGATAGAATGGACAGTAAATTAACAAATATATTTTAACTTTCCAGAACCTAACAAAGCTTTGTTGGTGAACCCCTGGCTGATTGAAGGCTTTGCTAGATCTGTGACTTCCTAATATGACCCCTGGTAAAGTCGAGAATAGGGCAGGCTAATGTCAAAACTACATAGACTATTAGATCAAACCCTATACAAAATTTTCATTACATGCCTAACCCATTGATTTTTCATTTATATGGCAAACATAAACAAGCAAAATTTATAGCTTCTGCCTAGACAAACAAGGCAACTCCATTTCTGGGGCGTAAGTGGGGTAAACATAGTAGTTTAAACTGATGGGATAAAAATAACATGACTAAACATTACATACGGCTCTTAATCAAATACTAAAACCATCCCACATTCTGTGGGGGGGGGGGTTGCCCAGTCTTATCTCAAGAGCAACACATCCCACAGTCTATTTCATTAACTATATTTTTTTCATATCCACAGAGTGTAGGTGTTTATCCTCATTGCACCTTGCAGCACTTGACGGAACACAGTAACAAACAATGCACCTTCACCTTGGACGCTGGCCATGAATCTAAATCCCACGGCCAAGTTAAATAAAGTCCCGGGTGCTTTATCTGTCTAAAAATAAAGTGAGACATGTCAGGAGAACTTTAGTTTTAACTCTATAAGCTATTTGTCAGCGGCGAGATATGCCCCTAGGCTAAGATACATTCCATTCTGGTAGGCTTGTTAACCTAAAATAATAAAATGTCGACTTTTTAATGTCAAGTGCAACCCATTAGATTACGCCACACGAACATGACAGCCAAACAAAACACTGACTGGGGAAAACAACACACGAAATTAGAAGAAAAACACTTCATGCAAAGATAAAAATATACTCTTTACCCTCCTTTCCGAATTCAGTCTCCTGGTTGTAACGAAACTGCAGTAAGATTCGTTACAACGAATTTTAAGATTATAAATCTAAACACTTACTGACACACGTGAAATTAAAAGCCACCTAAAAATAGTTCCTAGTTCGTCGTTTAACTTTTCACTCTGACAATCCTACTACTACTACTACTAATAGGTTTCGGATGGAGAGTTCCGAATCAGAAGTATTCCGAGACTTCTGAACTCGCCATGACTCATAAAATGTCGACAAACCAATAAAAAAAATAGTCCTTTAACATCAGTTGGGACGAGTATTATTCACAAATAAGGACTGTTCTCAGTTGTGCGAATTATCCAGTATTTTTAGACAACACATTCTTCTAAGAACTTAATACGACAATAATTCTACTTGTTGATTCGAGACCAAATGCACTAGTTCTCAACAATTCGATACAGTTCGAACTACTGTACTCTTATTATAGTTGACAGCCCGAGCGCATGCGTCGATTTATTTTTGACTTTCTTAGCGAGTCGAACTGTTGCTGATACTTGTTAAATAAGTATTATGCTTTTTTCAAAGATAAAATGATAGGCAGACATGTTCGAAATAGTAACAAATGATGAATCAGATCAGTTTTGTCTACGCTACCGTAAAAAAGCTACCTTGTCTTTGGTGTATCAAGTGACAATTCTGGTAATGACTCGTGCCATCCCATGCCCCGAAAAAAAAAAAGTGTACGGCACATGGTATTATAGCTAACTTATAACGAGACTTATTTGCGTACAATTTAACTCATGTTTACGCTGCTTGCCAGGAGACTAGCATCCGACAAACCGTTACCTTTAATTTTTCCACACTAAATTTACAAATAAATTTGTACAGCTGCCTCGGCCCATAAACTTTATTGCTGTAGATTTACATAATTCAAGGATTTACAGAAAGATGATAAGTTTACCCCACAATTTAGTGAAGCAATACCCTGTGATTTGACTTCTGAAATTCAATACCAATTGAACATAATTCTGAAGTGTGGAATAAGATTGACACAAATAGCGGGCGAAATGTAAATAGCCTTAAAATCGTCGTGATCCCTGAGTGCTGAGCTACTCTCAGATTTTGATGTCATCCACAGTCCCTAGCAAAATTAATGATGACGCTTGCGACAAACGTGAAGAATTTCTTGAAATCAAAACATATAAGTGTTCCAGATGAATGGATAGAGCCATGCCTGGAATTCATTCAAATGGACAATCCTGGAATAAATGTAAGTTAAGCCTTTTGTTTTGATAGTTGACGTGAGCTGCTCTTGGCTGCAGCTACTAGTCGAGGCATAGACCTGTCAGTACACTTCCTAGGCTGACTGTTAATTGCGTAGTAAACTAGGCTCTTGGCCAATGTCATAGTATTAGGTAGCCTAGGCTGGGTGTAACCACGATGCCATGTTGGGGATTTTCGGGGGTGTGGGGTGGCGAGGCGTTATGATGTATCCCTGTTGAAATCGTTGATCTGCTCTTGGTCCTAAAAAGGTTGCAACCTGCGGAAGTAAGCCTAAAGTCTGCAATATTTTGCAAATTTTACTGAGGTTTTGGTATATTTTATTTTGAAGGCAAATGTGGTAGGCTATTGTACCTCGGTGTTGCTCGACCACAATGCTGCTTTTGATATAGGTGTTCATAAGTTATTTATGAATTTCCAGTCAATTTATATTACTGAAGAAGCTTGCTCATTATAGAGCATTAAGAAGTGGAGTACCACAAGGAAGTATGTTGGGTCCAAGTTTGGTTTGTATTTCTAAAGTTGGATTGTTAAACATATTACAAGGACATTGGGAAAAGTTCTGTTTGCAGATTACTGTACCCAATTTTATTTTTACATAAAGATATAAATAAGAAATGAAGTTCTTACCAGCATTAAGGTGTAATTTAGGAAGCTGCAAAATATTCTAGATAGAGCAACAAGATTAATGAAGGTGTTTTATTGTTTGACAGGATTATGCCTGTATTGTTTGACTTGCAGTGGCTGTCTATCTTAGCAAGCAAGAATATTTAAAATATGTGTAATGACTCGCCAAACTATCAAGACTGAGTGTCCAAAAGATTTGGATGACTTGTTGCGTATGCTACAGCCAGTGGATAGAGTCAACACAAGAAGAGCTACAGATGATCTCAAGTTATTCAAACCATGATGCAATTTGAATGTAGGCTTTAGAGGTTTTAATTTTGCTGTTCCAAGACCGTATAATAAGCTCTCACTTGATATCAGGAGGACTGAAAATGTTGAGCCATTCAAGAAAAAATTTAAGACGTTGCTTCTTCTGAGTGCTATGACATTGTAGATTTTACAATTGATGTAGAATTTGCTGTATAGAAACAAATCTCAGAAGGTGTCTGCATTATTATATGTATGACAAGTTGAGTTAGCGGGTCTCACAACAACTTCAGCGGAGTGAGATCCTAGTTGAAAAAAAAGAAAGGAATCAAGTGACAATAAGAGAGCATATCCATGTATGTAAAGAAGACAGTTTTTTGTATATCATACTTTATAAAATAAATACCATTAAAAAGCATTATTTTTCTCAAAGGTTGTACAGACACTTTTTCTAAAATTATTTGTAAACAAATAATTTTAGAAAAAGTGTCTGTACAATGCAGCCAACTGTGGTGTGATATACAGGCGGTCCCGGTTTCTGACGGGGTTCCGTTCTTCTTGCGCCAGCGTCGTAACCGAAAATCGTCGTAAGCCGGAACATCGTCGAAAATCGTCAAAAATCATAAGAAAACCTTACTTTTAATGCTCTGGGTGCATTGAAAACGATGTAAACTGCATTATTATTGAGTTTTACATCAAAAAAACCTTCAAATTATGATTATTCTGCCATTTTGGGGCCAATAACGCGTCGTAACCCCGGAACATGCGTAAGCCAGGAAATAATTTCTGATGAATATATTTGAAAAGCGTCGTAACCTCGGATCGTGAACCGGAACCGTCGTAAACCGGGGACTGCCTGTACTTATGTATGTGATTGACTTCTGCAATATTTCCCTGTTTAACTACAAAAAATCATATAGTTGAAGGCAGCATATGTATAACCTATCCACGTCCAGGTCACAAGGTGGGAAGTTATGAGATCTAACCTAATACTTGAGACTTAACCTAAGCCAGATAAAGATTGTGGTGGCAACAACAAACCTCATGCATTTGTAACCCATTTGGCAGGGCACTTAACAATAAGCTAGGGAGCATTCAGGCCCCCTAACCCAGGCGAAGCAAGAACTAGGGTGCTGACTGGTTAGGCTACCACAAATTTAGGTTAGGTTGGTTTAGGGTATTGTGTATCCCTGTGATTTTCAGTTGTGAATATTTTAACAAACTTAACATTTTCCTAGATGTAGTTTCACACAATCCAGATGCTTTCCTTCATTATTAACTATGTACTGTTGGAGGTTCTGAATTATGATTTTATTTAGGTGTTTTTGGGGTTTTAAACAATATGAACTATGTCTATTAGAATTTCATACCTACCTGAGTTTGGTGGTCAACCATTCTAAGTAAGAAGCAATGGATTGCAGACAAAAATAATAAATGAAGGCAGCCAAAAAGGCAGTTTGTGTATGCATAAAAAAAAAAACCATTGAAAATTCTAACCCCATTAATGCAGATGAAATGATTTTGTTTTAGGAATATTAAGTGTGAATGAACTTGTAATAACTAAAAGTGTAGAAGGTATTTAAATTTTTTTAGTCAAACCTTGTTTATTTTAAGCTACAGTATTATACTAACTTTCATTATGTCTTTCAGATGGGCAACACCAGGGTGATTTATGAGAAAGTTTATGAGCAGTGGTTACATTCAGATTTAACAGAACTAGCATCCTGTTGTCTTCCATTTGGATTGGTTCAAAAGAGAAACACAATGCTAAATGGTCAGTTTGTTCTACAGGTAAGAACTGCATATCGTGGTTTAGATTTACCAGTTAGTTGGTCAGCTAAAAGTAGATAGTTTGAGTACTTACTGATATCAGATTGCAATTTTAGTTTTGCTTTGTCATTAGCTTTATCACAGGGCATCCACACAGCTGCCAGAACACTCGTTGTTCCCACTGGAATAACCTACAAACCATTGCTTTATACATAGGAGTATTCCTGAGTGTGAGTTTGAGATGTTCATTGAAACATGGTGACAAGGTGGTTAATTGGAGGTAACCAGGCAAGCAGAGAAAGTACCCTACACACTTGCTCTAAACCAGTATGTTGTCTTTGGCTGAGGTGGATGTTAGAAACTGTATTTCTTCTGCTTTGATATGTTTGGTGTTTGTGTCTTTTTTACACTATAGTAGACATAAACTAGAAAAGTGATCAAATGAGTTGTGAAAGACTTGCAGTACAATAGGATAGGGAGGGTTCATTTTTGGAGACGTGATGGGTTGTATTGAAAAAGTAATTTTGCTTTTTACTGTGCAGTATTTCATCACAAACCATTACTGAACAGCCTCAGTAGCTATTTAGGTGGCAAGGTATCTGTAGCTGTTGCTCCAAGTAACCTAAATAGCTTTTGATGTTAAACATACGAGGGGTTGGGGGTCAGTAGCCTTCGAATTTGTCCCGGAATTCGTGGATAAGACTCAGAATCCATCAGTTCATGATGACAGATTTGAATCCCTTTCTATCCCTTCCCTTGGGGATTTTGTTGACAACGATCTGGATGAATTACTACTTTGTCCCATCAGGGTGTTGAAGACTTTTTGTGAGCACAGGCTGGAAAAAGAAAGTGTGTCCAAGAATACCATCTCCTTTTGGCTATGTGAAGTAATTAGGCATGCCTACAGTGCTTTTTCAACCTCTAATGCTGACACAGTGCATGCAAAAGCACATGATGTTAGGGGATTAGACCCCTCCTTGGTATTCTAAAAGGACCTCTCTGTTCAGAGGGTTTTGAAGGCTGGTACTTGGCTTTGTCAAAACACCTTCACAACCTTCTATCTAAGGGACGTTGCCCACAGGTCCTTGGACATTTTTTCCTTTGGTCCGGTGGTGGCTGCTCAACAAGTTGTGTAGCTCATCCGGTGCCCATAGCAGGACAGTTTGTATCTTACCTAAGATGATGGTATGAAAGTGAGAGTGATTGAGATGACTGGTCTTCCTCCTTTTCCCTTCCCCCTTTCTTCTCTACCAGCGGGCAGTAAGAAGATTGATCCATCTTACGCTGGAATTGGTTAGATACAGGGGAGTGAGTAGCCTTGCTGTTTGAGTATATTGTATTATACACGAATATAACCTTCCAGTAGCAAGTCCTTCCTCTCTCAAGCAAGAAGAGAAAGGAATGATAACAAGCAAGTCTAGTGGCTATCATGGTTGGTTATCTGAACAGATATAGATCTTTAACTTCTACCTATGCAGTGAACCTTCACATTGTATATTAGCCCAGTAGTCTGACTTTTTGATGTCCTTTTGTCTAACAAGTTAGAGGCTTGCGTCTCCTTCCTGTGCTTTCACTTATCCAGGAAGTGAGACAAGATGTGCTGAACCTCCAGTTTGTTCATGACTTTTTCTCCCACCAAAAGTGAGTCTGTCCTTACGTTAAGACCCAGGTTTGTTCCGCAAATGAACAAATGAGAAATTTTTAATTTGTATTTTTCATAGCTAACAAATCTGCAGTCTTAATGTATACTGCCCACCTCTAGCCGCCCCTCCTGGGCTGGGAGAAACTGAACGTGTCAGGGGGTTAGATGAGGTCGACGGTTGCCTCCTTGTTCATCCCGATGACTAATCCCCGATGCCACCAGTTCCTTGCATCACATATTTAATTGTTTTTTACCGGTTTCTAGCAGGAGCTAGAAGATTTATTCTTATGTTAAGATTGCAGGTTTGTTAGATATGAAAAATACAAATTAATTAAAAATTTGTCATATTTTCATCTCAGAACAGCTTTGGTTGACAATGTTTGTACTTTGTATATCATACAATTTTTGTAATAATTTTCTGCATTTCTTGTTAGGCAGGAAATATATCTCCTATAACATTTTTGTACTTTATGCCAAGTGTAATTTGACGTAATAAAGAAATTTATTTTAAATTTAAACTATTTACCTGATGCTTTTATAGAGTTAACTTGTTGAGTCTAGTGATTTAAAAAACCTCATGGGTTAGACCAGAAAGCTCTGTAGTAATGTTTGCTGCGAAATTATTATTATTGAGAGAATTTATGTGGTTATGTCAGTAATACTGAGATTTTCATATGGAGACATGAGTAAATGATATAAGGGCATTTTTATTTCCTAGTGAGACATTGATTGGACATTTTATATTCACAAGAGTTTGAATATGACAATCCCATGTTTCTTACATATAATTGGTATGAAAGTTTTCTAGTCTCTAACTACGTATTTTGTCATTTCAGGTCAATCAGATACGCGATATTGGCCACCCTGCATATGTGCAGTTACAAAAGTTACGCAAAACTGAAGGGGGAAATGCAGCGGTATCAGCAGACAAACAGTATCAAGTATGATTTGAGTACTGTACATGTTTGTATTGAGCATTCCATGTGTAGTTGCAGAGGTACAAAGTAGGAGAGATTACGTAGACATATACATCATAACCTTTGCTCAGCATTAATAAGTACAGCAAAATATAACCTCATTTACAAGATCTTTTTGAAGTTTTATATTAAACAAACCATTCCCTTGGAATGCCTTATTATTTGGATTGAATCTTACCTACTGTAAAAGTTAGCTTTTATCTTCGTACCATTTGGTGCTATTGGCATTTAAAAAAAAGCAAAATACGCTTGGCTAACCTGCGAGGACTGTCACTCTAGTCATCTGTTTTCCCACCAGATGGTCACCAGATGGTGCTGGAATGTTCACGTTCTTGTCATATTTCTTGCTGACCTTTTATACGGATGGTCGGATCGGCATTTATAATATTTTGTTGATTTCTGGCTAATTTCTCCTGTATGGTACTGTGCTTGTTTCTGTTTTTGCATTATGTCATCTATAACAAGCAGAGATGAAAGCATTAGGCTTTACAGTGCAGTATAGGAAAGACTGTGAAAACTGAATGTTTAGATTTTGCAAGATGACGTTGTAGCCTATGTTGGACTAGCTACTCTGGCATGTGGGTGGTTTTCTTGATATGTAAGTTAAGTATACCTTAGTTTAACCAGACCACTGAGCTGATTGACAGCTCTCCTAGGGCTGGCCCTAAGGATTAGACTTATTTTTACGTGGCTAAGAACCAGTTGGTTACCTAGCAACGGGACCTACAGCTTATTGTGGAATCTGAACCACATTATACAGAGAAATGAATTTCTATCACCAGAAATAAATAAAACTCTAATTCTTCATTGGCCAGCCGGAGACTCGAACTTGGGCCTAGCAGTTCTTGATATGTAGATTTTGAGTGATCTGATGAGAGGATGTAAATTTTGTGTAGTATCGGAAGATGTTAGAGGCTGATATTTTTACGTAAACAATTAGTTAGGGGACACCAGAAGCCTACCCAGTATTTTCCTTTTGTCATCTGGTGTTGCTTCTCCTTCTCCATTAACCTACCTGATAGCCTAGGCTAATTCTCTCTCTCTCTCTCTCATTCTGCTTTGCCCTCTTTTGCTCTGTATGTGGTTCAGGAGAAAAATAATTTTTGACATAGATTTTATTAATTAGGATTTCGATTGAAAATATTGGGACCAAGACCCCCCCCCCAGTTTTCGTCCTTTTTCGGTTTCCCCAGCGAGAGAGAAAGTGTTGGAGCCTTGGCATCTGTCTGTAGCCCACCCTCTGGACTCCCCTGCATCAGTTGGTTGTCTCCTTGGACAGGGAACGCGTCCGTTTTTCCCGGTTCGGGTTCAGCACCAAACTCCTGGAGTTTAGTGGTTGACACTTGTGTTCGCTGGCTCTGTGTTGCCAGCTGTGACAAGCTGAAGTCTGCTAAGCATAGTGGTTTTTTTCACAAAGTTGGCAGCACTGGGCCTGGCTCGTGTAACATCCCTTGTAGAGAGAGAGAGTGATTGTGATGCATGTGAACTGGTTTAGTTAGAGTTTCAGACGTACAGTATTACGTTTACCTCAGTACAGTAAAACCCCGTATTTGCGGGGGATGCATTCCAGATTCCCCCCCACAAATAGTTAAAATCTGCGAATACTTGTTACCCCCCCTCTAAAAAGGCTTATAACTGCCTACCTTGAAAGTTCAAATACCAAATGTATACTTCAAGTACCATCCTACATCAAATATACCTTAAATTATTATCCTATTACTGTGTTAATCCTTGAAATTATATTATTAATAAAATTTCAAAGTCATCTTAAACATTAGTACCTTTAAAAATATGTAGATACGCACTTTTAATCCTTCCAGCCAAATCAGAGAGAAAGAGAGTTACTACTACAATTTTCAAGAGGCTGAGAGAGAGAGAGAGAGAGAGGAGAGAGAGAGAGAGAGAGAGAGAGAGAGAGAGAGAGAGAGAGAGAGAGAGAGATTATTTGTTTGTTTTTGTGTCTTCCAAAGATGTATTACCTTTACTCTACATTTTTAAAATACTGTACTGTGAACACACACACACATACAAGCAAACAGTATCTTTTCCTGAGAGAGAGAGAGCTGAACTAAGTATCTATTTATCTATCTATCTATCCATTTCTCACATTCTACCCTTTGGAGAGAGAGAGAGAGAGAGAGAGAGAGAGAGAGAGAGAGAGAGAGAGAGAGAGAGAGAGAGAGAGAGAGAGAGAGAGAGAGGAGAATAACTCCTTACATTATCAGAAGATTGAAATCCATGAGCTTCTGAGGTCAACATTTTTTTCCCTCCCGCCAATATGTCAAACTGCCAAGTAAACTGACATTTACCCTCCCCCCTCCTTTCTCAAGTCGAGGATAAAAATTGGGAATTGTTGTTTGTTTGTTTAAAATGTTAAATAATATACTACACAAATGAGTAATATTATTATTATTATTTTATCTTATTAATCTTATTAATATTTGGAAATTAGTACTTAGTAGGTAAATCATTTGTTTATCATACAAAAGAAACATACATACATATTCTTGTCGGAAAAATTCTCTCATCTAAAGAAGAGAGAGAGAGAGAGAATAATTATTTTTATTATTTGTTATTTAATCTTATTAAACTTGATATTAACATTTGAAAATTAGTACTGTAAATCACTATTTTATCATAAAATGTACCCTCTAAAAATGCTTATACTGTACTATCATCCTGAAACACTTATATATCATTTTATTATAATTTCACTAGTACTTTAATATACTTTTAATATTTCAGTAGTATCAATTCTGAGCATCTATCTTTGCTTTCATTAGGTCCAGGTCCGTCCTGAATGGGGGGGAAAAAACCGGTTTCTCTCTCTCTCTCTCTGAGTTACGTATTATTTAATCTTACAGTTTTATTATTATTATTGTTATTATTATTATTATTATTTATTATTATTATTATTATTATTATTATTATTATTATAATCTTAATAATATTTGGAAATTAGTATATGATTTTTTTATCATAAAAAATATATTTAGTCATGAAAACAACATCAAAATACACTAATTAGTGAATATTTCTCTACGAAAAACTCCACGAATTGCAGAGTTTTTCGTAAATAATTTATAGGTATGTTCCACAGAAAATCCTGTGAATCAGTGAGTCTTGTGAATTGTGACAACGCGACCATGAGGGTTTACTGTAGTTCTGACCCGCATGTCTGTTCGTTTGTTATCTGTTGTTCCCCCTATCGTCCCCAACCCTCCCCCCCTCTTGCGCAGTTTTTCCCCTTTATCTCCTTGTATTCATCACCAGGTGACAATTATTCCTTTTTGCTAGTGGCTCTTCCTCTTAAGTATACCTTAGTTTAACCAGACCACTGAGCTGATTAACAGCTCTCCCAGGGCTGGCCCGAAGGGTTAGACTTATTTTGATGTGGCTGAGAACCAGTTGGTTACTTAGCAACAGGACCTACAGCCTATTGTGGAATCCGAACCACAATACACCGTGAAATGAATGTGTGTCACTAGAAATAAATTCCTCTAATTCTTTATTGGCTGGCCGGAGACTTGAACTCCGGCCTAGCAGAGTGCTAGCTGAGAACTCTACCGACTCATCCAACGAGGAATTTATGGCTCTTCCTCTTCCGCTGTCTATTTAACTAGAGCAGTGGTTCTCAAGTTTTTTTGGTTTCATTACCCCCAGCAGTGGTGTGATAGATCACCATTACCCCTACCCCATTCCTCTTCAGTTATGTGAAGTTATAATATAAAGGAAAGAAAAATTTGGAACGCTTAATTTCTAATGCATTTTATATGTAAGTAATTAATCTATCTACTTCTGTATTTTTATGAATTAATTTATTCATTTATTTAATATTAAGTATAAATTTACTGAATTTTACTCCAGAGAACTATTACTTTTAGAAAGTGCCTCGTTACCCCTCTTAGTATTTAGCAGCCTCTCTGACTGTTGTCACTGTTACGTGATGACATCAATCTGTGCAGATGACACTTGACTGTTGTCAAGGTTACGTGATGATGTTATACAAGAATCCTCTTGCTTCTCCACCCAAATACCAGTTCCCCCATCCAGTATTTTCACCCAGCCTTACATGTCATCATTACTCATGTTCCGGGCATATTTCACCTCTTCCACCTCAGTTCCTCTGTTTGGACTTGAGGAGTTTTCAACCGTGTTTTGGTTGATTCTACTTTAGTACTTAAGTGGCGCATACCTCGCTTTGTTCTGTATTCTCTTCCTTTTGCCAAATTTCCTCCGTTTACTTCTGGCTTGGCTCCTGTTAAAACGAGTAAGAAATATTAACTCTGATTATGGTAGGGTACGTTCTCATGAAGTAGAGCCGTTGGGAAATGGATGAACAGATGTAAGAGAATTACTAACTGTTTAGTGTTGAATACCTCTGCTCCTAACACGAGCAGTGTTTTGTACTTGCTCTATGTTTGTGGAGTGAGCTCTTAGGAACCAACCAAACTAGAAGATGTGCTGGCATGTCGCTGGCTTAATCTATTCTTCAGAGGCAATCTCAGAAGTGTCTCTTTATGCTGGTTCTCGGATGCTACCGCGTCTTTTCCAGTTTTGAAACTGCTTAGAGCTGGGCTACGACTTGCTTACGATTATGTTTTTTCACCTTCCTCTGTTCCACTTGCACAAGTGTCTAGTTCTTTGACCAAGGAAGTGGTCTCTTCTATAGGTAAGGTAAATTTGGCCTAATTGTGAGGTAAAAGTACCTGTGATTTCGGTATTTTGTTCTAGCAGTACAGTTCTATTATTGCAAGTGTAATACTTCTATGTGATTATGTTATTTTATGTATTATATATAAATATGTATGCATATATAATCATATATGTGTAATGTTTTTGCATGCATGTGCAGATACGTATGTACAGTAAACCCCCCGTATTCGCGCTCTCACGATTCGCGGACTCACGCATTCGCGGGTTTCTCTGTAGAACATATCTACCCATTATTCGAGGAAAATTCTCCCATTCGCAGTATTTTTCACTGAGAAATATTCACTGATTACTGTATTTTCATATAATTTTCATGAATAAATGCACTTTTTGTGATAAAACTATTAAAATACTCAGGTGTAAGCATTTTCACAGGGTTTTTCTTGTGTTTAAACTATCAAAATGGCAGTTCTAAGTGTTTTTAGAGGGGTTTTGAGTACTCGCGGATTTTAGCTATTTGCGGGGGGGTGTGGTACGCATCCCCTGTGAATACGGGGGTTCACTGTATAAGAATTGACGTATGTAGATACATATAAGATGATTATAAATATTAGTCTTTAAGAGTCAGAGTTTTTTAATGATGCACCAGAGCTATAAGCTTGCCTTGTAGACCTACTTCTGAGGCTATGAGAAGAATGTCTTATTCCTTTTACAACTCAGTTTTTAGTAACAGAAACAGTTGTGTAAATTATATTAAGTAGCCCTGCTCAACCACTTTTTTAGACAGTGGCCCATCATGTCTACTTAACCCCTAAGTGTTTAAGGCCATCACCTAAGATTTCTCGAATCAGGAGACTAGAAATTCTTAGCACTACCTTTGAAGTCTTCCTTTTAGGGTCTTGCCCCTAGAACCTTTTTAGTATGAAAGTTCCATATAGAATTTCCCAATTTACTCTAGAGTTCTGCTTCAGTTGAGTTCTGGCTCACATTCTAAGCGGAAAAATTTTACACACGTAACCATAACTGAAGTTTTGAACTCCCAGTTCAGTAGGTTGTTTGGATCCTCAGAAGGCCGTGTGCAGATTTTCAGAAGTTTCTGGCAAAGCATCAAGTAGAACATTTGGTATTGATAGTCCTCAGGGAAGGAGACTGTACTTTTTGTTATATTTTACCCCTATCAACTTCCTTATATCCTTCTCTCCATGTTCTTCACACAGGATAGTTCAGTTTGTTAGGGTAGTTTGGACAGTTGTTATGCAACGAGGCCTTCGATCCATTGGCATTTCCTGTCTCAACAAGTTTATTCTTATTACTCCCCTTTTTGGTGAGGCATGGAGTTTGATCCTGGCGGCTTTTCATAAGGGCACAGGATGTTTGTTTACATGTAGGACGCATGCTTCCACTTCCCGGTACTCCTTCAGTCAAAGTAAAGTATTCTCTTCTGAGTTAAAGTCTGGGCAGTATGGATTCATCTGTGTGGTATCAGAGTACTGTAGTTCTCTCATATTTGGACGACTGGTTTGTTTCTCACCAGCTTGTTTTTATTAATGAGAATTATGTTTTATCTTTAGCCTTAGGGGTGAGCTTTTTGTTCGAGGTTGACTTTCTATGCTTTTCTTACCTGGTTAATTGTTTATCTGGGGACGAAGATCAACTATCTCTTGTTGGAGGTTTTTCCAAGCGAGAAATGGATAAACAATTTTCACCACTTTTGAGAACTCTAATGGGTTGGCTTGTAGACCTCAAGACCTTTACACTGTCCTCAGATGTCTTGGAGGCAGATCGAGGGGCCATTCTGAGAAACAACTGATGTCAGGAAGAGGAAGTGTAAACATCCTACAACTCCTACCAGTTTAGAATAGCCTTAGCAAGTGTCAATTCTCACATAAGATGACAAGGACACACAAATTTAGAAATTTATTCAGACTAACAAGAATTACCTTATCCTTGGGCAGAGTCCAGCAAAGTCTTTCTGAGGTAAGAGTCCAGCAAAGTCATTCCATTACCTCGTTTTGTCCAAGTAAAACTTGGCTTGAAGACCATCCCAGCAGAAAAGGGCAAGGTCTCCAGTCAGATAGTTTCCTTGTCTTCAGGTTTGCCAGAAGTTATGGAATCTTTAGGGAGACCTAAGCACTCATCTGTTCAAGACAGCACAAGACACTACACTACTAGTTATTGCCCTCCATGCCAGGATCCTTGAGCATGGGCAGTTGATGCCTTTCTTCAAGAATGGTTGAATCTAGACCTTTATGCTCTTCCTCTGTTTGCTGTTTTGAGGAAATATTCAAGAAGTTGTGAACTTGTAGATCACAAGGATGATTTTGATAGCGCATTTGTGGCCGCAAGGGAATGGTTCCCTTGTCTTTCCTTCCTGGTGGTAGATGCTCCTTGTCATCTCTCACTCAGGAAGGATCTTTTCAGACAGTCTTACACAAGGAGATTCCATCAGGCCTCCACATCTTCTCACCGCTGGAGATTGTCTGTTGTCTGTTATAAACTTTGGCATTTCTAGATGGCCAAGGAAACAATCCTTAAATCTAGAAGGCACTCCACTGGTAGACTTGTGTATTAATAACAGTTGTTAGTTTTTTTTATCTTGGTGCTTGTCCTGAGTGATATTCAGGACCTGTTCCACTAGGTATCCTATTTTAAGCTCTACCAGTATCTCAGGTACACAAAGCAGTTTTCTGTCACAGCTATCAAGGACACCACTTTACATTGCTTTCAGTTCTGCTTCATGCTGACTTGAGTATTGCTTGCAGTTTAAAGTTTGAAGAGGTTTTCAATCTTTTGTGCTGGAAATTTCATCTTCCAATTATGTTTTACAAGGAAATTTAGATGTAATCCTTCGGATGTTAACTGCAGTTAAGCCCTTTGATAAGGCATCACTTAAGAACTTTGAAGACACTTTTCTTTTAGCTCTTGCTGCGGTAAAGTGTATCAGTGAGCCTCAAGCCCTTTCTTGTTTGGGGGGCTTTGTTTTAGTGACAACCTCTCTCTTTTCTTTCATTGCTTAGAGAAAACATATAGAGGTGGAAGCTCTTCCCAGTTTTATTACAGTGCTTAGTTTAACTGCTTTGGTAGGCAGTGAAGAAGTGGCTGTCTTTATGTCCAGATTAGAAATATTAAGAGCTTATATCAGTGAACTTCAAGCCCTTTCTTGTTCTTTGGCTTTGCTCTTGTGGCAACATCTTTTCTTTCATTGCTTAGAAAAAGGATTTAGAATTGAAAGCCCTTCCCAGATTTGTGACAGCACCTATCTAACTAATTAGGTAGCAATGGAATAATGGCTGTCTTATGTCCAATTAGAACTCTTAAGGGTTTACCTGGGCAGACATAACCTGTAAGAGAAGTTAAGAATTTATCTGTGGTGTTAGTAGGCCAAACACTCCTTTGTCCAAGATGGGTAAAGTCTGTGCACACAGAGTTGATTCCTGAGTTTTTACCTCTTTTGGAAATAACCCTCATGGCCTTCGTACTGTAAACATCTTTATTTCCTTTAAAACCTTCTAGAGAAGGTTGTCATGCAGCTCAGGGGAGTTATAACTGTTTTTGCCCATTGTTTGTGAATGCTCAATTTTAGCATGAGGTATTAAGCCCTTAATCCTTTTGTTGTGGCAGGGACTCTCCCCTGAACCAAATATGATAGTAAGCTTGCTTTCTATCTCATTGTTAGTTGTTAGGAATCCTGCTATTGAATTTTGGGAGCATGAAGGTACACTTTTGGTGTATAGGAGCGCACCTTCTTATCTGATGTGATGCAAGTGGAGGAGGTGGCTTTATACCTATGGGATAAGTGAGAGACAAGGTTGCAACATCTATTTAGGGGGATCTCTCCACATAGTGCAACCCACCCGTCTTTCATGATTAATATGAGATGAAGTCAGCACTTGAAAGTGAGATGTTAGGCTATTGAAGGCAGTGTTTTGTATTTATAATCATGAAATTTGCTTTAAGAATTTTTGCTTTGTTTCAGCCATTATGGGAGCCAAAACCATCAAGGATGCTCTTCATGCAAATGACTGATGGCACGTCTGTTGTTCAAGGGATGGAATATAGGTTTATTCCACATCTTAATGTAAATGTCAAACCAGGCACCAAGGTATGTGTCCTTTGTATTTTAATGTCTTCATAAAAACATGCTATTGGCCTCTTCATTTTCCTTACTTTTTACTCCTAGTACTGTGTCATGTTTGCCAGTGTTACTTTATAAATTTGTAAACAAGGAATGTTTAGTTTTTCTTGCACATGAAAATCTCTGAGCAGAGGGAATCCTTTTGCATACTACATTACAAACGGCATTTCTGCCTTTGCTCCCCCGTTTCAGTAGTTTCTTCATATGATAATTTCAATGTGCAGTAGTGTTTTGGCAATTTTTGATGTGATTATAATCATAATAGATTATAATCATAACAGTTTGCCATCTTTACCTCTTTCACTACACTGCTGTATATAAAATGCAAATATATATACTTTTCCAACAGAATAGATATCATTGTGCTAGGAGATATCTCTTGTTTTTTCCACTGTATTTAGTTAATTTTTGAAAAGTAGGTGATAAAGAATTTTCATTTATTTGAAACCTTTATCTTTAATATTAATTTGATTTTGTGCTGTCTAGATTGGAGGTAGGTATTATAGACATTTTCCCTCTTTTCTATCATATAATAGTATGTTTCTTGCATATTCTTATTTTTATTGTCAGGTATTTAGTATGAGTGCTTCACAGAGAAATGATTTGGCAATATGTATTTGAATGATTTTGTATTATTACTACTGTATTATGGAAAATAATAGACAGCACAAGTATTAGTGCTAATTATCCTACTTTAGTTTATCCCTAGTGCGTGAGAAGAATTTGTTTTCACAAACCTATCGATCGTAAATAGCCTTACGCTGCAGAGTGTGTCCAGGTGCACCAATTTGAAATATTTCAGAGAAAGACCAACTACACATACCTAGCCAACTCAACCTGACACCGTGCTGTTCATTCTTGTGCGTCTTATTCTTGTCATGGTCTTTTTCCGTGGATTATCATTAATAGTGTATTTTCATCTCATCCCTTCAGTTCAGGTGTTTAATATGATACTGGTAATTTGTAAGTTCTTTCCATTTTGTTGCCCCGTAGCCTACAACTCTCTAAGGCTGTTGTGGTGATACTGTTAAAAGTTTTTCTAGCCTAACCCGTCCAAAAATGCTACAGTTATGCAATCCACCCACCTGTTCACGTTGTTGTTCTTTTATAATACAGCTTATGACTACAAAAAACCACAAAACAGACTTACAACCAAAAATTGACAACCTAACCATCAGAGAGCTCCCTCTACTGCACCACAGTGTTTTCATCCCTCCCTCCTACCTTCTGTACATTTTACTCCCTCCTGCCATTTGTCGTCCTATGATGTCACTTCCTATGACGTCACAACACGAACAGATACTTTTAAACATAAAGAATGTTTTGCTATAAAAAAATCTTATAAAATTAAACATGTCCTTTTTATACATTTCATAACGCCCATACCATTTTGCTAATGCAGAAAATGAAATAAAATAATAAGATTAAACTTTTAAAACTGACCTGTAATTGCATTTATCTCATTCTCCCTCCCCCCTCCCTCCAACCTCCTCTTATTGTAATCCCCTCTAATCTCCATTATTCTCCAATTTTTACCCTCTGCGTAATTTCTAATATTTTCCCCTGAAACTCCAGCTTTATTCAGTACATCAACTATTTGATGCTTTCCCCTTTCCTTTTATCCATCTTACCTCCTTTATTTCTCCAGATTCTATTGTTTCTCTTAGTGCTGCAATTTCAGTTTTTAATCTCTTATTACTTACTCCAGTACTTGATTTTATTGCAGTCATTAGGGTTTTACTATCAGTTTTAACCAATGCCTCTAATTTTCGCTCGCCTACTATCTCGTCCCACAAATGTTTGAAATATGTCAATCCTTCTATGGCCTCCCCCACACTCAGAGCTTCTGCTTCAATGGTGGATTTTGCTACTCTTCTAGATTTTCTGGATTTCCTCCATATGGGACTTCACCTCTTGCCATCTGTCAAGGATATCTTATATGCCAGTTGTGTATGACCATCTTCAGTATTCCCAAATGAAGCGTCTGCATAGGTTTCCCAATAGATCTTTTCTTCTTCTAACTCACTCATTATCACTTCTCCAATTATGTTCTTAGTTTTTCTCTCTGTTTTAATCAGCTTTTTCATATCTTGAGTCATTCCTTCTTTAAAAGCTTTACTTAATTCACTAACATCGTATGATATTTCTGGGATGGTATGTAGTGATACCCGATTCAACTGCCCTACCACTGAGCTGTACAGTAAACCCCCTGTATTCGTGGGGGATGCATACCGCACCCCCCATGAATAGTTAAAATCCACGAATACTTAAAACCCCTGTAAAAGCACTTAGAACTGCCTATTTTGATAATTTAAACAAGAAAAACCCTCTAAAAATGCTTATACCTGAGTATTTTAATAGTTTTATCACAAAAAGTGCATTTAGTCATGAAAAATATGAAAATATGGTAATTAGTGAATATTTCTTAGGGAAAAATACCACGAATGGGCGAATTTTCCTTGAATAATGGGTAGATACATTCCACAGAGAAATCCGCGAATACGTGAGTCCACAAATCGTGAGAATGCAGATACAGGGGGGTTTACTGTACTCTGTCAACTCCTTTTGTCCTAATACTCTGTTACCTGTAAATCTTATAGATTCTGGTTCTCTTATAGAATTTATATATACTGCCACTGATTAAGACAAATTCTACTTTCCTCATGCTCTACTATTACTCCTATATACTTAAAACTTTTACTTTCTTGTTCTCCTACTTGCAATTTCCCTTTCAATTTCCCAATTGTTTCCTTTAAAAATCCTTCAGTTCCCCCATAGCAAAAATCATCTACATGTGTTTATAAAATACCATTCAATTTATTGCCTTTCCTCCAAAAGAGTATATTAGGTTCTAATCTACTTCTCTTGCTTTTAAGCTCCTCCTCCACTTTTACCTCCTGACAATACCATGCCTTTGCTGCATCCTTGAGCCCTTAACCCTCTGGTGATCCGATAACGTGAAACCGCTCAATAAATTTTTTGCCATAAGTGCTCCGATGATGCGATTTCCGTGTCATCAGTGAGTTATTTTCGGGGGAAATTCACCAAAAAAAGAGTCATCCGAAGAAAACGAGGACTGCGCCATTGTGTGGGCAGATCTTGGACCTACAAGAAAATGTAAACAGGAAACCGATAGGTATCGCGCATGTGCCGCAGTCGTCCCCCAACTAAAGCACTGCACCTCCTATTTTGACGGAGTTCAGCACGTCTTTTTAGCACTCTCACGTGTTTTGCTTTGTTGTCATTTATATGCGTTTGTGAAGTGCTTTCGCTTTTGCTATTGTTATAAAAGTGTTTGCAAATAGCTGAGTATTTTAAATAATATTGCAAGTGTTTTTCGATAAGATAAACAGTGAAGAATTAATTTTATATATATTTCTGTCTTTCAGCAACATTTCCGTCTTTCAGCTTCAATTACTCAGTTTTTTCTGAGAACGCTCATTGCTTTTACCTGGGCTATTTATAGAAAATTTATTGAGCTTTCCATTGCAATTTTCACTTTTTTCTTAGCGTTATACATTACCGAGTAATTACGAAAAATGTAAGCATAAATATGAGCACTCGAGAACCAAGCCCGCTGATAAACGGGGACTGCCTGTACATTGTTGTGTTTGTCTAAAAAATAATACTCATTGCTTAAAGTCTTTATAAACACGTTAATATGGAATTTTTGGTATTGCAAGTAGAAAATATTTACTTTTTCTTATCATTCCACATTGATTCCAACTAATTTTTCTATGTGAGGGAAATAAAAATACTTTATGCATATGTGATATGCATAAAACTTAATCACCTAGAAACATTTTTTATACTTTGAAGGTGCTAGTTTCTGGTGCTGTCAAGTGCAGGCGGGGGGTACTGTTGCTGACTAGGGACAACATCACTGTTTTAGGAGGTGCTACAGAGTCCTTGAGCATCACTAATGCAGTAGAAAACGTCCTTGCTCGTACTTTGTAAGTGTTTCTTGCTAATTCTCTTGGAAACTTATCAGGTATAATTTTATGTTGGTTGATCATATGAAATGCATATATTAGTCTTTCAGTTAACCACCTGAGAATCCAGTGACATCATGCAAATTTCATATCTTGAAATTTTCTTTAAAACACTATCATCTATAAAAAATAAAGAAAAAGTTAATCATTAATATTTTGATGTAAGGTAGGAGTGGGATTTTGTCTGGAGGATGTTGGATGGTGTAATTTGATCTCATCTAAAAGAAGGGGCAGTATTCAAAGAGAAGTATAGTATCACTAAATCAAATGTAAGTAGGAAATTGTGAATTGTTCCTTCAAAAATCAAAACCCTCTGATGTTGTTGAAGTAGGGAATGAAATGTTGAATCAGAGAGAGTGGAAGAGGAGCAAGCATGCTTTTTCTTCTTCCACAACCTTCCAGTCTTTTTCTTCACCTCTGTTTCTGGACAAGCTGAAGCACAGGAACAAGGCCAAGAAGTCTCCCTGTGTAAGAAACCCTTGAAAGGGTGATGACAGACCCTACTCACATTTGCATGAATCTAACTGTGGGAGAGGTGGATGAGGCAGTCAAAGAGCCTGACTCATCTACCAATGCATGCACACCTGGTAGTGTTTGTGGCTCCTGTCTTGTGCGTAGTGCAAATTCCAGCAGGTCTGGTTCTGGTTCTGCTTCTGTGTATAGGATGGTTGACAGAGGTTTTGTTGTGCTTGGTTGTTGCTTGATTGTGGTTTGGTAACTCGTTCTGTAGATTCCAGTTGTGTCTTATCATGATCCTGTTGGCAGTCATCAGGCAAGGTTGACATGGGTCTACTCTCTTCCTTGGGAGGGGACCTTATCAGTCAGCCAGGGGTCTTTTAGAATTGGATTGTCTCAGGGATGCTTACATGGCATTGTCAAACTGATTTCATCAGTTGAGCATACCTTAGGGTGCACTCCTGAAGTGAAATAATCTTTTAGGCTGCCTTGGTTGCTGCTTAGTAGGGGATTGTTGGAGCAAATTCATGACATGATGTTTGGATAAAAAAGTTCAATGGTTTTGCATCATTCCTCCAAGCTGCTTCTCCTGCCTCTGATGCATGTGATTGCTAGGCCACTTCCCAGTTGGTAGACTCTTGAGCCCTCAGATTAACAAATGGCCCCCCCAAAGGAGTATTATCAGGCAAGAGGTTGTTTTCTCTTCTTAAGCAGGAGCCATGGAGTCAGTTTCCATGGCTTCCTTACAGGCTGCCTCATCATTAGATTAATAGCTAAATATGTTGGTTGACTTGACCAAGTAGAGGGCAAAGTTCAAGAGATTAATGGTGTCAGATGGGGAAGTGTAGATTTCCCTCTCTCACTACTCTGCAAACCTGTGTACAAAGTTGCTGTTGAAGAAATGCGATGCTGTTTGCGGTATTTTGTCCAGCTCAGTTTTAGACAAGAGTGGACTTTGCTCTGAAATACATTGGTCATCATGGCAATGATTGCAAGTGGATCTGTGGTAATATTTGCCCGTTGGGACAGAGGCAAACTACTGTTTGGTCTGCTGCCCCCAATCTCGATCAACCAGTCCATTTTCTGGCTTATCTTCCATCATTGGTTGAAGTTGTGACCTTGTCAATGGAGGTGAGGAGGATGTTTGATAAAAATCTGCTGGAAATTGTAGCGACTAATCTCTGGGCTTTTTCTACTATCTTATTTTGGTTGGGAAATTATTTTGGGGTTGGAGACCAATCACTGACCTCTAGCCATTGAAAAAATTTGTTCATCAAACTCCATTCAAGGTGGAAAACCAATGCTCCGTGTTGGCTTCCATCATAGAGAGTAAAGTCATTCTGTGTATAGTACTGAAATATGCTTATTTTTAAATATCCATCTTCCAGGAAGTACCTCCACTTTATCTACAAAGGGACAATTTAAAGTGTAATTTGGACTATTTAAATTGTAATTTGGACTAGGGATAGCTTCTATAATGTTCACACAGTGCTCAGCCTGGTTTCTGTTTGAGCCAGCCCATTTACACTGGATACACCTTTGGTGCTACCTGGACAACTGATTAGTCATTATGTCGGAGTCACAGATACTCCACAACCAAGATTGCCTTCTTGTCTCTTCTGACTAGTACCACAAGCATTCTGAAAGTGGGTGAATGCCCATTTGTTGGTGCTGATGAGTGACATGACTACCATCATGAAATGCATCAACATGCAGTGGGTGATGGTTTCCATTTTCTCTCTCAGTAGGTCACCGTGCTGTCAGCCAGATACCTTTCAGACAGGAGGAATGTTTGAGATAGCTGAAGATATTTCGAAGCCATGCAAATCTTCTATCCTCTGATTTCATTTGTTAAACTTGGGTGTGTTCTATACAATTTGATGGGATGCATTCGAACTATACTTCTTTATAATTATGAAAATGTCTCCGCAAAAATTTTCACTTTCATCTTCAGATGTTTTTGTTTGTTCTGATTGGGACTTCTTGGTACCTCTCTTGCAGTTTTTACTGTTTTAGTCATGACATTGATGATTCAGCTGTTTGTCACTTACAAGTATTTTTCCACCAAGGCAGGAAAATTGATAGCTCTTCCCTTAACAGCTTCTTTTAGATGAGATATTTTCTCAGGTGCCAGAACTAATTACTGCACAATTTGTCAGCTTATAGCTCCCATTTCCACGTTAAAGATGAAGAGTTGTCTCCATGCCAGAACAGTTCTTCCGTAGCTCCAGGATTCATGGGAACTAGAAATTTTTTCTGTCAGTTCATTTAAAGAATGTGTTATGAAACAGGACACAATATTTTATTTCTTGTTCTTCTTCACACAATTTGCTGAGGAGGCATAGGAATTTCTACCCTTGGTAAACAGTGGTAAACAGTGTTTTTGTTCTTACCCCATAAGATCTAAGTATTTAACTTTATCTCCTGTGACACAATTGGGTGTAGACATGTCAATAGCAAGCAGTAAGGAGTTCCATGCAGTTTGTGGTCTCGTTCTCAGGGATGCAACACAAGGTGATATTAGACCTGTAATCTGGTTGTTTGTGGTTGCAGTTGAGCAAATAACTCCAGGAATTTGCATAAGGAATTGGGTAATTCAAGGATTTTTCAGTAGCTCTGCTCCATCATTCCAACTTTGGTTGCTATTGTAGCTATTATGTTAAAGGTTTATAATGAACAAATATGATTTATTAAAGTCAATTTTTTTTCCAAATGATTTCTTGCTACCATGTCCTGGCCCAAGGTAATCTTGACAAGTTGAAGGTTCCACAGATTTTTAAATTTCTTCCTTACTATTTTGTTTATATGCATACAAATTGATATGTTGTATCAGTATCAAGTCACACACATTTTTTTTTTTTTTTGATACAAGATAATTTGGCCAATGTCATGGTCATGCAGTTAGATAGCAGAGATTTTTTTTACGTAAGAATAAAGTTTAAAGTAAAGAATGATCAAATTTCCAGTTACATTGCAAGTTCTCTTCTGCATCTCCATTTGTAATAATTTGTTAATAGTATATGAGCCATGGACCTACCCAACATGGTAGCTTACCAGTGGGGATTTATAAGGTAAATTAAGAAATGTAAAGTAAGTGTTTGTAATTTAAAAAGCATTTAAGTTATTCATAAATATTTTTGTATATTGGTAGAGGCGTTGAGGAAACGGATGAACCTCATGAACTGTTGGAAATTGAAGCAACACAAGTCCCTCAAAGTCAGATGTCTCAGTATTATCCTTCTCAAGTTAACAGGGTACCATCAAGGTCACATAACCTACCAAATGTTGCAAGTGGACAAGGTGGAGGAAGAATGGCATCCTCAGTGAATAGACAACAGGTACATTATTAGATACTGGGAACTTTGAGCCTTACAAAACTATTTTTGGAATGGGGCATATTTTTCTTGCAGAATGTACATAGATTTAGAGCACGGTGTATATATGTGACTGTGAATACCAAGACAAGTACCATAGATTTAAAGACCATTAGGTAAAGTATGGGGTAGCTTTAACATCTCTAGCTCCTGATTTTACCAACCTTTATCCTGATTCCTTTTGGTACTCTAAGCAGAATTACTCTTGCTCCCATTGCCATAGAGATAAGGGCTCCTTGAGAGTGCAGGAGCTAGTAGCTCAAAGCACGTATTAAATTAGTCATTATTGACTTTTGTACTACACATTATAATATACAGTACATTATAAATTATAATGATGTACTGTACTTTACAGTAAATGGGCACAGTTGAGGGGAGAGTTGGCTATCACTTATTTTGGGGTTATTCTATTTAGTTCATTATCTTTTGTTGATGTCTTAGTGTACTTATTGTTTGTAACATTTAGTTTGTTGTCATCTGCAATTTCATGTACAATATCTGGTGAGTTTTTACCAGTTTGTAGTAGATAACGGTAGAAAGCTGTATAGGAATCTGGACTCTCCAGTTTTTCATTACTCCAGGTATTTTTTTTTCAAAATTCATAAGGTAACATTTGAAGTGAAATTTTGTTTTTTGATAGTTACGTGCACAAAGCCTTGTTATCCTCAGTAAGTTTTTTCAGAGAAAGAACATTAACAGTATAATTTTAAGTTCCTTTTTCCATGTGTATACTAGTGTTTTCCTGTTTCTTCATCTTCAGCTAATGCAAGTCATAGATAACTTGAGGAAAAACTCTTTGATAATTGGAGTACTGACTGTTTAGAATGTAAAATAGGCTTAAACAATATATTCTATAGAATGTTTTAATTATATATTATTATTATATTAAATATTTAAGATATGGTATTAGAATTTAGCATTTGATAATGGTTTTGTTTTACAGGAGAAGAATAAATGGTATTTTCATTTCCTTGCATTTATAAGAAATATGAAAAATATATGGTTGCACACGGTGTTATCTTATGTCTAGTACAGCACCATGAATTATATTTATAGCATTTACTTTTGAAGGTTGAAGATGGTCTCAAGGGATTGGACCTACTAATTTTTAATTTTTCATCTGTGTAATTTGTATGTTTCTGCATTTCCTTAAATGGCATTAATACCAAAATTTTAGCCATAATATATTTAATCATCTAATTTTTTTCTTCCATCTTTTCAGAACTCTCCCTCAGCACCACCACCTCCAGTAATGGATGACTTGGATGATGATTTCCTTGATTCAGATCTAGAAGCTGCCCTAAATCAAATTGAATCACAGGCAGGTTCTTCTTTATCTAGTAGCAGTTATAATAATGCTTCTAGTGGTTCTAAAAATCTTCATGCGCTGAACAGTAAGAAAACGTCAAATAACAGCATGATGAGTAATAAAATGGTTAATAATAGTGTAAAGCCTGGTAACATTAGGTCAAAGGAAAGTCAAAATCAGAAGCCTTTGGGAAATTCAGACGTGGATATGGCAATATGTGAAGAATTTTTTAATGACGATTTCGATGATGAACTATTACTTTCTGCTGAGAGTTCAGTTCAAGAGAAGTCAGTGCAGCTATCATCTACTCAGCCAAGAAGAACTGTTGCTGGACTGTCATCAACCACAGTTAAACCATCTAATAGTTTCGTAGAGGTTACTAGTTCAAAACCTATAAGACCTCCACCTTTGTTTGGGAACCAGAATAATTTCTCTGTAACTAACAAGGCTACACCTGTTAGAGCTGTTGCCCCTCAGAAACTTGGTAAAGTTAGCCCTTTAATGTCATCCTTATCCAAGAGCTCAAATTCACTCCGAGCTAAGCAGTCGTGCCTTACAAATTTTCTGACAAAAGTTCCTGGAAATCAGGAAAATAAAGTACCTGTAAACATACAAAACAGTAACATTTTAAATATTGATGAAATGGAGAATGAGTTTGCCCAGCCATTTGAAGAAGAAATTGGTATGAATAAGAAACGTATGAAGACAACAGAGAAAAAGGATTCTGCAACGCATCTTGTAACAAAAGCTCCATTCACATATCTCTACTTTCTACCAGAAAATCCCACTCAAATGCAGGTAACTTAGCAATTAGTCCATTTTATCGTGTTTTGTTTAAAAAGTCTGTAATTGCTTTTAGAAAGTACAGTTTGTGAAATAGACTTTACTTATGAATAGTGCATGCTGTGCTGTTTAAAAACAGAATAGAACACAGGAACTATTGTAGGCTTATGACTTAGGATATTCTTTTGAAAATTTATTTAGTATTGTAAAATATTTTGGACATCTAGATACTGGACTTGAAGTTCCTGAAATAAATGGATATGCAGGTATAAAAAACTTTTAACATGCTCTTGGAAGGAAGCATTCTCATCTCAATCTTAATCATCTTTAGCTTTCAAATATCTTTGTACCATAGATCTTGAAACATTTATTTACTGAGCTGTTTGTTGAAATATAACACTGCCTGAGTGACAAGCCCAGATGTCAAGCGTAGAATTTATTCAGCTGTCAGGCCATTAGCAAAGGACACGGTATGTATTGGAATTGTTCTGGCAGAGTTATCAAGAGAAATTAATAAAATCACTCAAAGTTGGGGAGGAGAAGGATCCATTTTGGCAAATGAAAAATGATTAGACCAAATGATGGTTATTGTTTCAGAGTATACCTTAGATATTGGATAGTGTTTGCTGAAGAACCAACTTCATTGTCAGAGTACTCAATGCCAAATTAAGTGGAGGTAGCAGATGGCTTAGTCTTCAATAGACAAGATTTTTAGTTTTTCTTAAGGGGAGCGTTTGATAAAATCGTTTTTCGCTAATAACTCCCTTGTTTTTAATGAATCAGTTTAAAATTTTGTGCCTGGGTTTATTTTTGTATAGGGCAAAGGACTGTAACCATAATTTTCGTCTTCCGCCCCCATTAGCTGGTAACCCCACCCCCAAAAATTTTTCAAAATGCATCTCCTCCATAACTTCTGCAAACTAAGAGCTCAAATTTACATGGTAGACGGATATTATATATTAGAACAAAGTAAAGAGCGTTTTATTTTTTTTTTTTTTCTTTTTTTAATGAATATTTTTCGTTTTTGAAAAACTTCGATTGATTTTTGGAAAAAATTCCCCAAAAATTTTCGAGGGACAAAATGAAAAAAACTCTCTCTTTGTTTGTAGACAATTTATTTAGCTTTCATTTGCTTTTTGTTTCATTGAGATCGGTGCATTCGTTATGGAGGAGATGCAGTTTGAATGTCAATAACTTTAGTTTTGAGATATCGGCCTTCAAAGTTTTATAACGATATGAGGAGCGTTTGATAAAATCGTTTTTCGCTAATAACTCCCTTGTTTTTTAATGAATCAGTTTCAAATTTTGTGCCTGGGTTTATTTTTGTATAGGGCAAAGGACTGTAACCATAATTTTTGTCTTCCGCCCCTCATTAGCTGGTAACCCCACCCCCCTAAAAATTTTTCAAAATGCATCTCCTCCATAACTTCTGCAAACTAAGAGCTCAAATTTACGTGGTAGACAGATATTATATATTAGAACAAAGTAAGGGAGCGTTTTTTTCAATTTTTTTTTCTTTTTTTTTATGAATATTTTTCGTTTTTGAAAAAACTTTGATTGATTTTTTGGAAAAAAATTCCCCAAAAATTTTTGAGGGACAAAATGAAAAAAAACTCTCTATTTGTTTGTAGATAATTTATTTAGCTTTTGTTTGCTTTTTGTTTCATTGAGATCGGTGCATTCGTTATGGAGGAGATGCAGTTTGAATGTCGATAACTTTAGTTTTGAGATATACGATATTTTTTGCTTCTCTGTGTATTTATTTGCTTGCTGTTACACAGTTTGATGTTTTTATGACATATTTGAAAAGCCAAAATATATAACAATAGACTTGCAAAGTAATATAACTTCGCTAAATGAAGCTAGATGAAGCGAGTGTCAAAACACGGCTCAGGTTGGGCAGTGCGACGTCTTACTTAGTCAAGCTCTGAGCTGCTACTGACTGACTGTCTGACGTCACTGCCTGCCCTGCGGCATTCTTGGCTTTCGCTGATGCGTACTAGGTCCACAGGGTTGCCATATAACGCATTTAGATATTATTATTTCATAGCTAAAAGGAAATTACTACCGATATACTGACATTATCATTACATTATACGAAAAATGTAATTTTGTCTCTGATAGGGTTACTGTTTTTGTTTATAACTCCTAAACTATGGCGAATTTTTTAATAAAACTTTCTGAGAAGATAGTCAGGATATGTATGATGCCATATATAAAATATCTCAGAAAATTTTGATTTTTCGATTTTTTCGTCAAACGCTCCCCTTAAGCAGTTCTTCTCCAAAACCAGTGAAGCCCTCAATCATACCTGCAGTAAACATTCTTTCATTGGTTCAAAGTAGTGTTGGGTAGCTGAAATGCCTTATTTTCTGAAGTTTCATTCTTTACATCATTGATTACAGGATGTATAGTGATTTCATAATAGCAATAAAACCGTGGGTGCAGGTAAGTGTTTGTGCACCGAATTAGATTGTTCTTCCTCAATAAAAAGTTATTTATCATGAAGGAATTGAAGCATGGGCAGTTATGATAGAGAATAATCCCTAAAACTCCTGACCATTTGCCTTTGATGTAGAATGGGGCCAGCAACTTGGATAGGTTTACATAGTTGTTATTTAAATTTTTGCTGCTGTCTTAAGTAAATTGATGAGGCATGTTCATTTCTCTTGCTGACTTCACTTTCTCCTCTGGTTCAAAATGATTTCCTTTTAATGACATTGTGAGAAATTGATTGTGATTCATGTTCACACCATGGGTTGGAAACACGTAAAATTGGACAAATTCCTTTTCAGCTGTCAAGCTGGGGATTCATAAAGTGTTAGGCATTCTATGGTGATTGGCATAATATCAAGGGTAAGGTGCATATCCAGTTAGTACCTCATGGATGGTCCAGGGAAGGAAAACTCCATCCTCTAACTGTGGCTCTAAAATGTTGGGTTTAAGAACAGCTTGGGCATTTGCACAAGCATTCTCCATCTTCCTTTCACCATTATTTCATTGACAATATGTAAATTTTGTAATTTTCCATATGGTATTTCTCACTCTTTTCCTGTCATCTGACTCCCAATACTCTTGAAGCTGTATTCTCAAGTGCACATCATACAACACTAATCTACTATCTTACCTTTGTTTGTAAATTTAGTCTGCTTGAATTCCAAACCTTATTTATCATTCCCATTGTTTGACTTTGCTTTTTTAGGTTTTTGCTAAAGTCCGTATCAAGAGAACCTGTGTTGGATATCATTGTTCTTAAATATCTGAAGGGTTCTGCATCATTAATCCTTTGGCTGTTCAGTGTCATTTCATCCTTATGTGCATACTCTGCCCTCTTTAATTCCATCTCTCTTGACATAGGCTGCTTCAGTTAAGTAAGCTTTATATATTTTGCCTATTGCTTATTAAAGTGACATCGTCTGCTTATCGTAAGTCTGTCAACTTTCTGTTGTTGCTCCAATCTGAACTTTCACCATCTCAAACACTTTTTTTAACATAAGACCCATGAAAATGGCAAACACCAGAGGTCATATAACATTTCCCCATATCACACTGCTGTTGACTGTAAATTCATTTAATAAGACGCCATCAGCTTTTTCTTGCATCTGTTTCATTCTTGGATACTTGGAATTAGCTTTTTATTATATTTAATAATATTGATACTATAATGACTCAGACCTTCCATAATATTGGTGTGTAGTTAATGTTACATCCTTTTTGCCATCATGTAGCATAGTACATCTTAACAAAAATATTTGATCTATGCAACTCTTGCCATTTCTAAAATTATGTTGTTTCTACTTGAGCATTTAATCAGTTTTTCTCAGGAGAAACATCTTAAGCATTGTCTCCATAGGTACCAATATAGGTGGGGTAAGTGAGGTCAAGGCATATACTGTACTATGTTTCTAATCCCAGCAACTACTGCATAGCTTGTTTGGGTTGCTGTCAAGCTCATCATTAACATATCTCTTGGCCTGCTAGGGGGATCCATAACGACTTTGATACTACATTCTTAAAAATGACAGAGAGAATAAACTACATCATAAATACATGTGCTAAGGTATGTAACATAATTTTAGTGAAGAAAACTGCTTTGCAGTGTAAATAACAAAATACCAGGAAAGGCAAAAATGTACACAGTATAAAAAGTAGTAACTGCAAAGAGGGAGGGAGAAGCTATTTCACATAATAAAATATACAAAATACATAAAAACAGTGACCATGAAATTGAAAGTATTGACTCATAATGAGTAGGAACATTAATACAAATTAAAACAAAAATTCAAGTAGTTGAGGATGAATAGGCTTACTTTTCATAAACCAGTAAATTAAGCAATAAAAACTAAACCTAAATGAACATAATACTGTAGTAGGAACATAAGCAAAAATCTGGGCTGAGAGCTAGCTTAGAAAAACATGTTCACAAACCCAATGATCATTAGCCATTACCAACAAAAAGCAAAATTTAAAAAGAACACTAAATATACAAAAAATATGTACAGAGAAGGTAAAAATTAATTAAATAAGATGATTTTTTTCTTGACACAATAGAGTTCTGAAAAGAATTCCTTCTTGCGTAGTACTTTTTGCTTTAGAGAAAAATCCCTTCATCCAGTAGAGCTGATATACCTCTGAAAAAACTGAAAGTGATCCAGTTATTTTGCAAAAGCAAAAATATACACTCTGGAAATGAAAATGAAGAAAATTATGATATAAATGTACAAATTAACCCTCTGGTGATCTGATGGCGTGAAACCGCGTCAATAAGTTTTTTGCCGTAAGTGCTCCGATGACGCAATTTCCGCATCATCCGTAAGCTATTTTCGGGGGAGATTTACCAAAGAAAAACGAGTTATCCGAAGAACACGAGGACTGCGCCATTGCGTGGGCAGATCTTGGACCTACAAGAAAACATAAACAGGAAACCGATAGGTATCGCGCATGCGCTGCAGTCCTCCCCAAACTCGAGCAGTTCACTTCCTGTTTTGACCGAGTTCAGCACGTCTTTTTAGCGCTCTCACGTTTTTTGCTTTGTTGTCATTTATCTGCGTTTGTGAAGTGCTTTTGCTTTTGTTATTGTTATAAAAGTGTTTGCAATGATTGTTTAGTATTTTGAATAATATTTCGTGTTTTTCGATAAGACAAATAGTGAAGAACAATGACCCAGGGTTTACGAGTGCGTGAATAATTTTTTGTACGCCTGTTTGTGCACCCGTAAGTAACTTCAATGTACATGTATTATATATCATTTGAATGGCCATTCTTTGTACTTTATTGTGCTAACGGCAAAATGTAAAAATATCAACGTTTCTATGTAAAAATCTTTAGCGAACAATTGACTTTACGTAAAAAAACAAAACTTATGTCTTTGAGCTTCAATTGCTCAATTATTTACTGGGAAACCTATTGATTTTAGGTAATATATATATATAGGAAATTTATTCAGCTTTCCATCACAGTTCTAACTTTTTTTATAGCATTATTTATTACCAAGTTATTACGAAAAATGTCAGCGTATATATATACATGTTGAACGCTGTAGTTTGGCTGGAATTTATGCATGCGTAGGTAATTTTTTGTACGCCTGTTTGTGCTTCTGTAAATAACTTCAGTGTGCATGTATTATATATCATTCGAACGGCCATTCTTTGTACTTCATCGTGCTGAGCAGCAAAATGTAAAAATATCAACGTTTCTATATAATAATCGTTGCTGTGTATTTTCTTAGAAATAAAAAATTGTCCGTAATCTAACGACATATTTTATTCTAACAATACATATATCTTTCTTTTGTGCATTTTATAGGAAATTTATTCAGCTTTCTAGTGCCACCTTAATTTTTTTCTGTCTTTATTCCTTACTTAGGTACGATACGAAATGTCAACATAAGGTTGGAAAATCTGAAAATTGCCATATGTAAAAAATTAGCATTTTTTAATCGGTAACAGCTAATTAGCAAACACATTTATAGCAAAATGATTGCTTCCACGTGAAAATTCAAACATTTCCACGGAATTTATGTATAAAATAAACTCCCCGAACCTAATTATTATATTTTTCATGATTATTTTTTAAAAATATCTACGATTTTCCTTAAAAATTTAATGTTCATCATGTTTTTTTTTATAATTTCTGTCTTGCAAAGATTTTCTGATTGCTTTAGAGAAAAATTCAATCATTTGTTGAAAATCATAAAACAAACCAGAAGTGTATATCAGTTATAGTTTGGACGAATCGATTTTTACAAAGAAACTTTTCCATGCGAGCCCCACTTTTCCCTCCATGACATAAGTCGTGTACCGGGTAGTGCTATAGGAACCCCTGTAAGCGCGAGAGGGTTAAGACAGCCCTTTGGAAAAAATCTGGTAACAAATAGGAAGCCTTGCAAAAAGTAAAGTAATTGACATACAGACATATAAAGAGTGATCTGGTTGGCTGAGACATCCAGGGATTTGAGGAGTGCATACTTGCTACTGCCTACCAAGGGTCTGTTATAGGACATGGGTTCTGTGAAGTTGGCTACATTTTGGACAAATATCTGTTCTTTAAGGATTATATTGTAGTTGAGTAGTCAGATTGATAACCCGGACCTCACCTTCTCTGTAGGTTGTTTTCCAGTGTTATGTAAGATAATAGTAGACATCAGCAGTTTCAGGAATACTCAGTCTAATAACTTTCTATCCCTCTGCTACAATTTTGAAACTTTCCCTCCTTCAAAATATAGTTATAGTTTATGACTTTCATCTTTAAAGAATTATTTAGACATTAGCTAGACAAAATATTTAGTTATCCCAGCATCCTTTACATAAAATGAAGAAAAATCTTACTGTAGCTCTTACAAGCTATAAACTATCAAAATATGCCAGATTAAAACAAAGTTTATCTGCTAATATTGTTCAGTTAGTCACTGGAAATGGTATGTCAGCTGAAAAACATAACTGTTGTATGTTTTGTTGTTTAAGAGATTGCATGGCACAGATTTGCTAAAACCAAAACCATATTACAGAATCTGGGGAAAATTAGAAGCTCATAGCTTTGGTGCTTCATAGCTCCTAATAAAATTTATTTGTTTACAGATCTAGAAAGTTTGTTAAAGAGATACAGACAAAACGTTTTCACTCCAAAGATTGCTGATTGAAATAAAAAAATTACTGTTTTGAATTGTACAACATTGTTTTCCTCCAAAGTGATCTTTTAACTTAGTTTACTTTTTCAGGAATACATTGTGAAGAGATTTATTATAGTTTACTCTTTCAGGAATACATTGTGAAGGGATTTATTATGACCCTTATATCAAAACTTGAAGTAACCAATGGTAATTGGAGACTCACAGCTGTGATCAATGATGGATCTGCATCACATGAAGTTGATATTGATAACAAGGTGAGGTGTTTGACTCATTATTGCTGACATTCATAGTCATTGGTTTATGAGTTTCAATTCTATTACTCTTTACCTTGTAGATTTGTTTTTCAACTTGTTGGTTTATACAAGACTATATAATGGCTGTTGTTTGCTTGTTACAAATCCATTGCTGTTCATATAATTTAGCCCAATATACAATATGCAAATTCTGGAGACTAGTTTTGAATGGGGAGAAAAGGTGGCCATCTGCAAGTCTGCTTTGTGTATGCATTATGTTGATTCTGAGGTCCCAGGAATGAAGAATTACAGTTGTGCAGTAAGGGCTGCTACTGATGGGAGCTGCATCATTGTACTATTTTGGATTTTTGCATTAGGATAGTTTTGTAACTGGGATAAGCGATTTTCTTAGCAAAGGAACTACCAGCACAGGCGACTCTCAGGATTTGGGTTTGCTGCTGTTTGAAGCTCAGTTGGATTCCAGTGGTCTCTTGCACCTGTTTCTTTCATGAACTCTTGACAAGCAACATCATTAAACATAACGTGAATTAGATCTCTTGGACAGGACTCACACAGTCAATAAGAACCTTCCACTATTTAACCAGATGTGACAGCTTGACCACTGGCCTCCTCCTGTATAGAAGACAGTGAAGATTACACATTGAAGTTTATTATTGTTACCAAAAATAAGATTACATATTGAAGTTTATTATTGTTACCAGAAGCAGATGACAGGTAATTCACAGTGAAGGCTATGCTTTCTAAGTCTATCCTGAAGTTTGATGCTACGTAGTTGGATGTTCAGTCTACACAACAATTATTCTTATGCACCAAGACTGACCAGAGGTGTTACACATCCCACTCTTCAGTTGCTTGGCTCATGTCTTTGGAATTTGTATTATCATTAGGTTTCTTGCCTGGTCATATTCCTCTTTATTTCAATCGGGACTTGAGTGTCACAGCGCCCAAGCCTTAATAGTGCACACTGCTTGTTATGCAGTGGATATTTTATGAGTTGCTCTCATTATCCAGTCCCTGGAGAGTAACACTTAATAGTTAAACTGTATGTGAATTTCCAGTTTAATTGACAATGAATGTCAAATTTTGAGAACAGATCAATTAAACCAAATTACAGATTTTTCAGAAGCTGTAATTTAATGAATCAGATCTAAACTTTATTATTGATAAAGACAGATCCTTCAGGTCAGCCGTGTGAAAGCAAAATGAATTAGCTCAGTGGTCTGGTTAGTCAGTTTAATAATAATAACTAACTATGCCTGCATCCAGATTCTGTTAAAAAGCCATGATGTTACACTGCCCAGTAATACAGGCCTTTTGTTCCTTTTATTGCATGTGTTCAAGTCTTCTTTGCTGTTATGGATGTTTATGTATATAGAATAGAATATAGGAGTCAGGCCAAAAGCCAAGCGCTGGGACCTATGAGGTCATTCAGTGCTGAATTGACAGTAAAAGGTTTGAAAGGTGTAACAGGAGGAAAACCTTGCAGTTGCACTGTGAAACGGTTGTTAGGAGAGGATGGAAAGTATGATGGAAGAGAATATGAATGGAGGTACAGTATAAGGAATGAAAAGGGTTGCAGCTAGGGGTCAAAGGGATGATGCAGAAAACCTTAAGTTAAAACCTACAGTGTACTGTGTGAGGCACATTGATGGTGCTACCCCCCTATGGGGTTTTATGTGTATATGTTTGGGAGTAGCTATAATATTACTTTAAAGTGTCAACACTGCCTCAGGTTTTTTTATTATAAGTAGTACCTCACCTTACACCAATAATTCATTCAGACTTGCAACTTAAAAAAAAAAAAAAGGACTTAAATACAATCAAACCCGTAGAAAGTAACCTAGGCACCCTATAAACCCCTACAAGCACCCCCATAATGTCACAATTACAATAGGTCGTTTGATAGCGTAACATTTTTGCTGTATGTAATAACTTTTTACCTCTTATACTTTTTAATTGATGCAGAGGTAAAGATAAAACAAAAAAAGTTTATAAGTATTTGAATTGTAAAAGACCTAACAGCCACTAATACAGGCTACACACCCCAGAGCTGATCTAGCTTCCTTTCTTCCCTCTCTTGTTGTGTAGCAGTATTTCACTGTAAGTTTTGAGGAGAGCGTTTTAAGGTACTAAATTCAGTACAGTAATGGTTACGGCACCGTAAGCGCCGTTGAATGGCGCTAATGGCAAGAATAGGCATCAAGTTAATGGCACTTATGGTGCTGTAACTTGATGCAACATCAAGTTATGGTGCCATAAGCGCTGTTAAAGGCAAAGCACTGTCTTACGGCAGAAAACAACTTACAGCATGGCACTGTAACAGATCCCCTGCTGTAAGTCGAGGACCTACTTAATTTTATAAAAATTTGTAGTACAATGTAATAACGATACAGGAGATGAGAGAAAGAGTGGGTAAACAAACAAGAGAAAGACATTCATACAATTACTTGCAGAGTGCAGTAATATACTATTTAAAAATGTAATTGACTAATGAACTCTGCACTTTCATGTCGGTCTAATTATTTTCACTATACTGTATACTGTCATTAGAACTGTATTGGAAAATAACTGAATTTACTAGTAAATATTCTGTTTCTTTGTTGATTACATGTAATTATTGTTAGGTTACTCCAGGTTTTGAAAATATTCAAGTGAAATGTGATTATAACTGTGTGTACCAGTAAATACAGGCAGTCCCCGGTTTATGATGTATTGTTTCAGATCCTGTGTCACTTCATAGGAATGACATGCAGTGAATTCCAAATCAAGAAGAAAGAAGCACGATTCAATCCTGCTCTTCAGCAACAGCTAAGTAAAGTGAGTTTATCATTCTTGTTATTGATTTCATTAAGATGCATGAAATTAAAATGTTTTTGTTACTACAGTATATTGAGTTACTTTAGTGACTAGATTTTTATCCAGATTGTCAAGTTCAAGTAGTGCTCGAGTTACGATAATTCGACTTACGATATTTCTAGTTTACGATGGGGTTAGCAATTAATACTGATATGAAAATACTTAGAAAATATTTTTATATTTCGCGTGGGCGCAGGCAGCAGCATACAGTCAGGCAGCGAGAGAGACCAATTTACAATAGACCAACTTCTTTTCCTCCATCTCTTTTTTCCATCTTCTAGTTAAAAAAGTAAAAGAGAATGATAAAAGTATTGTTAGTAACGTTATACTCTCGCGTAAATGTGTACAGCCATAAAAAACTGAACGAGAAATTGTTGTTTTGCCAATAATCGAATCGGATAACATGTTTTGCTTGTATTTCAACCATCGTACGGTTAAACAATTACTGTAGTTATGTTACAAATGACGTTAAGTACAATAAGACTGATATATTTTTTACACTATACCCTTATTTGCTTTGGAGAAAAGATCGGCAAGGAAATATACTGCTCCAGTAACTTTAAGCTGCAAGTTGTAGCTGAAGCTGAGAAAACAATGTTCAAGCTGCTAATGACTATAAATTATTGTGCATCGGCAACATGGATGAAACTCGACCATAAATAAAATTGGAGAAAATGTGTTTTAATTAAAACTACTGGGCATGAAAGAACACAAATTACTGCTGTTTTCACGCCGATAAAAGATAAATACTTAGAGCTTGTATTATGATGAAATCAAGAGAAAATAGTGAATGGAATCTTGATTTTTTTTACACAAAACAAACATGCCCCCAAAATGGCCAGGTGCAATTCCCATGAACGTCATATATTAATGAAACAATTATCTAAATTAATTTCACAACGAGACGTATTTAAGTTATATTTCGACTTAAAAACACTTCGTATAACGAAAAATATCCTTGTCCCAAATAAATAATCTATATTCATTTATGCTAACTAGAAGCAAGAAGAGCGCTCTGAACTGAGTTAAATGCGGCGAAATAAACACTGCGTGATCGATTCCCAAAGCAAAACACTGATCACAATTTATAATACAAAAGCAGTATGAGAATATACACAATTGGATACACTGTAGTAAAACAACTTTTTTAAAAGATCCATGAAAAAGATGCACATTCGTTATGTTGATGTTTGTATAATACTGTTGATATGTGAATAGAGTTCAGTATAATGTACGCTAGGCTACTGTATATGCAGCCTATACGATATACCATAGTGTAGGCTAATCCTTGTTTGTTATTCAATTTCTCTTTATACTGAATTATCATAAGTCAATCTGCATTGAACCTGCAGAATTAGCTGACACTAATAATTACTATACCGTTTATGTACAGAGTACACTGTGTAGTGTAGGCTAGGCTACCATATATGTATAGATGGTACTGATTACCCTAGAGCAGGTGAGGCCATATTCGAGATACGATTTTTTCAACAAATGATGGGATTTTTGGAACCTAACCCCATCATACGTAGGGCAATACCTGTATATTTTATTTATCATGATAAAAACTTTACTTTCCTGTATTATCTGGTAGTACAAATTTAAATTAGGAGAATTATTTTGTATTAACTTCTGCACCAAAATTAACTAAGAAAAGTATCAGAAAACAGTAATACAGTATGTATATATTTTTAGTTTTATGATGTCTGGTTATAATTTTTATATTAGAACCTCTGATAATCTACCCTTTATCTCAAGGTATAGAAGAAATTATTAGTATCAAAGTAAATGTATAAAGACAGGAAGATGAAGAGCTGCCAGACAAGACTTCCCTTAAAGACTATAATACTACTTACATCTTAGATAGAGATTCAGCAACAAGTAAAATACAGTTAAATTTACATTTTCCATAAATAAGCTCCTCCAAGCTCCTTTATTTTTTAGGCTTCCATTTACCAAAGCATTTTTTATAGGTAAGGTAGAAGGCTTCCCCTGTTGATGGGAGAGAGCTGACTTGCCCTCTCGCATTCACAGTCATTCTTAAATTACAAAAACATATATGGTATTGAGAGCATATCCAAGTGGGAAACCCATTACTTATTCAAGTAGTTTCTTCAATTCACAGTTTCTGCTTTTTTTGTTTCATGTCCCTTCCATTAGTTTTAGTTGTTCCTACACGAATAGAGACCCTCAGTCTTTACATATGGATAACTTTCGGCAAAGCTGGAAAGTCCGGCTGTTAAACTTTTGCAAGGCAGTTATGGTAACAGTTGCAGTTATGGTAACAGTTACCTAAGGTAGGGGCGGGAGTACGGCCCACCCAGCCAGTATGCATTCAATCTCTTCAGCTTACTTTTGGCCACACTCTTGACAAGACGTTCTTTTCTTCTTTGTCCTGGAGTTCAGCCAGTTTCCTCGTTTCTTTTCAGGCCCTGTAGTTCAGAACTTGTTTTTGCCTCAGGACTATCTTGTCTTCTTGCCTGACAGTTGTCAGCCCTGCTGCTCGCCTTGAAGTCGGACAGTGGCGTGTTTCGCTCAGAGCTTGGGAGCCCCTCTACATTCTCTTCACTCTCCCAGTGTGTTGCCACATGTATTGTTGTACCTCGTCCAACTCGTTAGTTCTGTGGTGGAAATTTGGATCCAAGCCAGATCTGATGGAAGTGTGTTCCTTCAGAGCCTGGGAGCCCCATCTGTGTGGTGACTTCTAGGGGTTGTTCCCCTCCTGGGTCGGTGGGGGCAACTCTGTTTTGTTCTTCTTTTCCAGGCTCAGGTTCGCAGTTTACATCGTCATTCAGGGATACCAATCTTAGACGGACTGCTGCTCCGATGTAGCCTTCGTCTGCTTTTGTGGTTTCTCTTCTCCCTTCCAGTGTTTCATCATCCGATGCCCTTCACTTTGGTTGCCATTGTGTCATATATATGAAATAAACTTATGCTTTCACATAGATGCAATTTTATTAGAATATACGGTATGATTAAACCTGCCCTTATACTAGTATGTCTGCTTTGATAAGAATTGTCTGCTCCTGTAACGTCATCAACTGATTCCTCCAACATAGTTTCAGTCGATCAACTCAGCCTTTCAAGATAAGTTCGACTTGTCTTCTGCTATCTCAGATGTTGGGGGGTTTTTGGAAATTCTTCTCTGTTTCTTTACACGTACGTGTACTGTGGTGTGGCCCTCCGGTTGCAGTAGAGGTCGAAGAAGAGAATCCTTTTGCCCTCGTCATCTTCGCCTTCTGTTGGTGCTCTCCCTCATCTACGGACTGGGGTTTTCTTGTGTCATGGGTCTCTCTCCGAAGCCTAGCTACACAGAGCACAGTTCCCTCGTAAGAGCAAGTTGAAAGGGTAACCTGTGTCTCTGATACTAGTTCTGGGAATATTTCCCGAACTAGTATCTCCCCCGCCTGTGTTTTTACGGACATTTGGGTAGACTTTGGTTTCTTCAGAATTCTGAGATTTGGAGGATGCTTGTCTCGAGCGTTCGGCTTTGGCCGGGGGTTTGGCTTGAGTAGGGCACTTGGTTTTCTTTGGAACTCCGAGCTGACGTTTCTCACCAGATGGTTCAAGATAGAAGCATCTGTGGAGGTTCTAGCAGACGTTCCAGCCAGAGAGTTGATGCACTTTCCTTCGTTGGACATGAGAGATTCTGGACCTTAGGGGACTAGTGTTTCCAGCATAGGCTTTGTCGCCTCGACGCTCGCATGTTCGTGACTTAGTCACCGTATTTCCAGATATTCGTGGACATGACCAGGTTCGCCGTTTGTCTTCCTGTGTTCAGGGACGTACAGCCAAGAAATGATGCCCTTCCCTTTGATGTACGTAAAGGATTCTGCACGACCGTGGATGTGTTTCCGCCCTAGGACTGTTGTCAACTCGATGTTTGAACATCTGTGACATTTGTCACTGTCTTTCCACACCCTTCCAGAAGGCCCTCTGATCTTCATTCAAGCTTCCTCGACCATGTCCTGTCGCATGTCTGAGTCTTTGAAGACATGCACTCATGTGCAGTTAGTTTATCCCAGTCGGTCGTCTCGTACATTCAGACATGACAACAAAGGATGTATAAGTTGTCTCAAGATGGCGTGTCCAGGAACGGACCATCGACCTCGCTCGAGTGGAAGGTTGAGAAGAGAATGGGATGGCCTGCGCCTATGCCATGTTGAAGTACCGTTTCCCGACCTTTCACCGCCTTGTTCATTCTGTCGAGCAAAGAGCATTGATATAACTTCAGTGGACAACTAGATTGGTGCCAAATCACGTCCACAACCATTCGAATTACATCCACAGTCGTCCCAATCACGGCTGCAGCCGTTGGCGACAACCACGTACAAGTCATCAGCAGCACACCTGTACAGTGCCTTTTGATCATGTTGGTAACGCCCAACGTTCGAGGGCTGATGCATGTCCGTTTGCCCTTATCCATGGTCGTGAATTTATCAAGTCTGTACAGGGATTTGACTCTTAACACGTCCATGGACATAAGTCTTGACGATTCCGAGGATGTGACTCGTCAAGAGCGACGAATGATGGGAGCCCTTTATGTGAGAAGAGGTTTTCTGTTTCCAATGAGGACCTCTCTTTCTCTCATCCTTTTCCTTATGGTGTTTTTCTTCACCTTGGGAAAGGGAGGATTTGAAGAATAAGGTTTTCTTTTGTATTAAGTAATTTTTGATCTCATTCATGAGTTTCATAATATTCATATAATAATTCTGAAGATTAAATCTCCACCTGTGATTGCTCCTACTGCTGTTGAAGCTCTTCTAAGCTCAAGAAAGGATTCGAGAACACCTCTGGATTTTCTTGGCTAAGGACAGATTAAGAAATATCAAGTGTTCCTCAAGAACTTGGTAGGATTAGGTTGAGTGGCTTACTTAGCCTAGCCTAAGTAGTTGAGTTCTTAGCCTAGCCTACCTAGTTCGAACCTTTCTTTATCAAACCTACTCTTCAATATCCTGGAGCCTGTTCTTTGGGTTCGTGACGTTTACAAGAAGATTTCCCGTTCTTCAAGAGTTTGGGATTGGGTTTGGTTAGGTTGGGTACAATTCCCGTCTTAGCCTACCCTTATCTATCCTAGTCTAACGGGTCTGTATTGTGTCTCAATGTCCTAGTTCTTTGTGTGCCTTCAAGCACTAAGTTCAGTCCTTAAGGTTTACACAACGTGGTTCCTTAGTCAAGAAAAAGGGGGGTGGAGCATGTCCTATCATCATAGGGCAACTCCTTTTTTGAGTAGCATTCTGAACTTATGTCATCACATGGGATCTCCTCACAGGATTCCCCTCTGTTGACGATGCACATTCCATTGACAGTACTAGGACATCTCTGTCGATGGTGCGAAGTTCGTTGACAGTGCACAAGTTGACAGTAGAGTACTTAGCATGTATCTGCATATATCATCTTATCATAGGACATCCCCTTGGGTTATCCTATCATCTTTTCTGTATACAGTGCTGATGAATGGAGTTGCAGTAGCATGCTCAACATAGACGTCAATCAGACATTCCTGGATGAGGCATGCATGTCAGACAAGTTCCTCACTGGAGTCTGTGTCCATGTGCGGGTACAAAGTTCGTCTTCTTTGGCAACGTGAAGTGATTGAGCATGCCTACTTTACCTTAGTTTCTACTGCCAGATTGGTTTTAATACCAATAACGGTATAATAGCAATAACAGTATACAAGTGCACTTGCCTGCTTTACCTTAGTTTCTACTGCCAGATTGGTTTTAATACCAATAACGGTGTAACACCAATAACGGTATACAAGAGCACTTGTCTTTAGAGGACTGATCCCCTTAATATTCAAGAACTTTTATGTTTGTGGAATTTTGAACAATGGTCTTAGCTATGCTAAACCACTTTCACTTCCGGTATCGATGAGATCTTACAGATAAGGACAGTGATTTGATCAAGACACTAATCTCTTTCTTCTCTAGTTGCTTTTCTCTTTACTGAGATAGGTAAGAAGATAAGACATCAGATGTTGGACCTTTAGAATACATGTGTCTGAAGTATTCTGGGAATGATATCAGATGTGTATTGATAGATACCTTAGTTTCTTGCCTGAACAGGTATATCTATCAACTAATCTGGAGACTAAGTTCTAAAACTTATTTTCAGTCAAGGAAGGCTGGAGCCCCTTTCCTTGGTCCTCGTGCTGGTATGTTACTCCTGTGAGGAGTGGGAAATGCAGGCAGTAATTGCTGCTTACAATCCTCAGTACAATAACAATGACACCACGTGACGAACTTGGTCCCCAAAAGTCCTAATGTCCTTCCACGTCAGATCTGCGGCTGTGGTAGTACTCAGACAGACAGAAGTACTTTTGGTACGATGGCCAACAGGGAATCAAAAGCGAGATGGATGAAACGTCTGCACTTATTCAGTGAAATCATGGGATAAGACGGTTGATCTTGACTTCTGGTTCCCACTCAACCTTGAAAGAAGATTGATCTTACTCTTACTTCTCTTGATTACCTGTTGTTGGCTCTGTTCTGATCTGCTTATTCTACATATTCGAAGGTGATCAGTTAGATTGATCATTTTCCTTCGATGGTCCTATGGCACCAAAGACAGTATGACTTCTGTGTTACCCGCATAATCTAGTCTTTCTACCCAAAGCTAACGACTAGTTTGTTAGCTTCGAGCTTCCTGAGAAACGATGGCAAAGGGATCCTTTTCCCACTGGACATCAGTACGTTTTGGGTAGGATCTCTAGAAGGCAAAGTCATCCATATGTCTCACATTCAGAAAGGACATATAGTTCGAGTACTAGGATAGAATGTATTTGTGAAATTCACATTCATATCCTATTATCTTGGAGTGTTGACCATAGGCAAAAAGATCATTTCTCTGCCTAGGGGAATGACCTTACGAATGTACCTTGGAATTTCCTGGTGGTCATCAGTATGTATGAGGCAACATCTCTAGGGGCCACAGTCATCCATTGATGTATGGCATTCAGGAAGAACCTGTCGATCTGGTGCTTGGATAGAATATAATTATGCAGTTCACATTCTTATACTTTTACCTTAGGTTATTGCCCATGGGTCCTTGGACTCCTTTTACTTGGATCCTTGGTGGATGCTCAATAAGTCATGTAGTTTACCGAGCTCTTAAGAACAGGTTGCATCTTGCCTAAGGTGTGAGGCTGCAGGGAGAAGGTGTTGGGTGACTGACTTCCTACCTTCCTCATGTTTTCTGTCCTCTTCCAGTGGACAGAAGAGGAGGAGTGAATGAGCTGTCATGAGCTGGACTGGCGTGCATGCAGGTGATCTGCATGACTGAGTTCCCTGTCTGTAATCCAGTTTTGTTTGGATTAATAGATGCATTTCCCACCTTCTCTCTAGGAAGGAGAGAGAAGGATTGACTATGGGCAAGCCAATTGGTTGTTTTTAGCTACGTAGTCTTAGACATTGTGGGTTCGTCTGTACCTTTCAAATCAAAGGTTTTCATACTATCCTTTTATTCGAAGTGCCCAGAAGTCTGGCAGTTGAATATCACACATGTTCAACAGATCAGAGATATGGTATCCTTACTTTGCTCTTACATGACCAGGAAGAGAATACCAGGTGAGCTGAACTACCAGTCAGTTCAGAGATTGGAATCCTCCCTCCAATAGTAAGTCTCCATATGTAAAGACCAAGGGTTTGTATTTGTGTGGGAACATATCCTAACATACAAACCTGAGGTCTTTACATAAAAGGCCCACCTCTTACCACCCGTCATTCTTTTATCTGGGCCAAAAGGTAAACTGAAAAAACTGAATGCATACTGGTTGGGTGGGTGGTACTCCCGTCCCTACCATAGGTAACTGTTACCATAACTGCCTTGCAAAAGTTTAACGTCCAGACTTTCTGGCTTTGCCGAAAGTTATCCGTATGTAAAGACCTCAGGTTTCTATGTTAGGAAAAATACAAATTAATTAAAAATTTGTAATTTTTTAATGAAAATATCATTGTCACATTCATAAATCTTTGTCAGAAGTTAATCTATTTTTGACCAAGTTTTTCTGTCATCCTGTAGGTGCTAAAGCTTCTATTAATTTTGTCTCATTTAGAATTGTTATATTGAGGGCGTTTCTTCCTCTTTCCATTTTCAAATGAAACTGAATCAAAGACGTTTGATCTAATTAGTGACCCTACCCTTGCCTTTTCCCTGCCATAAGATCACCTTCGACCCTTAGCTGCAACCCCTTTCATTCCTTGTATTGTACCTCCGTTCATACTGTATTCTCTTTCTTCCATCTTACTTTCCACCCTCTCGTAACAACTGTTTTATAGATACTATTTTGGCCGCTTTATAGAACAGAACAGAATATTGAATTTAGGCGAAAGGCCAAGTGTTGGGACCTATGAGGTCATTCAGTGCCAAAACTGAAATTGACAGTAAAAGGTTTGAAAGGTGTAACAGGAGGAAAACCTTGCAGTTGCACCATGAAACAGGTTGCAGCTCAGGGGCTGAAGGGACTCTGCAAAGAACCTTAAGTAATGCCTTCAGTGCACCGCATGAGGTGCGTTGACGGAACTGCCCTCCTACAGGGGGCCCACTATGTTGAGATAAATGAAGTACTGTATAGTCCAACCTCTTAAAATCCAGCATTCTGTGGTCCAGCAACTCGCATGATCCGGGAATTTTTTTGAATCAGCCGCCATTAGTTCTTTAGTGGTTAATAGGGTGACGCCAAATGTTTCAATTTTTGGATTTTTTCGGATTTTGGAACTGAAGCTTGCTTCATAGATACACAAGCAGTTTATTTCCAACGAAAACATTCTGTGAAGCTCAAAAATATACAGCATACAAAGAACTGTAATTTGCATATATACTTATGCATCATGCAATCATTAAAATTTTGTCCAAAAACATGATTTCATCTTGTACATCAAATACTAGTGGAGATGTGTTTTCAGTAGACTACACTAGGCAGGCTTTCTATGCCTGTCTCAGTTTCGGTAGATACCATTGATAATGTATATTATATTCGAGTTAGCTTTTCACCAATACAGGTACAGTAAATAGGCTTAGAAGCATAAGTTTATAGGTTAAATACAAATCTTCATACATTAAATCAGGCTTACCAACCTTGTGGCATGTCTAGGAATTAAATACTATTTCTTATAATTAACAACCATTTACTACTGTGTGCAAGATACTGCCATAAACAAACAGCAAGTACTGACATAAACAATCAAATTGAGAAACAGCCATTTGCCGATGTCAGTCACTGTAGCTAGCACTAGTTTGTTAAGGGATGCATTATAGATGTCAACTTGTTAAAAATTTTTAATGGTGACTTCTGTAAATAAAAATAAAGTAAATCTTTGTTCATCCCTCATGCAATGGGAGGAAAGTGTTAAGAAAGTACTGTATGCCACTAAGTTAACGGTTGTAGTTGTGGCTGAAGAAATGAATAATGTGCAAGCCACAAAACATTTTAAGAGGCAAAAGCAACATCTGATACTGGCAAAATCACACCTTTGCTTCATTTAATTTACTGCATTTATATAAATAGAGTTGCATTTTTAAACCCAGCTTTGATAGTTTACAAAAAAATGAATCTCCGAAATGAGTTTCATTTAGCAACTAATGGCTGAAATGATGTCAGTAAAATGCAATCAGCTGGTGATTTTAAGAATGTAAACATAACCAGGATGAGAATGGCGCCTGATTGCTGTATTCCTAAATTATAATAAGATAATGATATGACAGCAATAGTACATGAAATGTTATGCATACAGTACGTAAACAAGTTGTATTAAAATTATGATTATTCTTAATAAAAGAATTTTATTATTTGACTTTTGCAGATGGATCTCTCTCTCTCTCTCTCTCTCTCTCTCTCTCTCTCTCTCTCTCTCTCTCTCTCTCTCTCTCTCTCTCTCTCTCTCTCTCTCTCTCTCACATACAGTGAAGGTTTAAAGAAACAAAAGTAGCAGATTTTTAGGTTTTTTGCTGAAAATGAAAGCCAGAAATGTTTGAAGTGCTAGAAAACATTGAAAGGTGCCAGTTCAAAATTTGACAGTGCTCTTATAAAGTGGTTTGAAGCTCTTACATAGCGAAGGTGTAAGCATTTCCGTGGAGATGCTTATGGAGCAGGCCAGAATTTCCATAAGGAATTAAACCCAACGAATGAAAGTGGATATTCATAAGATTTGTTCTACTTTCGATGTATGTTGAATGAGCTGGCAAGACACTGTTTACATGGGGGGTTTTTTAAGGGTGATTTCTGTCATCCAGGATTTTCTGTGGTCCAGCAGTGGCCTGAGCCCAAGGGTGCCGGTTTTAAGAGGTCTGACAGTAGTTGTTCTTCCTCAAGTAGTAATGTATAATCTCCAGGCCACTATTTACCTTGTTTATTCTGTAGAAATGAGAATTTTCTTGTGCTTTAGTTTAAAATGATTGAACTCTCTTCCACCATCCTCCATGAGAATCAGAGATTAAGTATTTTATTGCAGAATGTTCAAGTGACAGTTTTTTTTTTTTTCAGAGTGTAGGAAGCTGCCAGCAGAAATTGATTTCATTGTGTTGTCTTCTAAGACTACAGTTATTCCCAGGTCAGCGAACAAGATTAATTGAAATTATTGCTGTAAATTCTACCATTGCTCTGCAGCTGTCAAGACGGGCCTCAAGTCTATAATGAATTTTATTTTATATCTTGTGATTTAAATTTCAGAATATATTTTGTTAAATATTTCACGTAATGCATATAGAATTTGTTTTATCAGATGTATATTTTATGCACTCCATTTTTACAATACTCCTTGTACAGTTTATATATATAGTAAATTTATATGGAATAATTATTTTAGTCACTGGTATTTTTTTAAAGCAGAGCTCTACTATAGTCTCTAATTTATTTTAGTGTTCATACTTTGAATAAACAATTCAAATAGAAGAACTTTACTTACTGGTCTAGCTTGAGAGGTGAAAAGAGAGCCTTCTCTTATCTGCAGTATTTTATCACATTTTTGGTTGTATCATTTAAAGGATACTTTTGCTTGGTTTTCATTTAGCCATGTTTTGGCTAAACTTTAGTTTGTTTTTCTTTCTCTTCATTTTCATCTTTGTTTCGGATGTGTTTTGGATGTTTTGGTTTGTTCCTGAAGGTTGCAAATTAAGCTTCTCATTTCTTTGGAAACTTGGCAAGTCTTTCCAAAAGAGGCTTCATGAGATAGAATAGAGTGAGGATTTATCCTACTATTCTGGATTGTGTGATAGAAATTCCAAAATCACCCCTTGTAAACTCTACTGCTGCAGAGCAAGGAAACAATTGGAGTATTCTGCATCCCTAACATTGGACAGCTTTAATGAGGAGTTACCTATTAACAGCCTGGAGGATGTGGAAAACCCTTAGCTACTACTGAGTAGCATGCATTTTTCAAGAAGTTTCTTATAACTTATAAGAAGGATGTCAAAAAAGCCATAACAGTGATGCACCTGCAGAAAAGACCAAATTATTCTGTCCATCCACATACATACTGTACTAGGAAATTCATAACAGGACCTTCATTTCAATTTACTATGAGCTTTCACATGTATTACTCTTTGCTTATGTGCAGCTCCCAGGAAAACAGTTGATAAAAGCACTCGGGGGGGATGAAGTGAATAGCTATGCACACCCTCTTCAAACTTGGGTAATAGAGTCAATTGCACCATTTTCTCCAGCAAGAACATGGAGACTGTTCTTATCTTACAATTAACTGTTTTACTTTTATTGCACTCAGGAGTTATGGCCTTCAACATATTTTTTTTTTTTTTTTTCAGATTTTATAGCAGCCCCAAGTCCTGTATGTAGGACTGGTGATGTCACACCCCATTCACTGTCTTGCATTCTTTACTTTTAGAAAGTTGTCACTGTTGGGAATAAAAGGTGAGAGGTTAGTGCTTTCACTAGTCCTGTCACATCCAGAATCCTTATTTTGAAAAGTTTTAAGGTTAATGGAAACTAAACAAATTTATGTAAGAAATATATTTATTAAAAAATTGAGGAAAACAAATTGTTATAATGTGTAAATATTTGAGCTTTATACATTGTATTTTATATACAGTAATTATAAAAATATGTACATCTTTAAATATCTGGTAATTACATATATACTATTTGTTCATTCACAGAACAAACCTTTAGTCTTATAACGTAGGGGAATTTACCTAGCGCAACCTTTGAGGTTGCGTAAAAACGTCTATGCCGAGGAAGTGGTGGAGGAAGCAACTTGAAAGACTTAATGGAACAAAATGAATTGTAATGGAACAAAATGAATTGTCCCGTCCAGAGACAAGAGAATTTACTTGATTGAGAATGAAGTCAGCATGATTAGAGTATGGCAACCCACAAAGATGTCTTCGCTTCTTTCTTAGGCCTGAGCAGGGCTTAAGTATCCAAAGAGAAATCTGAAGTGGTTGCCACAGTCTCCTCAGCTAGGTCGTTATACAGTAGTACCCACAAATGAGTTCGACCTCAGCATAGGTTGTCCTGAAATCTTGACTGTCTGCATCTTTCTATCTCCTGGCCATGGGGATCACGATCTGGCATGTCAACCAAGTCAGAAGTCAAAATGTCTTGATTCACCACTGGAGCGTAGGCTTGCTCAGAGCCTAGGACTTTCTTGGGACCGAGAAGGAATCTTGTCCTGATTCCGATCCTGTCTGTGAGAACGGGAGCAAGAACTACGACGAGGAGATGAATGCTCTGATTGGTTAGATGACTGTGCAGGGGCTTCCAGTACGTGAAGAACGGTCACGACCATGTGATCGAGAGTGCAGATCACAGTCTCTTCTGGGAGAACATGAGCAAGAAAAACGTTGGGGAGAAGGTGGCCCTGGGTGGTTACACAACCTTGGGCTCCCAACTTGAGGGCGGGGGCTAAAATCTAAGAGGAGAATGGTCCCGATCCGGAGAACATTCTTTCACAATTAACTTCTTGATGGGAGCCTTGTCCTTCTTACGGCCTTGGAAAACACCTGTGCCTTGAGCAGGACGAGTAGATGAAGACGAGATCACTTAAACCTACTGTGGAGAAGTCTGGTATGTTGATCTGGGGTTCTTAGAGGACGCTTCTCTGAAAGTGTGTACTGCAACACGGGAGTCAGTTACAAGACCTGCCGAACTCCCTCTTGAAACATCTAAAGATGATGCAATAGAAGAATGAGAGGAGGTTAAATCTTCCAGAGAAGATGCAATGAGAGAAGATTTTGGCAAGGAAGAGATAGAGCAAGACGGGACTGATTCATCTGCTGCCACTGGGGTGAGAAGCCTTCCAAAGATGGAGAGCTGATTTCCTCTTATATCTCCTCTAATTACCAAACTTCTTCTATTGCTCAGGAGACCAATTACGACACTCGGAACAGGGATTGCTTAAATTACAATCCTTAGATCTGCACCTGCTACAAGTGGAATGAAGGTCTGTATCCAAGGAGGCCAAATAGTGAGAACAAGGGTTGTTACCAACTCCTCGGGCACGGGTTTTCATATCTAGGAATGCAAAATACACACAGATAATTGTTATCACACAGAAAAACACACAAACAAAGAGAATGAAAAACCAAAATGCCGAGGCATAATATGGGCAGGAAGTGCTAAAACAACCTGCAGTAGCACTGTCTTGCTATGAAAGTAGTTAGAAACTGGCATATCACAGCATTGTTGGAGTAAGCCAGGTCAGGCTGTGCCTGCCTCCTTCACCCGCATTGGCAGTGTTCCGTTGCCACCGAATCCTTGTGCTATTTTTAACTGGACTCCAGCAGGGCGCTAGAGAAATTCCCCTATGTTAAGACCACAGGTTTGTTAGTTATGAACAATACAAAAAATGACATTTTTAGTAAAAATTTATCATTTACGATATATATCATGAACTGAATAAGCAGTTATGGAACATCTGATTTCTTACCATATAAAAGCTAAGTATTTCAATGAATAATCTTCACTGTTGACCTCAGATCCCCACTGTTATCTACCACCACTATATATACTAGTAATCTGATGAATTCTTGGATTCCTAACAGGATGGTGATCTACGTTACTTCTTACTGAGATGGGTAAAATTACACCAGATAGGACAGCATCTTGTCTTCATTCTCAACACAAAGTCTTGAAGCGATGGGATGGGAAAAGACCTATATCTCTTGTCAGGGATTGATGGGTTCTGAGTTATATAAGAATGCAGAAGGAACAAGCACAATATGCATCCATCCTAGTGCTGCACACAGTAGGGGACTATACAATGCCTACTCTTAACTACCAATGCTAAGGCTAGGGAGAAAAAAATATGCAAACTTCTCTCTCTCCTTAGTCTTTCCTCAAGGATTTGCACAGGGCTTGGAGAGAAAATGATGAATGAGAATTACGTGCCCCTCTGGATAACATAGTTCCTAGCTGTTCATATCTCAAGAAAATACTTCCAAGGCAGAGAGGTTTAGGAACCCTGAGATTGACCAAGAGCACCATGCAACTAATCTGTGACCCCCATTGGTGTTTTGCTTGCCATACTGTACCTTTGGTTGTGGAAGATGTTTTCCAACACCCTTGGAACGACCTTGATGTTTGTGCTTTTCCACCTCTCTACCTATCAATTGGATAATTTAACCAAGCAGACTGTGTCAGCTCGACTTGGTTAATACTGAACAGGTCAGGCAGTACAGTGGAAAACTACAGATGTCGAGGTCATCCCTAGAGTGCCAGAAAGCATCTTCCACAACCAAATGTACAGATTGGCAAGCAAAACACCAATGGGGGTCACAGATTAGGTGCATAGCAGCTCTTAGTCAATTCCAGGGTTCCCTAAACCTTGAAACTTTCTGCTATGTACAGCTATAGGGACTACACTGTTCCTATGAACTGAGCTGACCGACCAACATATTCTAAATGAGTGGGATGCCTCTGGCTGAAAGCTCGACAGGTGGCAACCTGCCCACTCATGCAACTGTATTGCCAACCTAAGGAGAAAGGAGGTTGCACTTCTTGCTTATTGACCAATGATTGTATTGTTCAACAATATGACTGAGTGTCCCATTAACTGGTCTTGCAATACTTGTGGTGAATCAGTGTTAAACCCACCTTAAGAACGTTGCTGGGCAAGTGAGCAGCCTCTTGCGTCCATACACTTGCAATGAACAAGCCACTCGCAAGTGCACCACCCTCTCCTTCAATGCAGGGGAGAACAAAAGCCTTTCTCCATGGAGGGCATAAGGACCCATAGATGATGGGTGACCGACAAGAATTGCCAAAGCCAAGCTGGTTTGTGGTTTAAGACAGGAACTGCGTTGATAAACCCTGATTTTGTTGATCAAAAGGGTCTTTTCATATCAGTCAAAAACTCTGGTACTTCATCTGCCGTTTGGGTAAGAAACTAGACGTATCCTGTGTAGCACAATGAAGGAGAAAAGTCAATCCCGATTTTGAGGAGCAGTAGATAGCTTGAAGCTCAAGTACTTTCACTGATTGACAGTCTGTCAAAGACGAAGTAATGGTACCTCCAAGAGTTCAGATTTATCAAAAGCAAGACATCTTTCTGATAGAAGCCAACATGGAATGTGGGGTTTCTGTCATAAGCAAAGTTTGTTAGACAAACTTTTTCTGGTAGGAAGATTACCGAAGAAGCTTGTTAAGAGTAGTCACCTAACACTTACAGTGCATTCCTCACCAGCATTGTCCATACCTGTCAACTGAGCGAGAGTTGGAGGAACCTGAAGAATAAGGAAATGGAGTCTGAGAAAAAAAAAAGGGTGGGGGAAGGCTGCCTGTCTTGAAGGAAACTGTAACTGTCCTGAAGAACGCACACTACTACTTGTTGCCACTAAAGGCTTGGCAGGCATTCCCAAACCCACTGCTACAGGAGAGAAGAATTGCCTACTTAGAAACCCCATCTCTTTTTCATCCTCATCAAGGCTGAAACCTGAATGGGAAACTGAAAGGGTTGAGAGAAGAGTCCCAACCTATAAGTGGGAGAGGATTCCTTGAAGCTGATTGTGCATTGGTATAGGTCTAATCTTTCCCATTCCACATCAAATCATTCGAACTAAATGTTGTTCATCAGTCCACAGACTGAGTTTACCTGTAGGGGGTGGGTCTTGGCATCCTCTGGGATGCAGTACTTCTGCAAAAGAAGCCTGAAAGAGTGAATGGGGAAAAAAGAGAATCGTCCAATCCAGGGATCAGATGATTTACCTATTCCAGGATGTCCCGCACATGTGGACCAGGGCCATGAGAAGAACATTCAGATTCCAAGGTGAAACCCAAGGTGCCCTGGACAGACAGTGTGTGCCTCCAACTCAAGTCTACATTGGCATCACAGGCAAGGGGCCTTTAGCAAATCTGAGTCCAAGACAGTAAAAGATGGATCCCCTACTGGAACAGAGGGAGAAATCAAACCTTGCTCCTGCTCAAGGGATCACAATGAGTGTCCTGAGCAAGTCCCAGACAACTAGTCATGGTTTGAACATCATGCCTGTGCTTCCACCAATCCTTAGACAAGGAAGACTGGGTAAAAAATGAGGAGGAAGAGGAGGAACACAAGGAGACTAGGCAACCCTGGCTGCAGGTCTCTCTCTCTCTCTCCATCCTCTCCCACATGTGCCAAGGACAAGGTCAAAGCAGCCGTCTCAGAAAGGACAGGAGCATGAACTGCTGGAGCAGCTACAAAGGAAGAGCAGGACATCTGTGACCACAGCACACTTGGACTTGGTGGAGGGGAAACCATGGCTGAAGCAGTGATCTTGGAAGGCAAAAGAGAAGGATACCTGAAATTCTGAGAAAAGGTAACACACCTTCAGCAGCCCTTTTATCTCTTGGGGGAGTACTAGCAGAGGCTGGGGAGATGTACTTGAAGTAGTGGTAATGAGGCTGACACAGTACTGTGTACAAGGAGAGCAAGCTGATCATCGTCTGGGCTGCCCATACCCTCTGAGTGAGTGAGGCAGGGGTGGGCAGACACCATCCAAGGAAAAGTGGCTGGGTTCAAGGTAGGCTCAGGACAGGGAAGGGGTGATATCCGAGTTGTTTGTAAGACACTGATGGAACCTCCTCTCCTTGACTAATACTTTTTCCATGGACTTGCAACAAAACCTACTTGACGCTTTTTAAGACAGCATGCACTCTTGACCTCTGCACATCCTAAACACAGAATGAGGAAAGACTGTCATGGGCAGCAGGACCTAGTAATACATTCATCATGACAAAGACACTGGGTTGGTGGATGGATCTCTTAAGGCCTTACTCATATGCAAATCTTTAACTACATGTTACCAAGCTTCAATGACCAGACCACCTTTCACCAAAGGTAATCCACATATATGATGATGATTTGTCTAGGAACAAAGTGAATTTCAAGGAGGCTATTAAAATATCCATGATATTTCTCATTTCAAAATGAATTGTACTAAGTATTCAGAATTAAAAAAAAAACTAAGGACTGATAAGACTAAAAGAAAAGCATGAAATTGATGTCTTCAAGTAGTTTATATAAACTTAACTTTTTTCAAAAAGGTACACTGCCTTAGTCACTTTTTAAAAAAAATTTTCCATGTATGCCTTAAAAGATTTCAAGAATGCCTTCAAATGGAGTCTTTGGAAACATTCCTTTTGAAATGAAAAATGCCATGGTCAATGGATGATTTAATGATTTCTGAAAAAAAAATCAATACCAAGTTAAATTGAATGTGGAACTGAAGATAATCTGCAACCACAAATTTCTGATGACTAGGAACTAAATGCAAAGTAGAATTGTTCCATATACAGCCTAGATAACATTTAATAGCCAGAAACTAAATAACTTCTCTTACTGTTTCTAAAACTGATAAAAAAATAAAAATGGTAAATGAACATAAAAAACATTAACTTTACTCATGCCGAGTCAAAATCAATTGCAATACTAAAAATGCTGCTTTTCTTATTAACGATGTAAAAAGTTACACATACTCCATAAGAACGTGAATAACAATTGCATTTAAAAGTTCAGATCACTAGAATTTCATACTCATGAGTTATGAATAAAATGTAGACTACGAGGCACAGTTTGATTCACAGTTTAAATACTGATTCTTTATGTAAATAACTTCAAAAAATTATGGGTGAGAACCATGAAATTTAAGATAAAAACCCAAGCACTTGGGTAATTTGAGCTACACAGTATCAAAAATGGTGAAAAGGTGTTAGAGTGACTGAACAGCAAGATAAGATATCCAGAAAATAAAATGAAGTAAACAGACATGAAGTTGAAATGGAAGAAAACCCAACAGTTGGACTAAAAAGTTACATAGGTTGGACAGCAAGATGGAAGAAAAGAAGTGGAAATGGATGTGTAAAAAAAAAAAAACAATATATATATATATGGTGCAGCTGGAGACCTAAGGGGACCCTTTACACAGCCTTTAGTAAATTATCAATGAATATTGAGTAAGTCACAAATTCATAGGCATTAGCTATAGCTAAGATTACCTTGTTGTACGAGGTCTAAACACTGACTTCATTACTAGTGTTCTCTGTCAGTGTAGCTTGTGTGTTTCTCTGTGTATGTGGTGAAGCCTCAAGCCGTTGCTGCTGATGTATTATTGTCATTAAATTTTCAACTGTTGACTGAAGACCTAAAACCATTACTCGAAGTTCATCAAGCTTAGCATTGGGGTCAGGAGCAACAGATCGTACAGGTGCTGCACCTAACCATGACGCACGAACAGATGCCTGAGTTTGTAATACCGGAAGAGCATTTTCTGTGTCATCTTCTACATCAGTATCACTTGTGAATGTCCAACGCCATGAGTTTCTTTGCCCAACTGAGGCTGTCCTTATTATATTAGACTTGTTTGTTAAAGTAGTTTGGTTAGTAAATGGCTGCTGCTGCTGAAAAGGCAAGTACTTATGTTGTCCTGCTGCACTTGCCTGATGAGCCCGCAAATGAAGTAGGCGATCACGTTTGTCCAATTCATGTTCTCTTAGTGCAATATTGACTGTATCTACAAGAAGTTCTTTTGGCAAGGATGGTTCATGTTCTGGAGCTATAAAACCTGATACAAAAATCTCAAATACTTTTATCAGGAATCTTCTAGAAGGTAACCACCTTGACAACAGAAGGAACAAACTGTCAATAAACCCATTTGTGCGGTTAGGGAAAATACTAACGGAAGGCTTTCGTAGTCCATCAGTGATACTTATATTTTTCAAGAAAAATGTAGTAAGTTTTTTGGGCATAAAACGGCTACGGAACAGGGCTTCAACTTGTGTCATTAATTCCACGTGCCTTGTCAAACGCAAAACCTCTGACCTGAAGAAATTAAAGAAATAATTATCTATACATGTCTATATATTTTGTAATGCAGTAACTGAATATAAGTTCAACACTTGTCATTGCTGTGGACTGCAGTACTGTACTGTATTAACAATGCAGTTTGTCTCCTCCAAATTTTTAAGTTTTAAAAGTTGTATGTATTTAAATTCATATAATAAACTTCAGCAATTTCAAATACAATATAAAAGATCAAGGTCAGTAGATGCACACTTACCTTTGTCGTATTGAATACATATCACTGACGGCCAGACCAACCAAAAGGTTTGAGAGAATGATGAATACCAGAATTATAAACACCACAAGAATGATAATACTCAGCAAGGCAGGGCTATTTTCATCCTGGAGAAAGATTGACTCATAATCTAGCTCACCAGTCATCATTACCTGTAGAAAAAAAAAAAAAAACTAAACATTTGCAGAAGTTTTAATACTAAATAAGATTTCATACTGTCATGATGATTTTTATTATGGTACAGTAATTAACTAGTTTTGCAAGACAACTGAGTTATCTTTCTTAACTCTTAAATGGCTTGCCCAAAAGGGTTTGTTAAATTACACCTTAAAATTTTATTACAGCTTAAAAAATTAACAATCAAATGACTTGAAATGTTGAAGATAGACAAACTTTTGACAAGAATTTGTTTCCAAGACTTGATATTTATTGCAGTTGAAAATTGGGCTATCGCATAAGTGTTTTACACTGAAGCGTTTTCCTGCCCTCTCGGCTGTCTCCTCAAGTCATTCACTGACTAAACTTATAAGTGTCACCAGCTACTTCAGTGATGAACACAACCACCTCACAGTGGTTTTAATTTGATTTTATTTATCATCACCTCGGCCATTTCAAAAACCTTCCATTTATTAAAAGTGATGGGTGTAAGAGATAGTAAAAAATCACGGATATTTGAACTGATCAAGGCACTTTACTGTAATTACTGCTCTGGTTGCTTTATTGGCATAATTTCCCACAATGCCCATACGAGCATAGGCTCAAAACATTTCATCTTTTACACAAACTTCAAATAATTTGTGGAATAAAAACAATCTGTTGGGTACATGGATTTAAGGGTAATAATTTTAAAAAGCCTCTAAAGCGCTCGCTTCTATGTGTAATAAAATAAAATTTTATATATACTTACCAAGTAATTACATAGCTATTATTGGCAGCTTAAATTTGAAAATTCGCGGTAGCGTTCCAATAGGTAACTCGCCCCGCCCACTTTCGGGGAAGGATAGGTATGACACTACTAACGAGCCCAATTCGTTTATGCCCTATGCCCATGAGAGGGGAGGAGGGAGGACTCTGATCATGCTATTACTTGGTAAGTTTATATAAAACTTTACCTTATTATAAAAATGTCACTTTTATACAAGTAACTTACCAGGTAACTATATAGCTGAATCCCACATTGACAGGAGGTGGGATGCATGGGCATGTACTACTTAAACAAACACTCATGAGTGGAGATGAATTTTTAAAATAGTATGTAGTTAACATTGAGAACGTTAGTTGTAACCTACCTGGCGAGAGAGCTCCAACAGGAAAATACTGCCTCTGATGTCGCTCATCTCGACTGTAGTGGTGTGGCAGTGAAACCAGAGGCGCCTCTACATTAGTGGGGCTTTGGAGCCGAGGAGCACTCCGATGGCTGCCAAAGCATAAAAAACGCAAAAGCCCTTGCCCTGGGTGCAGTGCCAAACCAAGACCATAAAACAAGTTACACATACACCATAAAACAGATCAGTTACCATCACCCATTCATAACACGACACAATGAATGATGGGTGCTCCAGGTACTCAGTACCTCCCAACTTCCCAAAACTCGACAACCTAATTCAAGGCGAGTAGACAGAGGAGTGTAAGGGTACCCCCTACCCTTCCTCCCCTACCATGCCAGCTACTGATAATGGGCCGAGGGTACTGCAGTTCTCGTAAACAGTTTCAATGTCACGTAGATAAAAATTTGCAAACACTGATTTGCACCTCCAGAAAGTGGACTGTAAAATAGAAGATAGGTATAAATTCTGCTTGAAGAAAATCAAAGTCGCTACTGCCCTGATTTCGTGGGCTTTAAGCTTGCAAACTGGCAAGTCTTCCCCTTGAATCTTCATGTGTGACTCTGAAATCACGTCTCAGGAACGCTAACGAGTTCTTGGATAAAGGACTGGTTGGATCCTTAACTGAACACCAAAGGATAGGGGATGAGCCTCTGATATTCTTAGTTCTTTGTAAATAATACTTCAATCATTCTTCGCTAAGAACCCCAAAGTAAGGCAACAGACTGCGTCTCCTTGTGTGAATCCTACTTTCTTGCTCAGAGCCTATAACTCGCTAATTCTCTTGGCTGTAGCTAGAGCGACTAGAAATAGTGTTTTTCTTGTAAGATCCCTGAGGGATATGGCTTGAAGAGGTTCAAAAGGTGGACTGAGAAACATTTTATAACTACATCTAGATTCCAGGATATGGAATCTGACCTCTCTTGTTTCGCAGTATCCAGTGACTTGATAAGGCCATCGATGTCTTTATCCATTGATAGATCCAGACCTCTATGTCTGAATACGGAGTTGAGCATCGCTCTGTAGCCTTTGATCATGGATGTAGCCAATCCTTGGGAAGACCTTAAAAACAGCAAGAAATCTGCTACTTGTGCTACAGAGGTAGAAGAAGATTGTACTGTGTGTCTTCTGCACCAGCTGCGGAATATTGTCCATTTATTCTGGTAGATGTTGGAGGAGGACTGACGTCTACATCTCGCAATTGCTTCTGCAGCTGATCTAGAAAAGCGTTTCGCTCTGACAAGCTTCCTGAGTCTGAAGCCTGTCAGAGCAAGAGTGGATAGTCCTAGACGGAACCGATGAAAGTGCAGTTGCTTGAGTAGATTTTGTCGCTGTGGGAGTAATTTTGGAAAGTCTACTAGGAGACTGAGGAGATCTGGAAACCACTCTTTCTGTGGCCAGGAGGGAGCTACCAGGGTCATCGACACTTTGTCGTGTAGGATGAATTTGTTGATCACGTCTCCCACCATACTGAACGGTGGGAAGGCTTATACATCTAGGTTCGACCAGTCCTGGAGCATTGCATCCGTTGCCCACATGAGAGGGTCCGGGGCTGGAGAGCAATACAAAGGAAGTCTGTGATTCCTCGACGTTGCAAATAGATCTATTGACGATTTTCCACACCGTTTTTACAGGTCGGTGCAAACCTGCGGATTCAGTGTCCATTCTGTGGGTAGGACCTGTTTGCAATGACTTAATTCGTCTGCTATGACACTGAGTTTGCTTTGTATAAAGCGGGTGAGTTTGCCCTGTACAAGGCGGGTAACAATCGTGGTTTGATTTCCTTGCCCCCAAATTAGGAGATCTTTGGTCGCTTGATACATTGAGAAGGAGTGGGTCCCTCCCTGATTCTTTATGTAGGCCAGAGCTGACGTATTGTCTGAGTGGACTATGACTGTGGATTTGTAAGTCACTGTTGAGAAATGTTGAAGGGCTAAGCGTATTGCCTTCAGCTCCTTCACATTGATATGAAGCCCTCTCTCAGGTAGTGACCACGTCCCTGACACTTCATTGTTTTCTAGTACGGCCCCCCAACCCAGATCCAATGCATCTGAGTATAATGTGAGGTTGGGGCTCAGAGGGTGAAGAGATTTCCCTTCTGCAAACCTTCCTGTTACAAGCCACCACCGAAGGTCCTCTTTGATCTCAAGAGTGATTGGGAAAACAAACGAGTCCGAAAGAAACTTCCTCTGCCAACTGGCTTTTAGAAAGAACTTTAGCACTTTCATGAAGTCTCCCCAAAGGAATCTCATGAAGTCTCCCTAAAGGAACGAACTTTTCTATGGATGAGAGAGTTCCCAGTAAACTCCATCCATTCATTGGCCGAGCATGACGGGAGAGAGGAATTTCTGAACTGTCCGAATGCAGTCTTTTATTCTCTTGTCAGACAGAAAAGCCAGAAAATCCCGAGAGTTGGTCTTCATTCCCAAATAAAGAATTGATTGACTCGGGACTAATTGGGATTTGTCCAGGTTTATCAGTTGGCCCAATTCTTCGGCTAACACAAGAGTCTTCTTTAGGTCCTCCGTGTAACTTGATTCCTAGGGGGAGTGTAGGAGCCAGTCGTCTAAATAGAGACAAATGTTGATCCCCATGAGATGTAGCCATTTTGCCAATGGGGCAAGGACACGAGAGAAAACTTGAGGGGCTGTCGAAAGTCCAAAGCATAGCGCTCGAAATTGGAAGACCTTGTCCTGGAACAAAACCGTAGATATTTCTTGGTCTCTGGGTGGACTGGAACGCAGAAATATGTGTCCTGCATGTCTATCGTTGCCATCCAATCCCCTTGATGGATGGAAGACGGAACTGAGTGGGTTGTTTCCATTTTGAATTTCCTAGTCTGGATATAGAAATTCAGGCCACTGACGTCCAGGACAGGTCTCCAACCTCCCGATGATTTTGAGACAACGAATAGGCGGTTGTAGAACCCCAGAGTGTTGACACCTCTGACTATTTCTATGACCTTGGTGAGAAGAGCTGGTACTTCCTGTGATAGGGCCAAATACCTCTCTGAGTCTAAAGAGTAGGCCGCCAAGTTGATAGGAGAGGACACTAAGGGAGGTTTCTCCCTGAATGGGATGGAATAGCCTACTCTGATCACCTCTAACACCCAAGGTTCTACATCTCTGTCCTTCCACTTGGTCCAGAATTGTAGAAGCCTGGCCCCCACTGGTATACGGAGGATAGTATCCTCACTTGTGAGAGGAAGGTTTGGTTGCTGACTTCTTGATTGGTCGAACGGACCTAGAATATGTCCGGGAAAGGGGCTGGAATCTACCTCTACCGCCTCGAAATACTTGCTGTAGAGGGGAAACCGTTCTAGGTGCAAACGATGCGGAAGATGAGGAGCGTCCAGACTCCTTCGGACGTTTGGTTGACTGGGCCAGCAAGTCTTGCATGGATTTCTTTTGTAGTTCCGCTGTGATATGTTCTACTGTAGCGCTGGAAAAGAGGCCATGTTGATTTAAATGTGCAAAAAGAAGTGCGGATCTCTGGGAGGGAGTGACCCCTTTGGAAGTGAAGGAACACCACTACTCTCGCTTCTTAAGTAGTCCCACCGCGAACAAGGCTGCCAGCTCCTGGGATCCATCCCTGATCACTTGATCCGCACATGAGAGCACTCCCAGCCAGTCTGAGGCGAAGTTATTTTGGAGAGGCACAATCTTCTATTTTCCTCGTAAGGCGCCGACAGTCCAGTCAAGAAAACTTAAGATCTCGAAGACCTTGCCCTTAGTCAAATGTTCGAGTTCTGAAGTGGTAAACAAGATCTTGGATAAGGAGAAGGCAGACCTCTGTGACGAGTCAATTAAACTGGAGAAATCCCCTTCGGAGGAGGCAGTAACTACTAACGACAGCACTTCCCCAGTCACATAAGATAAGTATCTCCTCTTGGATAAGCAAGAAGAAGGAGTGCAGAATACCGCTTTCCCCGTATTCCTTTTTTCTGTCAACCAGCTCTCAATGCTTGACAGAGCTTTCTTTGACGACGACGATAGCACAATCTTAGGCAGCCTAGAAGCTTCCGTAGGCTGTCTCACCATAAAGGAGGAACCCGGCAAAGAGGGAATCGCTGGGGAAAAGAAGTCCAGGAAGCAAAACAGAAGTATTTCAAAAGAGAAGCGTAGGCTGAAGCAGGCTGATCGTGTTCTACGTCCTCTTCTGCAGACGAAATGGGTGAAAGGGCCAAATCCTCGGGCTCTTGAGACACTGTTGGTTTAACGTAAAAGATCCATAATACTGTCTAAGCATTGTTTAATTGGTTCCAAACCTGGATCCTGAACCAGACGAACGGTGGAGTGTGGCGCCGGATGCCTGGGTGAGCTTAGTGCCAGCTTTGAAGGGGAGTGGTCGCACACTGACCGTGCGCAAACTACGTGTTGATCTAGTTCCACAGGTGCAATGAGTCCTTTAGATCCCACTGTATGCTTGGATCCCTTGGATCCCACTAAACACTTGGATCCCGCAGATCCCACTTGATGAATGGATCCCTCGGATCCCACTGCACGACTGGATCCCTCTGGATGCCCAGATCCCTTGGATCCTAAAGCACGATCTCCATGTTTCTTAGAGATCTGCTTGGGCGACAAAAACTGACGCTCTGACACAGACACTACGGGCGACACATTAGATGGATCATCCCAAAAACTACTGTACATGAAGGTTTGGGACTCGGATCCCGATCTCTGTTCCGCTTGTACAGGATCGGAAAGTCAGACTCAGCCACAGATATCGGTCTTTTATATGGCCTGGATGCACTTTTGAAATGGCAGCCGCGCTTCTGACTCGCTTTGCGCTTGGATTCGTCGGATCCCGAATCCGAATTACTCGCCGAAAGGGCATGAACTCCAATGTGGACGCCTTTCCAGTTGCTGTCCGCAGAGTCCTGGGAATCTTGGAACAACAGGCTCAGTTGGGGGGGGCGACTACCCATACCCATGGGCAAACCCCACCGATCTCCCTGGGACTTACGGTTTGCCTCCTCCCAGGTTTAGGGGAGACGGTTTGCCTCCTCCCAGGTTTAGGGGAGTTTGACAGGGACCTTCGTCTAGGAGCATCGGGGGGACGAGTAGCCACCTCCTCCACTGACACAACACTTGCACCAACATCACTAGCACTAATCTTGTCCATAAGGCCCCTCACTGAAGCCCCTAATTGAGCTACAGTGTTCACTAAGAGACCAAATTTCTGGTCTATTCTGGCTTCCACACTGGAGATGGCATTAGGTTCAGAAGTTTGGAAGTTGGATAAAGGAGTCACAGGTAAAGTCGGAGGACTGGTGATAGGGGAAAATGCAGATATAGGAGTTGGAAGAGCATGCAAAATAGGAGAACCCTGACTAACTGAATTCTTAGCTTCGGCCTTAGCCGCCGCTCTCCTACGTCTGTTACTCTCAAGTTTATTTAAGTAAATAGTTAAAGTCATCCATTTCCCCTGACCCCATTCTTTGCATTCATCATAAGTCAAGACTGAAGAGCAAGTTTGTCCTCTACATTGACAACAAATGGCATGAGAGTCATAACTGATAGAAGTTAGTTTGGTATTACAGCCTTTGCTGCAAAGCCTACTGCTAGCAGAACTAGAGGCAGACATTTTCATGAAAAGCACAAATCTAAGCTAAATAAGCTAATACAATTAATGCAATCGCTACCAAAACACAGAATACTTCACCAAAACCGATGAACACCATCTGGTGAATTATACGAAGACAAATGAAAGCTGCAGTCAACAACCATGTTAAGCTGTCAACTGGCAGAAACGAATTGGGCTTGTTAGTAGTGTTGTACCTATCCTTCCCTGAAAGTGGGCGGGGCGAGCTACCTACACCAAATATTGGAACTCTACTGCAAATCTTCAAATTTAAGCTGCCGATAAATGAAACGTAATAGCTGTGTAGTTACTTGGTAAAATTGCAAATTTCTGTGGAGGCATGTCCCTAGTAGTAATCTTAACTGCTGTCCATATTCCTGACAGTTCAGCTGTGAAAACAGAGGCATTATTAGGTAAAGGTAAACAAATTCTTTACTTATTGTACTACAGGAAATTTTAAGTTCACATTTGCTTACTCATAGGTTCTTGCCTCTAACAGAAGAAAGGTGAATGATTATTTATAAATGTGTCTCTCTAGTAAAAAAACACTACAGTTGTGAGTTCCTTGCCTGAATCTTAATTGCACTTATAGCGTGGAGATGGTTCACAACTTTTGATTTACATGATTTATTTGGCAATGATACGAATACTTTCTCTAACGCTTATTTGGCAATGATATGAATACTTTCTCTAACGCTGAGTCATATACTGTACTTGATTTCAACAATTGATGATACTATAGACAGAACAGTTGCTTGTGTATTAACATCTGGGGCTGATATGTGAGCTCCATAAGTTGCATATGATGCCTTTTTTTTTATCAGGTTTAACACATTTCCACTTGTGTCTTTTAAGTATGCAATTTGCTCTTTCCAGTTTCTGTGTATCAAAGATTAAGCATGAGAATTTCAATGTTGAGGTTATGGGAATTGCCTTCTCATTTTTAATTTGCAAAATATTTTTCCCTCTGATATCTTTACAAGATATGACTGCATTTGTTTTCTTTACAGAAAATTGGAAACCTAATGACAAAATCCACATTCACACTCTCATTACTGCAATGTTAAAAATACATTTGTCATAAGTTTGAGACAAAAATATAGTAGTCACCAATACATATGTATCTAATTATGCTTTGTAACCGATTTATAACAACTGCAAGGAAGAACAGTATGTTACTTAAAACACTTCCATGTTGGAGGCTGTTCCCCAATTATATGAGTGTATAAAAGCTATCCATTTGGACCTAGAAAGTGCAGTACTGACTAACAAACACAGCTTGCCTAAAATATTTCCTTTGAATCCTCCTTGCATGTGGCCTAATAAGTGACAAAGGATCAAGTTAGATCAATTATTTGTGGTCATACTAGACTGTATATATTTGATTGAATGACAAGTTTTTGACATAAAAGCTAAGTGCTGGGCAAAAAGGGCAATAAACACTATTCATTTGAATATTTAAATTAAAATCCAGCATAAAAACATGGCCTCTTTACTTAAAACATTTATCAAACAGATTAAACTATGAAGTAAAACAATACTGTACAGTATTTCCTTAAACAGCAAATACTTTTCTGTTGTGCAGTATTCCCTTAGCAATTCATTTATGGACCTGCCACAGTAAATTAGTCATTCTTTCATGCTTAAAACTTGCACATTCCAATAAAATGTGCTGCGCTGTAAAATTTGGCTAGCATATACTGTATAGGAGTATAATACCCACTCACCATTACTAGCCACCACAAAGGATGAAAGTACAGTATTAATGTATATACATACATACGGCCAACGTGCATTCTAGTCAAATTTAGGCCTACTGTTCATCCTTAATTTGCGTTAAACCACTTTCTTGCTTAGAGTTTTAAGGTTTACATTTTCTGTTTTGTAAAGTTTTGTCCAACTTTCCTATCACACACTCGAAATATTTGTGGAGGAGTTTCTTTAAAACCACTTAAATCATTTTTGTAAAAGGTTTCTATATACTGTACTGTAGTCACTATCAGGGATGGATATTTTGGAAGGAGTCAGCTCTTCTTGTTGGCTAGGGCTCTAGATAGAAAGCAGTCAGTGCACTGCAATCTGACAAAAAAGACAGAAAGGAAGCTAGTTGTTCTATCAGGAACTCCCAAAAAGAGGTACCTCAGAACCCTGAAACCTCACATAGGGAATGACTGAGTGGTAGTAGGCATGGGAAGGCAGATCAATGGAGCCATGACAGATCACTTCTTCCTCAAGTCGAACAAACATATACTTATCAAGTTTCTACTTTAATGGCAGCTTTAGATTTGAAATTTGCAGTAGAGCTCTTTTGTTTTGGTGCAGGTAAGTGCCCCACCCACTTTCAGGAAAGTATAGGTACAACATAACTAAAGAGGTCAGTTCTTTTATGCTCTATGTCTATGTGTGGGAAGGGATCTGATCATATAACTACTTGGTAAGTATTTATAAAATCTTATTTTATTTTATTATAAAAATGTCATTTTTATATTCGCAACTTACCAAGTAATTACATAACTGAATCCCACATTGACAGGGAGTGGGAAGTAATGGACATGTACTGAACTACTCAAAAAACATTTATAAATAGAAATGCATTTGAAATAGATAAAAGCTAGCATTGTGTTAATGCTTGTTAAAACATTATCTGGGGAGAGAGCTAGAGTAGGATGATACTGCCTCTTGGTCGTAGCTCATCTCGACCCAAAGGGGCATGACCAGTAATGTCAGGAGTTGCCCTACTTCAGTGGGAGCTTTGTGGTCAGGGAGTGCTCCTATGACTTACAAAGCTAAGCAAAAAAACAATTGCCCTTGCTGTGAAACAAAATATTGTACACCAACGAAAAAACGACCATAAAAAACCATGCTACCTGACTACCAATTAAAATACACAACCCATCCATTAAAACAGGGATTGGAGGGTACTCCATGTACCAAGCACCCCCAGGCTTCCCAAATAACTCAACAACCTTAAACAAGGTGAGGAGATAGAGGAAAATAAAAGTTTTACTCCTACCCCTCATTCCCTAGTACCAGGCCGGCCGCGGAGAACGGACCCAGCGTACTGTAGTCCTCAAACGTTTCGACATCACGTAAATAATGGTTGGCAAAGACAGAGCAACACTTCCAATAAGTAAATTGGATAATAGCAGAAAGAGACATTGCACTTAAAAGCCAATGATGTGGCTACTGCACGCATGGCATGGGCCTTAACCTTTAACAAAGGTAAATTATCTTGGATCCCCAAGTGAGATTCCACAATTACATCTTTTCGCAAATTTTTCCCCGCGATTGGGATAGGTTCAATGTCCCTAGTTGTTATGGGATAGGATAGGCCAGCCTGAAGGGCAAAGCCAATGAACTACTTGCAAAGGTCAAGCGAGAACAGTTATCAGGTTTTTTAAACTTTATAAATGCTCAAATAAATTTAACAACATGGATACAATTGTGCAGTAATCAAGTTAAAGATCAACTAGCTCAAACATGCAACCCACAACTAAAGATCAGCACATATTTGTGGATCATGCAGTCCCTAACCCCACACACAAAAGCTAAGTACAAAACTCTTGTAAAGACTATACATGAATCGGACTCTTCTATTATTACTCTACAGTCTGAGCAAGATTTACCCCCATGAACCCAAGGATGGTAGAAATACTAAACGATTAAACTTAGAAACTTCACAGAGAAACTTCACAGATTAGTTACAGCAAAACCGGGTATGAGCTTGGCTGAGAAACAGACAATATAATGCACCTTACCCTACTGAATGCCACTTGAGAAGGACCCCTTTGCCCACTCTGCATGCTCAGTCTACAGCTCGGTTTGCTCATCAAACTCTCCACATTGGAGATTTTATCAATTGTAAATCTCTGCTCATCAAAAACCTAGTCCTTCTAACACCAAACACATGAACCATGCAACCACTTTAATTACTAGAACACCACACGAATATTCACATAATCAAATTAGAACCCTAATCTCTTGCTGCCTGCCCCATCCCTCTGATTACCAATCCTGCGTGTGATGAAGGATTTGTCTCGAAAAAAAAAAAGGGATCCAATTCTTTTTTGCTACACATCTCTCAAAAAAGAAGAAGGCATTCTTGGAGAGAGGGCGCAAAGGATTTTTAACTGAACACCAGAGGTTATGAAAATCCCCTCTGATCATCTTGGTTCTCTCGAGGTAATGTTTTAATGCTCTCACTGGGCATAAAACTCTCTCTTGGTCCAAAGGTCCAACCAATTCTGTAAGGATCTTAATTGAGAATGAAAGAGGCCATGGATTAGAAGGGTTCTCGTTCTTTGCTAAGAACCTTAAGATGTACATACATACTGCATCTCCTTGGGAGAAACGGACTTATCCAGAGCTCGCAGTTCACTGACTTGTCTTGCTGTGGCTAATACAATAAAAAATAGAGTCTTCCTGGATGAGTCTCTAAAAGATGTGTTTAGTGGTTCAAAAGGGGGCCTAACAACCAATGCAGTATTACATATAGATTCCAAGTACAGGTAACTGGAATTTGAGTGTTCCGTTTCGTGGTATCAAATGACTTAATCAAGTACGAAATATCTGAGTTTGAAGAAAGGTCCAAACCTCTATGCTTGAACACTGAATTCAGCATAGATCTGTAACCTCTGATTGTAGGTGTTGACAAACCGCAGGAAGATCCCAGGTAGAGTAAAAAATCTGCTAATTGGGCTATAGATGTTTCAGAAGAAGAGATGGCATGTCTTACACCATCTGTGAAATACTGCCCATTTAGCTTGGTAGAGTTTGGAAAAGGATTCACGTCTACACCTAGTAATAGCATTTGCAACCTCTCCTGAAAAACCTTTCGCTCTCACAAGCTTCCTGACAGTTTGAAGCCTGTCAGAGCCTAAAAGTAATTGAAGTGAGGTTGTCTGAGCAAATTTTTCCTCCGTGGAAGGAGCCGTGGGAAGTCCGACAGAAGTTCTAGAAGGTCCGGGAACCATTCCTTTTGAGGCTAAAAGGGTGCCACCAGAATCAATGACGTGTTGTGGGAATTCGTGAACTTGTTTATGACTTCCCTCACTAAACTCAGTGGAGGAAAAGCGTAAACCTCAAGGTCCGACCAGTCCTGGAGCATCACATCCGTTGCCCATGCTTGAGGGTCCAGCACCGGAGAACAATACAGGGGAAGGTGATGGTTCCTGGACGTTGCAACCAAGTCTACCAACGGCTTTCCCCACTGATTCTACAGGTTGGTGCATGCCTGTGGATTCAGCAACCATTCCATGGGTAGAACCTCTTTGCAACAGCTCAACCCGTCCACTAACATGTTCAACTTGCCCTGAACAAAGCGGGTAAGGATCTGGGTGTTTTTGCTGCGATCCCAAAGAAGGAGATCTCTGGCTACTTCGCACAGCAAAAAGGAATGGGTTCCTCCCTAGTGCTGAATATATGCTAGAGCAGATGCGTTTCTGAATGAACTGCTACAATTGCAATGCGAGTAACTGAAGCAAAATGCTGAAGCGCCAGGTGAACTGCCTTCAGCTCCTTCAGGTTTATGTGTAACCTTCTCTCTTGTGGGGACCATGTTCCTGCTACTTTCAAGTGTCCTAGAATTGCTTCCCAACCCAGATCCGATGCGTCAGATAACAATGTTAGGCTCGGGTTTGGTTGAAGCAGAGATTTTTCTACAAGGAATCTCCCTTCTTCGAGCCACCACCGAAGGTCTTCCTTTATTTCCGGTGTGATGGGGAATACAGAGCAATCTGGCAGTCTTCCATTTCCAGTTGGCCTTTAGGAAGAATTGTAAAGGCCTTGCATGCAATCTCCCTAACGGTACGAACATCTCGATGGAGGAGAGGGTTCCCAACAGACTCAGCCAATCGTCGGTAGAGCAGGACTGTAGCATTAGGGAGTGACTGACTTTCTGGTTGCATGACTGAATTCTCTTGTTGGACGGAAAAGCCTGAAAAATCTGACACTCTATCTTCATCCCTAAATAAACTATCGACTAAGAAGGGACTAACTGGGATTTCTCTTGATTCATTAGGATGCCGAAATTTTGGGATAACTGAAGAGTTTTGTGAAGATCCTCCATACATTTCTTCTGGGATGACGATCGTAGGAGCCAGTCGTCCAGACATAGGCATGCTTTTATGCCCATTAGGTGAAGCCATTGTGATTGAGAGGCGAGAATTCTGATGAAGGCTTGAGGGGCTGTGGACAACCTGAAGCACAGAGCCCGAAACTGGAAAACCTTGTCCTGGAATACAAACCTCAAGTATTTTCTGGATTCCCGGTGTATTGGGATATGGAAGTAAGCGTCTTTCATGTCGATGGATACCATCCAGTCCCCTTGACGAATCGCAGCGAGAAGTGAGTTGTTCATCTGCATCTTGAACTTGTGGTTTGGATGAAGTTCAGAGTGCTTGCATCCAGGACAGGCCTCCAGCGCCCCTACGTCTTGGGGACTACGAATAGGCGGTTGTAAAACCCCTTTGATAATAAGTCTTCCACCACTTCTATCGCTCTTTTCTGAAGAAGAGCTGTAACCTCCTTTGAGAGGGTAGAAAACTTCTTTGAGCCTTCTGAATATACCTTTAAGGTGATGGGAGAAGACGTTAAAGGAGGTCTCTTCTTGAAGGGGATTGAATAACCTTCTTCGAGTACTTGAAGCACCCGCGGTTCCACTGATCTGGCTTCCCATTGTTTCCAAAAATGAAGGAATCTGGCGCCCACTGGTAGACGGAGGACTGGATCCTCACTTGCTAGAGGCAGGTCTTGAGGAGGATTTCTTCGTGATGGGCTGGATGGATCTAGAGTTCGAGCATGGACGATCTTGTGGTCTTCCTCTGCCACCTCGAAAAGGTCATGGTTTTAGGGGAGAGAAAGGTCTAGTGTTGAAAGACACTGAAGCAGCACGGTTCGAATCCTTCGGTCACTTGGCTGATTGTGCTAGAAGGTCATGGGCTGCTTTCTTTTTCAGTTCTGTAGCCATCCGTTCTACTGTAGCTTGAGGGAAAAGGCTACTCTTGTCCGAAGGGGCAAAGAGAAGAGACGATCTCTGTGAAGGGGTAACTCCTTTGGTCATGAAGGAGCACCACAACTCCCTTTTCTTTAGCATGCCCGTAGAAAAAAGGGCAGCTAACTCTTGGGCCCCATCTCTAATGGCCTTACTGGCACAAGAAAGTACATCGAGCCAATCTGCCACAAAATTGTCCTGCAGTGATGAGCAATCTTCAATTTTCTTCGTCAGGGTGTCTACCGCCCAGTCGAGGAAACTGAAGATCTCAAAAGACCTTATACATGTCCTTCACTAAATGGTCAAGTTCTGCTGCAGAAAACATTATTTTGGCCGGGTCGAAAGCCGATCTATGAGCGGGATTGGTCAGGCCGGATAAATCCCCTTGGGAGGAGGTAGAAATCCCAAAGGAGGGGAACAAAAAACAGACGTACCTGATTCCCTCTTCTTAGACAACCAAGAATCAATGCCTGCTAAAGCCTTCTTGGAAGAAATAGAAAGAGCCATCTTCGGGAGTTTAGCAGATCCTACGGGTTGCTGCAACATGAAGGAGGACCCAGGTGAAGAAGGCGCCGCAGTAGAGAAGTATGAAGGAAAACAAAACGGAAAATAATTTAGTAGGGAAGCAAACGATGACGAAGGTTGCTCCTGTTCTGGTTCCTCTTCTGCTGAAGAAATAGCAGAAAGTGCCAAGTCCTGTTGAGTATCTTCTGGTTTCTGAGGAAAAGTTGAAGGTTTCTACAAAAGTTCCAAGATATTGTCCAACTCTTGATGAATAAGAAGTAGAGAATCTTGAGTTGGAGGTACAAACGTTGCCTTGGGGCGCTCTGGGACAGGAGGCGAAGGTACAGCCTTCGTATCTAGCGACTTACAGGTGATGCAGCAACAAGGTGACCCACTGTTATCAGGACATCTGAATCCGATGAACCTTCGGAAACACTGACCAAAACTGCACGAGAGCTAGAAGACACTGGAAGATCAGGAGCTACTGGGAGCTCTGATCCCATGGGGTGATCAGCTCCCTTTGTATGCCTGTGAGGCTCATTCAAATCAGAATCAGAACTGCTGGAAGACAAGGTGTGATCCACTGGAACAACTTTCCAGCGCGAAGCTACCGAAACCTGGGAAATAGCCACAGGTTCGGTTGAGGAGTAACTACTCGTGGGCAAACCCCACCAACCTCCCTTGGACTTATGGTTTGCCTCCTCCCAGGTGCAGGGGAATTTGGCAGGGACCTCCGTCTAGGAGCATCGGTGGGACAAGAAGCCACCCCTCCACTGACACAACACTTGCACCGGGTTCACCACTTGCCTTGTCCGAAAGGGCTCTTACTGAAGCTCCTATTTGAGCGACAGTATTCACTAATATGTCAAATTTCTTGTCGATCCAGGCTTTGAGACAGGCAATGGCACTAGGTTAAGAGGGATGGAAGCTAGGTAACGGAGTAGACGGAAGTGCGAGAGAAGTAGGAATAGGCGAGTGAGTAGTCACAGGTGTCGAAAAGACTGGTTTACGAATGGAAGACAATGAAGCTCTACCCTCGGCTCTAGCAGCCACCTTTCTATGTCTAGCCTTTTCTAGCTTATCTAAATGGGCAGTCAATATTTCCCCAGTTAACTTCATCCCAGTCTCTACATTCTTTGCACGTCAAGTCAGGAGAACAAACCTGTCCTTGGCAATGAAAACAGACTGAATGAGCGTCATATTTAGAAGAAGTCAACCTAGTATTGCAGCCTTTGCTACAATACTGGTTACTAGACACACACAAGTTTGACATTATAAGTAAAAAAAATTCACAAAAGTCTAAGCTATGCTTATCTAAGCTAAGAAAATATAGCGCAGATGCTACCAAAGTACAGAATACTTCACCAGATCCTTTGATAATAATCAAAACCATCCAGTGAACACTCCTGAACATCAAAACAAAGCTACTGAACAACCAATGTATGGTCATTGAGCAGCAGAAATGAACTGAGCTCTTTAGCTATGCTGTACCTATAATTCCCCAGAAGTGGGCGGGGCACTTGCCTGCACCAAAACTAAAGAGCGCTACCGTGAATTTCAAATCTAAAGCTGCTGTTAAAGTAGAAACTAATAGCTATGTAGTGACTTGGAAGTTACATATATAAAACCAAGATTTTAAGATGCGAGTTCTCATTTCTTACGATGTATGAATGGAAGAAAATCACCATTTAAACCATGGAGGAGTTATGTAAACTAGCAACTCTTAAGAGAATACATAAATGGAAAGATGAAGCCGTCATAAAGGAGCCTTTGAACTTTACTTTCCAAACAAAGTAACTCGTCAACAGTAACTATCCAAAGAAAGACGAGTTCCCAGGTCCTTTGGCAGGGAGTGAGGCTATCTTACAAAAAGAGGAGGGAAAATTGTGAGAACACTTGTTTCCCCATGGGTAGTGGGAAATGAGAATGAGACAATGATTGGAATTGGAACTGGAATATGACTTAAGCCAAAGGTCAAGAGCTGGGACCTATGAGGTCATTCAGCACCGAAAGGGAAACTGAGAGTAAAGGTGGTTTTGGTGGTGTAACAGGAGGAAAACCTCACACTTACCTTATGAAATGGTTGTTAGGAGAGTGTGGAAGGAAGTTGGAAGAGAGATAATAAGAACAAAGGAACAGTAAAAGGAATGAAAGCGGTTGCAGCTAGAGGCCAAGGGGGCGCTGCAAAGAACCTTAAGTAAGGCCTATAGTGTACTGCATGAGGTGCACTGATGACTCTTCTTCCCTATGGAGGGAGACTGATGGAAAGAGGTAATGGAAGTGCTGTACCTCTGCAACTGCCCCTTAAGGATCTAGAGAGATTCCATTGAGAGTCAAGGAGTTTGGTAATGAAGACCCTATACACTTTTCTGGACAAATCTTAAGGTAAACACAGGAGAGTAAACAATGCACCTTTCTGGACAAATCTCTAATTACACATGTGAAAGCCAGTTTCAGACTTGTGATGAACAAAATAAGTAGAGGAGAGAAGACAGAGGTATTCAAAGGTTGAAATGAAATGGAATGCAATATAGAACTTAGGCCAAAGGCCAATCCCTGGGACCTGTGATGAGGTCATTCAGCACAAACAGAAATTGACAGAAGATCTGAAAGGTGTGACAGGAGGAAAACCTCGCTGTTGCACTATGAATCAATTGTTAGGAGAGGTTGGAAAGTAAGATGAAAGGAAGAATATGAATGGAGGTACAGTAAAAGGAATGAAAGGGGTTGCAGCTAGGGACTGAAGGGACACTGCTAAGAACCTTAAGTAATGCTTACAGTGCACCGCATGAGGTGCACTGATAGCACGACCCCCCTACGGGGATTCAAAGATTGAGATTTCTGTCATGTGGTAAGGAATCTCAAAGTACTGGAAAATCTTTCACATGCAGAAATAGAATCCATCATTTTTTGTGTTTTAGTCTTTATCAGCAAATTCATAAATGTTTCCTTTCCCTATGCAGATAATTATTGTTGTCTAGAGGAGAAGTGATCATCAATTCCTGTAGGTTTCCTTCTTTACAATCTAAAGCCAGAATATTGGCTATGCATGCAGCCTCTCTGGTTGTCTTCGCTACTCAAGCTATAATAGACAACTGATGATAGTGTGTGCAATCTTTCTAACACTGAGTGACCAAACTGATGACTGTACAATCATGAGAGAGAGAGAGCTTTGGGGACCTTTAGAAATGTAACTTGATGGGGCTGTAAAAACAGCACCCCATGTAACACTAATGGATATTTTAAGCAGGTCTGGTTTCTTGAATACAAGCAGAACTTGGTAGATCATTTGTTTAGATCAGGAACTGTTGCAATGATCCAGGAATCAAGAAGCAATTGAGGTTCCTTTGTATTGTACCCGAGTGTGAAAAGTGCTCAGATTTAAAACTGTGGCCCCTAATAATGGAGAGGTATTAAGAAACATGAGGAGGTAGACTACCCTTGGGAAAACTCCCTAACACAAATCAAAGAGAATGGTACAGAATTTCACAATTACAAGAGTCCTTGCTCAGAAGTAGGATTCATGCTGACAGGGCATCTGTAAGGTGATGAACCATCATGAAAATGGGTCAGTACTCCAGAAACAAGTATTGATCATGTCTTGCACCTATTGAAGGTTACTTGGTACTGGGCACAGGCAGTACTGGGTCAAAGGCTGACTTTGGCACATGCTACAATCAGTCTGAATCAGGCAATGGCATAAACACCACCTGTGCCCATACCTAGAAAGGATTGCTGCCCTGTACACAGTGAAATAGGGTAGATATCATGACAGAACTAACTATTTGACTCTGTCATTCACAAATTCTTAAAATTATAAGTTTTGTATCATCAAATCTCCAATGATGGACTTAAGTGTATTTAAGTAAAATTTTACTTTAAACCATTACTGTATTGCATGTTGGACCTGAATATATAATTTTCAAAAGGTTTAATATGTGCTTTGAACTTTTCTTACATTTGTTTCATTAGCAAATGCCCTACAAACCACACCTAACCCAACCCAACCTAACCTAACCTAGGGTACCAGGTGCATTGATATTAGTTTTGAAGAGTTCAATAAACTAACCTTTATCTGAATGAGAATTATCAATGGGATTAAGGTCCTTGTATTTCACGTCAGTGTTTTCATCCCACCCAAAAATCCTTGGTAGAACTATGCTCTGCATCGGGTATTACCATGGAAATTTACTTTTCCTGTAGTATTTTGGTTGCTTATTAACAATTTGCAATTATTTTTTGGTGGTTGACTGTAATTAACTTGTAATTAACACCAGAACTGATATGTTTTTGTATGCTGGCCATCCTGGAATGCTATCACGCATGTGCAATGTTATAGGGTAGGTTTTAGTAAAAAGTGGAGTTTCCTTCACCAGGGGGTCAGGGGGGCTGAGCCTCCTGGCTAGGTTACACAGCCTGCTAGGTTAGGTTAGGTTAGGGTACGTTAGGTTAGTATAGTTCCTTTTATAACAGGTTTCCTTAGCCAATCCCTTGAACATGGCTCGCTAATGACATCACTTGTGAATGCGCGGAACCATTTCATAACAGCAATATGGCAGTCCGTGTGGAGTTACCCTGTAGTTTTATCAAATCCTACTTTAAGGTTGGCCAATTTAAGAAAAAACACATTAATGGAAAGAGGAATATATGCAAATGCACATGGTGTAAGAAAAAAAATTCTAAAAATTTTTCCCTACCTTCCATGGGAAATTGAAAGTGACTATTTAAAACCCTGTGTGGGGCCTCTTTTACAAGACACTCATAAAAATATGTTAATTTTACCAAGTTATGCATGTTTTTTCTAATAATTTATTTTATTTTTTGTAGAATTATAATTACAGCTTACAATATCATCATAACAGATAAGAACTAAAATCAGTAACAAATTTATGAGATTTACTGGGATGGGGAGATGCAGTAATTTTTTGTGAGGCATACATGTTATTTCTAATATTTCTTTTCTAAATTACAAGTTTAGCCAACATACTATCATAAAAGATAAGAACTAAAACCAACAGCAATCCCTGGGTATATTTGTGAGCAAATAAATAAAAAGACATACTTGAGTGGCAGAGAGGCAGTACATTCCCCCTCTAAAATCTCAAGGCATACTGATTAATGGCTCTCCCGAATTGAGCTAAATGGTTGCCATAATCATTTATGGCCCACTGGAGTGTTATGAACATTTTTCCCACTATATTCGGTAGAACTATAGGGTAGCTACGCGTCGCTGACGATACTATAACTTGACTTTTTCTACAGTTTTTTGGTTACTAATTATGAATTTACCTTTCATTTTTGGCGCTTGAGTCTAATTAACCTGTAATTAACCCCCGAAGTCCATCCAACAAGACAGAGCATGGGTACGTCTGTTTCGAACGGTTCATATCCCGTCCGGCAAGTGCAATAACTTGTTAATGTATGGTACCCCCCCCCCGGACCAGTACTAAACACGGCGAAGGGACATTCCATTTGGCCGACAACAAACAGATGCACCGCCAGTATCAGAACCCCTAAAAATGTAGAAAAAACCAGTTGAAAACGTAAAAACAGGCGCGGAGCTAACATATAGGGTATTATTTCACTTATGGACATTAATTGCTTTCAACATAAAATATAGGTTTTTCTGTTGTATTATGATGTGATTTGAATGATTTTGAGGTTTATTTCCATCGCAAATGAATACTTATCCTTCCCCGGCAAATGATATACTGTATACAAAATTAATAAAATTACGACGTGTCAGAATACTGCACCCCCCTCTCCATAGCTAATAAGGCAAAACTGAGTTTACTGATTACAGTTTTGCTGTATTAGCTATGGAAAGGGGGGTTGCAGTATTCTGACAAGTCGTAATTTTATTAATTTTGTATACAGTATATCATTTGCCCGAAGGATAAGTATTCATTTGCGATGGAAATAAACCTCAAAATCATTCAAATCACATCATAATACAACAGAAAAACCTATATTTTATGTTGAAAGCAATTAATGTCCATAAGTAAAATAATACCATATATAGAATTACCCTAAATTCATCCAAAACGAATGGTGCATAATATTAATACTCATATGAGGATTCCCGTCCATTACCCAAAACCTCTTATGGATAATCATATGAAGATTCCTGTCCATTAAGGGTTACAGTAAAATAATACATTTCCAGGTTCATGCGAGTAATGGCAAAAAGTCACCTGAAAACTAAATAAGCAAAAGAAAAAATAAAATACAGTGATGAATTCTAACCTAACCTTCCTTTACATGGCTTAGCCTTGGTCATACTTTTTACATTTGAATTGCCTGTCACATATTTGAGCAAGAACTTATTTTTACTTTTGACAAGAAGCATGGACACTTCCCTACTGGTGCTTGGTTTTTTCCAACTCAAAAAACCTTATCCTAACTAAGGGCCCCGTAACTGTCAGATTCACGGGTAGGTGCGAAACATAAAATCGAATGGTTGGTAATTCTAAGCCGGCTGTCCGCGGTGAGCTAGACTATGGCAATTGACGTTTTTCTATGTTATTTTACTTCCTTTACAAGAATTTAAAGTAATATTTTGTCGCCCGGTTGTAACTAAACTGTGATTGATCTTTGAAGACTACACGACTTGAATTACCTAACGCAGGGTAGGTCTAAGCCGGCATTCCGCGGCAAGCCCGCCCCTCCCCCCCCTCCATAGCTAATACGGCAAAATTGTAACCAGTAAACACCTCTTGGGTACGTTATGTTGGTATGTTTAGGGGTGTTTACTGGTTACAATTTTGCCGTATTAGCTATGGAGGGGTGGGGGGTTTGCCGCGGAATGCCGGCTTAGACCTACCCTGCGTTAGGCAATTCAAGTCGCGTAGTCTTAAAAGGTCAATGACAGTTTAGTTACAACCGGCCGACAAAATATTACTTTAAATTCTTGTAAAGGAAGTAAAATAACATAGAAAAACGTCAATTGCCATAGTCTAGCTCATGACTGATTTCATATTACTGTTAAAAAATATTGGTTATTTCTAACCTTACCTTGTACTGTACCTTACACACTTCCACTCACTGTTCACCACTTTCCTCTGACACTAAAGCACTGAGCAACAAGGATTCGTGAGTTTTGTTTTTGTATAGTGGTAACATCCAGTAGTTGCCAGAAATACAAACAGCTCCCAGCCGCTCTCCCTCACAAAAAAAAAATGAAATTTAAGCTATAATTTGTACCTACTTGCTGATGGTTTATGTTAATAGTTCTTCCACTGTGTGAAATAAATATGATTTTACCAATTTTTAAAATACATGTGTAAATGTCTTCCCAACAGATTTGACTAACAAAATAATAAACGTTTCCAGTGACAACCTGGCATTGTTTAATGAACTTGACCTAGGCCTTACCAATTTTAGTAACGAGTATGTTAGGTTGATGTGATTTGTAGTCAGCACATCCTTATGCTTTAAATGATTCTTTCCGTGCTGTGCAGGTACGATGAACAGTGGACATTCATTTAAAAATTCCACAACATAGAAGGGTTATCCGTGACCTGAGTCAATTTAGAATTGTGGGCTCTTGCTCCAACTCATGATTATGACACGAAATATATGCTCATGTTGAATCTGACACTAGCATTTAGATTTGTGTCTTGCAACCACATCCCCCAAAATACCAGCCAATCTATTGATGGGGTCATAATTTCTTGCATGTTAATTAGAACAGATGTCTGCGTCTTCTCTCCTCAGTTGTATGCAACTTACTGTGGAGGTGAGTACGTAAAGTAGTAAGGTGTAAGTCTGGGTAGCCTATGCTTATAACTAAAATTATGAGTAATTTTGTTTCTAACATAAAAAACTGCATTGTTTATGTCATACACCTGTTGACCTGACAAGATGAACATTAATTGTGACATAACAATGACATGTTAGCGGGAAGCGAGTTGAGAACCATTAAATCTGCCCTAGTGCCAATTCATCTGTTACATGCACGGTTTGTTATGTACTGTGCACCATCCCACCAGACTAAGGTTTGGGGTAGAGTGATGTACTTTATATGAAAAGTATTCGAGAAATGGAAATTTATTGGAAATAGCCAAATGTCTAAGGAGAACTCTGATTATCGTTACTCTTGTTTAATGTAAAATTGTTTTATATTTCAACAGATATGCATGACATGAATATAATTGAGGTTAATAATGTAACTCTTATTGCAATACTCACCAGAGAGGTAACCAGAGATATTCCTGGAGAACTGAAAGTTGGCTTAGTAGGCCTCAATAGAACATAAAACCCAAATGCAAAGGCCACCAGTACACACGCGTACATTGCAAGGAATTTGAGCACATTTTTGGCAACAGTTGAAAACATTACAATATAAACGCCGCAGCTTGGGAACTGTCCTGTGAAGAGCATAAGTCTCACCCAAGCCAGTATTATAGCAATTGCCCCAACCTTCTGTTGCCACATAGCTAAGCAACATGTTGCGATTGCATCCTGTTCTTCCGGGAAGATAGTCACCAAGACTTGCGGAACACACACCACCAACGACGCATCAAAGAGGTTTCCAACATTTTTTATATATAACATAGGGTTCTGTAATACTTGGACAATTTCCCTTAAAGTTAGTATACCATAAAATATCACTAAGCACCACCATGTGAATCCTACTAAACCAGGTTCTTTTCCAGCCCACCAACATTCCTGGGTAACGTTTCCTCCACTTGAATGGTTTCCGAGGATTTCTGCTAAGTATGTTGAGGTGGGGCAGTTTTTGGACGAGAGCAGAAAGCCAGTGAGACTCATCACAAACAAAAGATAATATATCACATTTGCTAGGAAGTACTTACGAACTTTGCACCATTTGAGGTGCAGGAATGTATTGCAGAGAGGATGTCTTAACAAATTTTTCCTCCCTGCCCAAAGAATGTAATGCAGCATGGCAACTTCTCTGTCTTTTAGTAAAGGGGATGGTAATTCCGATTGTGGATTTAAAGGTGACTGGCGGTGAATTTCACGGAGCTGTTTAGCATCTACTGTGAGAGGTCCAAAGTCGAAATCTACACGCAGGTGCGGGGAGTCCCGAACAGATGTGTTAGAGTGAATTGATCTGTTCAGGGCAACAGGCACTAGGGAAGGGAAGCTTTCTACCATTCTCCACATTGCAAAGCCATCTTGTATGCAGCTACCTTTGGCAACTAACAGTTCCACAGCATGTTGCACGTAGTCTCTTGCATTAGGCCTGCCCCACCACATAGTTCGGCGCAAAGCAAGTGAAAGGGCATTATAACCATCATCATTTTTTGCTGACACGGATGCCCCCTGCGACAGCAGTAATTCCAAACATGCCCCATCAAACTCATCGTCAACATAATTCACTTGCCTGGCTGCAACCAAGTGCATCGGTGTGTGCCCTTGGGCGTCCCTTCCATCAACTGTACAACCTAATTGTATGAGAACCTTAACAGCCTCTAAGGATCTTCCTCCAAGAACAGCACAGTGCAGCGGTGTGCGACCTTCATTTTCTTTGATATTTAATGTCGCTGTATTTTTCGAATCTATAAGAGCTTTGATTAATTTGGGACTTCCTGCAGTAGCAGCATTGTGGAGGGGGATACGCCCTTCTCTGTCTCGTCTTCCACGTAATGCCCCTGCCTTGAGCAGCGTTTCTACAACACTCACGATTCCTCTGTCACTGGGGTCTTGATTGGCAGCTCTGGCTGCGTAATGCAGTGGAGTGCGAGAATGATCATCCACAGGATCTGGAGACGCACCATGGGATAGGAGTAATTTTACAAGTGCTATTTGTCCGCCTGCAGCTGCCATGTGAAGTGGGGTGACCCCGTTTCCATCGGCAATAGCCACATTAGCTCCTCGGCTAAATAATTCAACCACAGCCTCCAAGAAATCATGTTTCACTGCATAGATGAGAGGCGTTCTGTTCCCTTTAGCTGCCTCACGGTGATTGACCGGTAAGCCTCTAGCCAACTGGGTTCGAACCCCAATTAAATTCTGGGTTTTAAGGGCTTCCAGCAACAAAGAAAATCTCGAGTCTGGCTGTGGACCACGCAGGACGGGAGTTTCTTGTGGTGCATTGTCCAAGGAGTCACTACGGGGAAAGATTATTTTTCGATGGATCATGATAACAAGTGTTGATCAACTAGCTTTCTAGTACAGATATTTTTCGACTACATTCAGTCATACTCCAGTGGCATACAGAGTAAACTGAAGTTATCAATTACTCATCTATGATCATAGGCTAGCATTGTATGTAAGATTCACAATAGCATCCGAAGTACAAAACAAAATCATTCTTGGATAAGGCAACGTTTTACACACGCAATTCTTTAAATATGTCATACTTATATCTCAAGATCTTTAACTAACGTAACTTCAACCAGAATTAGGTGCACTTTTCGTATGGCTTCCTTTCCACTTTCTTGAAGGAGGAAGGTAATGTCGGAATCTGAAAGAAGAAAAAAAATATATAAATAACTTTATGAAGAAAATTCTGTCAACACAAGTCATATATCCCAATATATTCAAATTCTAGTGAAACTTTAAAGTAAATCCCATTATAATTCCGCATAATTGTTACATGTGGTGATAATTTTTTTTATACCCAGATTTTGTACCATTAATTTCAATCTGGTCACAATGAAAATGGTTCCTGTCCATTTTTGTAAACCGTATGTGTAAATCAAACCCAAAGATTAATTCAGTATTTGATTGTATTCTGTAAAAGACAGTTTTTCTAGTTCTTAAGTCTAAAATGTTACTGTGAAGATGTTTTTGATCCACATCAATTTTAGATAAAACAGATATATGTAACTTTGGTTCAGTTTGAACGATCATCCTTGACTGAAATCAGGATTCGAAAGAAAGGTAACGGTCTTTTGGGAAAAACGATAAATAATGGTGTCGAAGTGGTCGTAAGGTCATAACTTTAACAACAACTAAAGTATACTCGTATCTGTATAGTTGAAAAGTTAACCAGATGTTCCAACTGTATTCTGATGTATCCCTGTTTACCTCGATAAAAGCTGTCATCCGCAAAACGTTCTGACAACCTATCTGTGTAACCCCGCCCCCTCTCTCTCTCTCTCTCTCTCTCTCTCTCACACACACACATTGATAAGTTTTCATCGTAAGATCCATATTACACCTTATTTCCTTGATATTCTCGCCCTAAACCGATTCCAAACACTGAAGTACTGCAATTCCTGTCACGCCAATGCCTCTTCCTTCCATCCCGGTCAGTGATTATCAATTAGCCCTGTACATCATCACTATCAGCCACTTCAAGGAGTGACTTATGCCCAGAGTTCAACTACTTGACGGAGAATACTTGAAAGACGGACAGACTTTCGCCGTAAGGAAACCCACTACCCCATTCTGCATGAACAAGGGAATCCTTATTCCTCTCGGGGCAGTGGGTACTTACTTAATATTCATGTCACGGAAAGCAGGTTAGCATTGCAGTGAAGTCTTCACCGCTACTATCCAGTAAAATATATATGAATTTTGGCGGGTGGCATTCAGGAAACAGTTTATCGAAGGATAGCTAAAAATTGCAATGTATTTCAGGCGCAGTGTGAATTCGATATATCGTGCAATTTGCATGAAGTGCATTTTTTAAAAATGGTTATCCTTCGATTTGTATGTGCATATATATATATATATATATATATATATATATATATATATATATATATATATATATATATATATATATATATATATATATACATACACTATATATATACACACATGCATACACACACATACAGTATATACTGTATAACAGTCTGTTGGTTTATTTACCTTTATTAACTAGTAAGGTTTATAAGTATTATTTACACTTACTGGGCATCTGCCTGTTTATCTCTCTTTTATATACTGGTAACCTATTTTGGGGTAGTTTGCTCAACTGTTTAATGACCCTCCTTGCTTGTTCCATGAGGCTGTGTGCACATTTTGAATAATATAATAATAATAATAATAATAATAATAATAATAATAATAATAATAATAATAATAATAATAATAATAATAATAATAATAATATAGAGTGTTCTTTTTAGAGGAAGGAAGGAGGAAAGCTCTGTGCAGTCACTCACTAAGATGAATACTACCTTGTATACTAATTCAGAATTATATCAGCCACATACATATTACAGAAAGGTTCTTGCCTCTACTTCACATGCTTTCACTTCCTAAAAATTCTATTTCATGTTCCCGATTTTTCGTGGTTTTCTACTGATAACTTTCATTTACAATTAGTTAAGGCTTTGCGCTACCATGCAGGTTCCTGATTTCAACAGCATTTTTAGATTTAATTTTGCCTTGAAGGGAGCCAGAAGGATCCTCGCCAAACAAAGGGAAAGTATTGCTGCAAATGGGGCTGATGCGACCAGTGTCGAGCTTTAG
>NC_089751.1:40435616-40478116 GCF_040412425.1 Macrobrachium rosenbergii | reverse complement strand
GCACTAATCATTTATAATTCCCCTGGGTGTAAGTTATTCCCAAGATGTAGTTAATATGATATTAAACGATATCTGTGGCTTAGTATTTGTGAACATAAAATAGTCACGCGTGTGACAAAAAATTCATATATGTACAGTATATATATGTACTGTATATGATATATATATATATATATATATATATATATATATATATATATATATATATATATATATATATATGTATATACATACATACATATACATACAAGGTACAAGGTAAGTGCAAAAACGTACACAACTCCCCATCGACCAAAAAGGGCTTATATACATTGCGTAATTAAAAACACAAACAAAAACCGATATTATCCCTTACCTGTACCATGAAACACCAAATCACTCCTCTGTTTTCGAACAAATGTCTTTTTTAACCCTTATCAAACAAGAGAGGGTGGAAAAGTAACCTGTGTTTATGACCTCTGACACACCATTAAACAGTGGCAAAAAGTGTAAACATACAGAATCTCAAGTCACCAAAGTGTGAGCAATGAGGTTGACAACAAAGTTCCTTTGAGCTGTAATAAAACTATCGTGTGTCTTTTTTATCGTTTTTTATTTACATGCTTAACTTTCAAGTCTGTCAGCTATAATAGCTTTGTAACTGACAAGTACGATAAATAGATAAGCCCAGCAAAACGCGGAAAAAATGTAATATGTCATTGTTCACAATGGACAGTATCTTATTAATTGTCAGCTTTTAAGGTGATAGGTGACTATCTTATCTTAAAACACTAACGTTTCTGAAACCTTTCGTAAGAAGACTCCAGCTAATTATGAAATGTGAGCAGAACTGTAAAAACCGATTCAATAAAAAGGAAAAGTGGGATAAATGCAGTGCAGATCTAATATTAGTATCATCCACAACTAGACCCATCCTCTTCCTTTACTTCCTCATCTCGAGACGATCTTGAATTAAAGCTGCTTATTATGAACGGTGTGTATATCGCGTGACATTTTATGTCGCCAATGGCGCAAGCCTTTCAGAGGGTGGCGGTGGCGTGATAGTGGCATAAACCCGCCAAAACAGAGGTCTCTTTGTTTGTCCGTCCAGGGGACAACACTAACCATGCTTAGCCTTTGCCTCTTATGTAAACAGATGTTGCTTATTGCTTCTTACTCTGAGCATTACTCTGCTCTCTTCTCAGGTCCCTGTCATTTATCTTCGCCTGTAGCGTCGTATATCTATTGATATTCTTTTTTATGATGGTTGACGAGAGTCCAGATATTTCTACAAAATTTACCACACAATATCTTTATTAAAGCGTAAACCTGTTAATTAATGTTATTTTCTTTTAACAATTAAGTACCCCGTGAGACTAGTGGAAGCCACCAATCGCAAGAATGAGTATTAAGTCAATGAAAGAAACCAGTGGATCAAATTTCGTTATGACTAATATAATGAAGTTGGCTCGTGTGTACGTCTCTCGGATGCTCCCTGGAGGGAACTTCAAAGCTCGCCTTAAGACGCCCTTTGTATAGATGAGTCACTAGAGTCAAATCATGCCGCTTTACATTCATCCAACGCATAGCCTCCTATCAAGGCTTCGCGTCTAAATAGGTGTGGATGGACAACTGAATTTCGAAGGATTCTGTTGCGAAGGAAATAGTAGATCACAACGAGCGAATAAACGTCTCACTTTCATCTAAAAGCTAACGTTACTTATTTTCCTCTCATGAAGCCTCAGCAAGGCTCAATCTGTTTCGCGTACGAGTGACTGGCTGCCTTCATTGTGTCCCAGGGCTCTTTATCTCTGAAACTAACGTCCGTCTCGATTACACGGTTACATTATCAAAGACAGAGGCGGCTGTATCGAACCACGTCTTAATTACAGGTTTGCCAACGAGCGTGCATACTAATGGTGGCTTTGGTGAGATAAAGAAACGATTGTACTATTTTAAACTGCATTTGTTACTCACGCTTTGGTGGTCATTAACGCCAGCGTCTGAATGTTACATAGTTGCAGTCTCTATGATCGGCGAAATCACGAGAAGAAGCATGGGTTCATACAGATATTCGGTAATTTTTTTAGTGAAATAATAATAATAATAATAATAATAATAATAATAATAATAATAATAATAATAATAATAATAATAATTCACTCCTTTTAATTGGGATTTGCTCTAAAGACAGAAATTTCAGTGATTTACTTAACTGATAAAGGTCTATTCTGTTACTATTGTGCTTGCCGGGACAATCCAGTTGTCATCTTTACCTGCCTTAGAGCCATGTCTCTAAGCTTTGGGCTCTCCAACTTGAGTACAAGCAAGAGGCCTTCCCTTTGCCTATTCATCTTATACACCTTTGTTGCACCTCTGTATTCATATTTGCAATTTTTAATTGTTATTTTTTCCTGCTCTTCTTCCTTGGTGTCGTCTTCTCTTTACTGAGGAAGCTTCCTTTACAAGTTTGTGGCATTTTTGTTTGTTCCATGGAATGGACAATAATGAAAATAACAACAACAACAACAACAACAACAACAACAATAATGATAATAATAATAATAATAATAATAATAATAATAATAATAATAATAATAATAATAATAATAATAAAGCCTGACAAAATGAATTCCAAGAACAGAGTAATTTCCTTCAATACCGAATAGTGGGTTACTACGCTTTTTACAGGCTAGAGATAGCAACGGAATGGGACACTGAGTCACCACACTCATTATAAGATAATAATGATAAGGTTAAAAAAAACAAATATAAGATAACTTTCAATACACTATAGCCACCTAGACACTTACCAACTATTCAACAATTGTTTTAGTTAAGCCTTTGTAATGACGCCTACTTGGCAGACGCGATGAGATCGAAGAAAAAAGAAGTAAAAAAACAAAAGAATCCGACGCCCAGGACAAAGCTTCTACTTGACTGTCTCTCGCATCCCTTTGGTCCTGTCTTTGCTCAAATGGATTTGTTATCTAAGTTTGCGAACGGCATAGCACTTGTGATGTACACCCATCCGGCAACTCAAGTTATTTCCTATTGAAGAGTATGGTATGTTACATGTTTCGTCCCCGTATATGTACCGGTATCTTGCATACACACACACACACATACACACACACATATATATACATATATATATATATATATATATATATATATATATATATATATATATATACTCTTGAAAAAGAATATATATATATATATATATATATATATATATATATATATATATATATATATATATATATATATATACTCTTATAAAAGACCCATAGATAGAAGCAAAGACAATTTAATGAGCTATTATCATCAGAACAATTTACATAGACCTTCGTCTCTGCTTAAAATACAGTGGCTTGTTTAATCTTTGTTTCTTTCATGGGGATCGTTTATATATATATATATATATATATATATATATATATATATATATATATATATATATATATATATATAAACGATCCCCATGAAAGAAACAAAGATTAAACAAGCCACTATATATATATATATATATATATATATATATATATATATATATGTATATATATACATATATATGTGTATGTATATATATATACAGTATATATATATATATATATATATATATATATATATATATATATATATATATATATATATATATATATATATATATATATATATATATTATTTCTGGGCATGCTTAAAAAATGTTTGTAAATACAAAAGTTCTTCATTCGTTTTCGTGATGAAAATGACTCTTTTCATAAATCTCCCTCTCAAACTATACGTAACCCACTTGGTGGAAATTGCACAAACATTTACATAGAATTTCTCCTTCCCAGAATTTACAAAAAAAAAAAAACTCCTGTCTTTAGAAAGTGTCTAAGGCTTGTATTTAACAAGAAATGGAATTGATTTTTAATTCTTGAGCAATGACGGTAAAGTTATATATTCGACAGACGCTACATTGAAACCTCGATTTAAAAAAAAAATATTTATGACTTAATCCATGATTATCATATTCATCCTTATTCACCCCATAAATTCTTGTCCTCTCAATTGGATGATCATTAAGACAGACACCATTTTTCGGACGCCACTGCAGAGGCTATTTTTACCGCAGTCCTGATAGATAAGATATGGGTCCCAGAAGGCAAAGAAATCTATTATTCCTTAGCTGGTCAAGTAGGACCCTGAGCCCTGGAGTAGATTAGGTTATGGTAAATTAAGTTTGGTAAGGATGCTTCTTATTTTTTACAAGCAGCGACTGTCTGGGAAACGTCCAACACAATTTGTCCATTTTCTTACTGTCCAATCGAACAACATTCGTCTGACACTTTTTTTTTTTTTTTTGTAAGAGCAAAGACAAATCAGACGGGTCACCTAATGCCATTTTCTAGCCCAGGCCCGAAGAAAAAAACGGGAATAAAGAGAAAGATAGAAAGGAATCGGTAGAAGAAGAAATTATATTATAAAAATCAAGGAAAACAAAAACCGAGATATAATTCTAAAACTTGGAAGGAGGAAAGATACAATCACAGTCCATTTGCATTTCATTCCTATCATAAAAACAGATCTGTATTGACAAGAGGGTGGTAAATTTAGAGACTTGTCTAAGCGGAAAATTCTTCGTCACTTCAAGGAAAGAATACCTTGTGTGTGTGTGTGTGTGTGTGTGTGTGTTTTTTTCAGTCATACAAAAAGTATTCAAAAGGAGTACATCAAGAGGAAATTCTTTAACACTTCAAGACGATAACCACAAACGAAATAACGCACGTACGTAAGTAACACGATCCATCTCTATAAAACAGATTCATGCTGTTTTATTTTCTTGAAGTATAAAAAAATCCACAACGCATATATGGCTTGTTTGACGTTAGTCTTCTGCGGCAGTAACACTTGGATATTAAGAAGGTTACACATAGTTGAGAAACCAGGAGCCCGCATGTTCTGCATTTTATTTACTGTAAACAATAAGTTGTCTCATTCTAGCGCATTTGGTGTAGATGAAAACTGTTTGTGAATATTTCAGTCGCCTGCAAAATCTTTCTCCCGAACTCGGATTCATTAAGTCTTTAAATAAGTGGGAATTCCGGCACATTTTGTTTTCCTAGAGACTGACATGATTCTTGAGACTTAGAAAGCGTCTCCCTTCGCAATGGAGTGTTGAACAACTTCAACTGTAATAATAGCAATATAGAAATTTGATTTGTGGCTTTTAAAACAATGTCATACTATTTGAACACCTTTTCTCTGTGGTAAAAATTTTACAGCTGTCAAAAAAATACTCTACGAGACCAAAAGAAAGAGAAACTCTCAGTCCTTTTAAAGAAGGGGGAACGGAAGTCTAGCATGCCTTAAGTTTGAGGTTAGTTCAACGACTTAAGAGATGGACTGAGTATCTAAGAACATGTTCAGATTGGCTCTAAATAACACATGCACTGGTTCGTTAATTCTACTCGTTTCGAAGGTATCGTAACCATGGAGGAACACCTTGTCTATGTTGCACATGGTAATGATCATTAACAGTTGCACTCAGAGTCGTGGTTTCATTTATGCCAGGAAGCTCGTTAAGCTGAGCGTGTTTGTGTATGTGTGTGTGTGTGTGTTTTAATTCTTACTATGTAAGAGTTATATATAAAATGAAAAAGGAAAGAGGCTACCGTTTGGGAGTGAGAAAGGAAATGAAAAGGGACTACCATCTGTTACTAATAAGGAGAATTGAAACGAAAAGACACCGATTACCGTCAGCATACTGTCATTAGCCCCTTTTCATTTTTAATTGGTGTCACTCCCACTGGCCCAGTCTTAAACGGAGGACCTGATATCTCTATTGGAGCCTTACGTAACTAAGTAGAATTACCTTTTCGAGAATTTATTTCTTTATTGAAATCGTTACCTACAAAATTCAGAAAGTACATAGAAAGGTGCAAAACGTAGAAACCATTTTGCAGAAGAACAAGCATTATTCAGCAACACTTACATGATTAACAAACAATGCACCTGTGAAGCTGATGAGATGATTAAGAAATTAGCATGCTTGTACGAAATCAAAACAATTAAATAAAAACCTATACAACATATTCTCTACAACGTTTAACAATGAACGGGACTTTTCATCTGAACTGTGAATTTTTCAACATCTTTAAAAATCTTTGGTAATATTCCATAATTCGTTAAGGAAGAAATTCAGAACATGTTCAAAGATACTTCATCATTTTATCAGGTCACACTGACTTAAGACAAAATGAACTGTCTCCAGAAAATGAACCCTTTATGGCCCAGTACATTTGGCACTATTTACATCATAATTAAAATCAGCATTCGAATTATTCGTGATATACATGAATTAAGAAACTGGCTTGTAGCTTCTGTGAACGGCAGGTTGAGAACGATTTCCGGAATCTTCGTTGTATTGCTCGTTACTTGCAAATGTCACGTCATACAGCTTTGTATCAGTCCTGTTCGCTTCTTCCTGTCATTACATTCTTTGTTTTTTTTGTTGAGTCAACGGCAAAAACAATACCATTCCTTACCCAAACAAAGCTATAGGAAAAAGAGAGACGATGGAGAAAATATACATACATACACCCATACATACACAATATATTTCTCTTAACATTCCTGGAATTCTCTGTTGACAAGGTGACTGGCTTTCAAGTTCAAAGGTTTGATTAATAAAAATAATAATAAAAAACTGATAAAGCTCAAAACCGCAAAACATATCTTTCTAATGAAACATAGAAACACACACATATATATACATATACGTGTGTGTATGTATATACTATATCTATATAACACACACACATTATATATATATATATATATATATATATATATATATATATATATATATATATATATATATAAAAGATAAAATCCACGAAGGAAACGGAAACACTGCTAAGTAAAAGACCTAGCGTCGAAAGGCCTCGCAGCACTCCAGTGTTTCCGTTTCCTTCGTGGATTTTATCTTTATTCATATATTCATCACGTTCCATATTTTCGTGATTCAGTTATACATACATACATACATACATACATACATACATATATATATATATATATATATATATATATATATATATATATATATATATATATATATATATATTCTTATTTCAGGGAGGCTAAGCCAAACAGTCTTATAGTAGGATGTATGGATAGGAAGAACAGTCAGCTCATCATTGACAAATTTATTAATAGCTGCGCTTCGGGATCACCCATATCCCATCTTTTCTGGCTAAAAAGATACAAAAAACACTAATTAAAACTTAAAACAGAGTTTACAAAATTAAAATGCTTTAAAAACTGAAAATGACAGTGGCAAAATAAGGAATAGAATACCTTCTGTAGTAAAGTCCAGAGGATGAAAGTTTGATGAGAGTAAACAAAGTTAGGAAGTAAACAGGAATAAGGGAGGGGTACTAGGCTATGTATAAGGGGGTTGAAGTTAAATGATTATTGAGCGATGAAACAATTTTCTTGATAACCAAGGATTCCAAAATATTAAGGAGGTGTTCCTTCTGCGTCGTGGTCACTATTTCAAAGTTTTTATAGTTTATTGGGTTTTTACAAATTAATGAATGATTCCTAATGTTGGACATTTCAGGTTTTGCTAGCCTAAGACCAGTACGATAGCTCAGTCCACTGTGGCAATCTGCCCTCACTTTGAGCAACCGGCGCGTACTTCCGACATAAATCTGTTGCGGACTGCAACAGCAAGTATACTTGTACACCACGCCCGACTGCATCAATGGAGGAAGTCGCTCCTTGTGTCTAAAAAGGCTACCAAGACTTTTGGGGTTCTTCAAAATTATGTTGACCTTGACAGCTGGGAAGTGTTTGGTTATAATCTGCTTCAGATGTCGTAAAAAATCACCACCATGCACAAAAGGAAAGGAAAAGTAGTATTCTAATTTGGGAACATCGAAAGAAGGAGAGGGAGGGCTAAAATGGTTATTTAAAATGTCCTTTATTTTACGTTGGAATAAAGTCAAGGGAAAACAATTTTGTTGAAAATATTTTTGTAAAAAGGAAATTTCGTTATGGAAGGAGGACCAATCAGAAGAAAGTGAAAGGGCTCTATGGATAAGGGTGGTTAAGGAATTTAGCTTGAAATTGAATGCACAGGAGCTATAAAAATTAAGGCCCACACCCACACCACGCAGATTCCTTTTTAGATTATGCAAATAGTTTACACAACAATACCAACTTTACGCTAGAAAAAGAAAATAATGGTAAACTTCCCTTTCTAGACACTGAAGTTTCCCGATCTCCTGAAGGTTTCAAAGTTAGTATTTATAGAAAACTTACTTTTACAGGTCTGGGCCTTAATTTTTATAGCTCCTGTGCATTCAATTTCAAGCTAAATTCCTTAACCACCCTTATCCATAGAGCCCTTTCACTTTCTTCTGATTGGTCCTCCTTCCATAACGAAATTTCCTTTTTACAAAAACATTTTCAACACTTATACCTCACTTGTGGCCGATTGGGTTAATGCGTCCACTGTAGTCCTGAGTTCCTGTCCATCGCTGGTTCGAGCCCACGGGACGGCGTACTTATTATCAACTAAAAAAAAAAAAATTCCCCTTCGGTAACATATATGAAAATATATTATTTCCGAGGTAGAGCGAATTGGATATTAAAGGACGTTTGTAGCTTACTGATTGTATATGAATCACGGTGATGTGATAAAAAGTCATAACATGGCTGCGTGCGACAAACGCATTACACGGTCAACATGGCAGAGGTGGGTGGATATCGTCTCCAAATACAAACACCCGAGTTCGACGGGTGATTTGTACATGGGAGCCGATATCCACTTATACCTCACTTGTGGCCGATTGGGTTAATGCGTCCACTGTAGTCCTGAGTTCCTGTCCATCGCTGGTTCGAGCCCACGGGACGGCGTACTTATTATCAACTAAAAAAAATTCCCCTTCGGTAACATATATGAAAATATATTATTTCCGAGGTAGAGCGAATTGGATATTAAAGGACGTTTGTAGCTTACTGATTGTATATGAATCACGGTGATGTGATAAAAGTCATATATATATATATATATATATATATATATATATATATATATATATATATATATATATATATATATATATATATATATATATATATATATAAGTGGCGTAAACACACGTGCACATTTTATTTACGTAACATGGCACATATGCCTTAAAGCAGAAATACGTGCGACCGGTTTCATAAGACTGAAGAGCATGGATCCTGCCTTCAAGACAGATTCCTTCTTATCATGCCAATGCCTGTTACTACTCTAAACACTGGCATGATGTTAAACGGCCGCGTTTACTTGACGACAGTAAGAATAATAAACAGAAGCGGATGTGTTCGACAACAAAATGCAATTTGTTTTTTTTACAGTACAGAGGACGGTAATAAAATTTATCTTATGAATGTTTTTTCTGTTGGCCGAATGACCATTATGGGTCAAGTGGTTAAGCCTAGAGAGAGAGAGAGAGAGAGAGAGAGAGAGAGAGAGAGAGAGAGAGAGAGAGAGAGAGAGAGAGATTTTACTAACTTTGGAAATTGTTGCTAAAGATTTTACAGCATGGAGATCTGACTATAAAAAATTTATCGATATTTTGAGGGAATAATTTCAGAACTAATTTATGATATTTACGCTTTCGAAACACAAACCAAGTGTTAAATCCTTTAACCAACTTCTTTATTGGAATTAGAATGGAATTATTTATGCCTTGGCATAAAGGTACACATTAAATACCAATCAAAGTTATGTTCATAATTCAAATAAACTTTACGATTCTGGAAAGAAGTTTGGTTTAATTTTTTAGTATTTTCGAAGAGTTATCATAACCGCATCACAGCGCAATCACTATTGCTCAGGATTCACATCAACTGAGTATTGTATTTTACGTTATCAAAATGGGCAGATACCAACTGCGGGGTCTGTTGAAGGTGTCTGCATTTACAAAGAAAACAAACATCTACTGATCAAGGAAAGGAAATGAACAGACCGAAGTAGTAACACTCATCTCTCTCTTTAAAGAAGGTTTGTCGTCCTACATACTCAATACTATGATAAATATGCTTTTAGGCTCTTTTAACAGGGCGTTGTTGATAATAAGTAAATTCATTCTAGATGTAAGCCAAGTCCGGTGAAATTATTTGTTCAGTTTATGCAACGGTTAGTAACGTTTTACTAACAGTATGGTAAAAATTCTCGGAACAAGAATCAACAAATTTCCGTGAAATTCAACACAAGTGAAAAAAAATGCAATTTGCACACGCTGGCTCACAATCTTCCCTAATAAATAAGCAATAGTAATTATTATGTTGAATGCAATGTTGAAGTAACTTATTAACTGATGTATTAATAACTATTTCAAAATAACAACTGGTTAAAATAAATCAAGAATATGAACTAGCTAAACACACCAAAGCAGAAAAGGTAAAAATCTCTGATTTATAGGTCATAGAAACTGATACTGGCGTCAAAACTGTAATGGTTATCGTACTGGGGGTTGTGTACGAGGGGGGTGGGTTACTGTACGGGCACAGGGAAGGGAGTGCCAGATAAATGAATACAAGGGAGCCATGCAATGCCCCACGAGGAAGATTCCCACACAAACATAAATCGCGTAACCAAAAGTTTCTTTCAGTTTCAGTATAAACCCAACTGACGAACTAGCACGATCTATGGAGACCTCTGCGCACAAGTCCCTGGTGTTATTTCTGTCTATTTATACGAACTGTGAGACTAAAATAAAAATGAGTGTCTTCTGCACACAAAACCAGCACGTGCACACACTTGCAAATAATTTTTCCGACCTTACGAAGCAGATGAAAAAAATTATTTATCATTTCTCGCTTCAGTACATAGCCTGTTACGTGGTAATGTAGTTTTTTTATGGCAGACTCCGCAATAAAAAAATTCATAAAGTTACGTATACTTATAATAGACCAGGCTTTAAAAATGACTCGAGGCAGAGCTAGCAAAAGAGACGTGCAAACTTTACGTTGAGTTATTGAAACTTTGGCATCAATACATTTGCCTGTTTTCCTAGATTAAACTTTCCCAGTCTCAAGCAAGGTCATAAAAATGACCTCAGATGGAATTAGTTAAAAAAAAAAGTGTTACAAATTTTCGTTTATAAATCTCTCATCTGATTATAATTAAAATTTTGCCGGATTAAACATCAACATTATCATATCAGATTATAAATGTGACCCATTATCATCATCATTTCCACCTCTGTGAAACGATGCCACTTACTGTATATCTTAATGTGATTTTATACACACATCACCACTCATCTGGCCCCCGCGTGGGTCTTCCTAATTTTCTGGTGCCCACAGGAACCCAGGCAACTAAATATCTAGTTGGCAAAACAGAATATATAACTTTGTATTGTGTTCTTAAATATCACATCTAATTACGTTAATCTATTTTCGTGGAATTTTGACCGTGTAGTCATTCTCATATAACTCAAGAAATAATGATTGACAAAGGAATTAAGGCAGTTAACGTTCTATGACAATAAGTCATACCTACAGCACTGGAAAGCAAAGGGCAAGTTCAATATTGTATATGTATGTATATATATATATATAGATATACATTTATATACATGTATATATATGTATGTGTGTATGCATATATATATAATACACACATATATACATATATATCTGTATATGTATGTGTGTATGTATATATATATAATACACACACACACACACACACACACACACACACACATATATATATATATATATATATAGAATTCCAATTACTTTAAAGTTGGAACTACGCATATTGCGATATTTTTCATGCCATTACCTTGATGAGGTCCGACTGGAATAACAACAAGAGAAGAATAATGAAATCAGTAGACCCTAATTCCATTAGGAAGGTTATAAGACCCACTGAAAACGAAAGCAGGGAGAGAATCCCAGAATTTAAGTTTAGTTATCTTTAAACAAAACTAAAGCTTGTGCCAATGAATGACTTTATCATAACTGTGATTATTCAGTGTGGTGAATAGCATCAGCGCGCGATAAGTTATCTCTAATCTTTTCGTTGTAAAGAGTTATCGGTGAATCTGATAGCATTTTGTAAAGAGTTATCGGTGAATCTGATTCAATTCTGGTATTGATTAAAACTTCAAAACTTTTTTTATCATTAAACTTTTCCTTCGCAGCGGCCAACTTCTTGGGAAAAAAAGGGGGACAAATATAGCTGCCAGTTGCATACTGTAAATGCTTGATTTATGGATGTTATAACTGGATGATCCTTTAATTGACATTTTATCTTTCGTACGGCCTCTTCAACTCTTCAACTTGTGTTCTTTAATTACAATATGTCGAGTGGTGAAGCAGCGATGCCAAACTTGCTTTCCTCATTATGCGAATTGGCATTTAGAGACCTCCTTGTGATTCTTTAAAAGAAGGCTTTATATGAGACACATATCTAATAATAATGAGGGCAATTTTGTAACTAAATATTGATAGAAATAGCATATGAAAATATTAATTAAAGCAATGTGGCATATTCTTTCATCGCGCGCTGTCAAATCTGCGTTTACCTTAAGGAGATGGTGAGGAGGAAAACAATTATTATAGCTTTGGGTTGGTAGCCCCGGGTTAATCCTTTCCATTAGGGTACATTTGTACTTTACTATCGAGGTATACTTTGGCAATAATGAAATGTAAGAAAAAGATCCTTCCCCCAAGACAAAAAAAAAAAAAAAAAAAAAAAAAAAAAGGCGACTATTACAGTCACCGTGAAGTAGTTTTAAGATCAGTCTAGCAATGCTACTTGAAAACACCGATCCTCTCTTCACGTAACCAATTTACTGAAAACAAATTAGATTAGCCTCAAATGCTGCAGAATTTGGAGAGGAATTATGTGAACTATTTAATTTTATGAGAGCAGATCATATGGGATCTGAATGCATGATGATAATGAGTCCATTCTTAGAGGAACAAATTTTTGTCGCTATATGAACTTCAGATGGCTAGATTGCGGCTAAGAACACTTTGCGATTATTTTATGTCAGTATACACGATAAGAGCCCTGATGCACCGTCCCTGAGAGAAAGGACATTATAGACCTGAGGCGAAATCAGAAGATGACAGACAATTCTACAGCTTCGGGAACAGCACTATGACTATTTAACACTTCATTTTTCAAATTAAATGCACGCACACCACTAGTCATTAGGATTGTGTTAAATTTCGACAATTTTATTGGTCGTGCGAAAAATATAAATAAATTCCCATATCTATTCTAAACCGTTTATAGTGCGTAGGAAGGGCGTAACATGTATTATATATTTCGTTCTTATATAATTCCACCAATATTTTCTTCACTTCTATTTTAGCATCGTTACATATAGTTAATTAGCTGAACATTTAACTTATTTTTATGAATTTTCGTTTACAAATCTTTGTCACCTTCTTTAAACTTCGGTGATTTATTAATTACCTCTAAAGTTGTATTTCCTAACACTAGCGGATATAGCGGGGTGGCAATTGGGCACACCCCTGGATCCGCTAGAGTTAGGAAATATAACTTTTGATGTAACTAATAAATCAACAAAGTTTAAAGTAGGTGACTCAAAGATTTGTAAACGAAAATTCATAAGAATAAGTTAAATGTCCAACTAATTAACTATATATATATATATATATATATATATATATATATATATATATATATATATATATATATATATATATATATATATATATATATAATGGAGCTATGAAAAGGCATTCTGTTTACTATCCATTTATTAAGACGCCGACGTTTCGTACCGCTTGATACATTTTCCAGGATGGAATAGCGATTAAAATAAACAGTATTTGCGCATAAAAGATAAGATTTATACACATTACATTACTTATTTACAGTACACCATATTAGCAGTTAAAAAACAGAACAAGGGGAAAAACCAAAAGCAGAGGCAAGAAGCACAAAACACCTGCCCACAATGGTAGCGTAAAGCAGACTAACAAGAAATGCAGAACAGGAGAGAGAGAGAGAGAGAGAGAGAGAGAGAGAGAGAGAGAGAGAGAGAGAGAGAGAGGGCGAGGTGGGGGGAAGCACACAGAGGCTAAAAACAAGAGCAAACTATGCAATGAACAGTTGGGTTGATGCTGATTGGTGAGTAAGGGTAGGGACAGTCAATTTGATCATTACAGATTCAAGGGTGGTCAGTTCCTCCATACTTCGTGTTCTTCCCACAGTAATAAAGTCCTTGGCGTCTATATGTGTTTTACAAATCTTGCTATGGTTTCTTACATTCGACTGATCAGGATTAGATAGTCGACCACCTGTTCTATAGCTCTTTCATTTCAAGGACAGAATCAACCCCCTGTTTACACCCGGTGTAATCTACAAATATACCTGTCCCAGATGTAATCTAGGCACATACATCGGATGTACCAGGAGGCTGCTAAAGATCTGAATCTCCTCTCACCAGGGGATTAGCTATAGAACAGGCGGATGGACAGTAGTTGGGGGCTGCTGGAAGTTCAGTGGACCTGCAAGATGGAAGCTGTAAGTGCAAAAGAGAAGGCCCACGGATGAGAAACGGTTGGGGGCAGCTGGAAGTTCACTGGCCCTAGAAGATAGAAGCTGGGAGCACAAAAGAGAAGCCCAGACTTGTGGCCAAAGCTGGTGGATGGACAGCTTTTGGGGGCTGCTGGGAGTTCACTGGACCTGGAAGATGGAAGCTTGGAGCTCAAAAGAGAAGCCTGGACTTGTGGCTGATGCCGGTGGATGGACAACAGTTGGGGTGTCGCTGGATGTTCACTGGCCCTGGAAGATGGAAGCTGGGAGAGCAAAAGAGAAGTCTGGACTCGTGGCTGAGGTCGGCGGATGGGCAGCAGTTGGGGCCCTAATGGAAGTTCACTGGCCCTGGAAGAAGGTAGGTGGGAGTGCAAAAGAGAAGCCCCGGACTCGTGGCCAAGGCCAACGGATGGACAGTGGTTGGGGGGCCTCTGGAAGTTCACTGGCACTGGAAGATGGAAGCTGGGAGCACAAAAGAGAAGCCCAGACTTGTTTCCGAGGCCTGCGGATGAACAGAGGTTGGGGGCCTGCTGGAAGTTCACTGGACTTGGAAGATGGAAGTTGAAAGGGCAAAAGAGAAGCCCAGACTTGTTTCCGAGGCCTGCGGATGGACAGCGGTTGAGAGGCTGATGGAAGTTAACTGGCACTGGAAGATGGAAGCTGGGAGCGCAAAAGAGAAGCCCAGACTCGTGACCAAGGCTGATGGATGGACAGCTGTTGGGGGGACGCTGTAAGTTCACTGGACCTGAAAGATAGAAGCTGGGAGTGCAAAAGAGAAGCTGGACTCATGGCCAAGGCCAACAGATGGACAGTGGTTGGGGGGCCTCTGGAAATTCACTGGCACTGGAAGATGGAAGCTGGGAGCGCAAAAGAGAAGCCCAGACTTGTTTCCGAGGCCTGTGGATGAACAGAGGTTGGGGGCCTCTGGAAGTTCACTGGCACTGGAAGATGGAAGCTGGGAGTGCAAAAGAGAGGCCAGGACTAGTGGCTGAGGCAGGCTGATGGACAGTGGTTGGGGGGGCCGCTGGAAGTTCACTGGACTTGGAAGATGGAAGTTGAGAGCGCAAAAGAGAAGCCCAGACTTGTTTCCGAGGCCCGCGGATGGACAGCGGTTGAGGGGCTGATGGAAGTTCACTGGCCCTGGAAGATTGAAGCTGGGAGCAAAAAAGAGAAGCCCAGACTTGTGACCAAGGCTGGCGGATGGACAGCTGTTGGGGGGACGCTGGAAGTTCACTGGACCTGAAAGATAGAAGCTGGGAGTGCAAAAGAGAAGCCCGGACTAGTGGCTGAGGCCAGCAGGTGGACAGTGGCTGGGGGGTCGCTGGAAGTTTACTGGACCTGGAAGATGGAAGCTGAGAGTGCAAAAGCGAAGCCCAGACTTATTGCCGAGGCCTGCGGATGGACAGCGGTTGGGGGGCCGCTGGAAGTTCACTGGCCCTGGAAGATGGGAGCTGGGAGTGCAAAAGAGAAGCCCACAATTGTGGCCAAGGCCGGCGGATGAATAGCAATTGGGGGGCCGCTGAAAGTTCACTGGCCCTGTAAGGTAGAAGCTGGGAGAGGGAAAGAGAAGCCTGGACTAGTGGCTGAGGCCGGAGGATGGACAGCAGTTGGGGGGCCGCTGGAAGTTCACCGGACCTGGAAAATGGAAGCTGGGAGCGCAAAAGAGAAACCCAGACTTGCTGTGAAGGACCGTGTATGGAGAGTGTTTGGGGGGCTGCTGGGAGTTCACTGGCACTGGAAGATGGAAGCTAGGAGTGGACTCTTGGTCAAGGCTGGCGGATGGACAGTGGTTGGGGGGCTGCTGGAAATTCACTGGCACTGGAAGATGGAAGCTGGGAGCACGAAAGAGAAGCCCGGACTTGTGGCCGAGGCTGGCGGATGAACAGTGGTTGGGGGGGCAGCTGGAAGTTCACTGGCTGTGGAAGAAGAAATCTGGGAGTGCAAAAGAAAAGCCCAGACTTGTGGCTGAAGCCGGCAGATGGACAGCGGTGGGGGGGTGGCTGGAAGTTCACTGGCACTGGAAGATGGAAGCTGGGAGTGCAAAAGAGAAGCCCAGAATTGTGGCCGAGGCCAGTGGCTGGACAGCGTTTTGGGGACCACTGGAAAATCACTGGCCCTGGAAGATGGGAGCTGGGAGCGCAAAAGGGAATCCCAGACTTGTGTCTGAGGCCAGCAGATGGAGAACGGTTGGAGGGGCTGCTGGAAGTTCACTGGCACTGGAAGATGGAAGCTGGGAGTGCAAAAGAGAAGCCTGGACTAGTGGCTGAGGCTGGTAGATGGAGAGCGGTTGGGGGGGGGCACTGGGAGTTCACTGAACCTGGAAGATGGAAGCTGGGAGTGTAAAAGAGAAGCCTGGACTAATGGCTGAAGCCAGTGGATGGACAACAGTTGGTGGGCTGTTGGAAGTTTACTGGCACTGGAAGAAGAGAAGTCCAGACTTGTGGCCGAGGCAGGCAGATTGGCAGTGGTTGGGAGGCTGCTGGAAGTTCACTGGACCTCGAAGATAGAAGCTGGGAGAGCAAAAGAGAAGCCCAGACTTGTGGCCGAGGCCGGCAGATGGACAGGGATTGGGGGGCTGCTGGAAGTTCACTGGACCTGGAAGATGGAAGCTGGGAGCACAAAAGAGAAGGCTGGACTTGTGGCTGAGGCAGGCAGATGGAGAGCGGTTGGGGCGCTGCTGGAAATTCACTGGACCTGGAAGACTGAAGCTGGGAGCACGAAAGGGAAGCCTAAACTTGAGGCCGAGGCTGGCGGATAGACAGCGGTTGGTGGGCCGCTGGAAGTTCACTGGCCATGGAAGATGGAATCTTGGAGTGCAAAGAGAAGCCTGGGCTTGTGGCCAAGGCCAATGGGATGGACAGCAGTTGGGGGGCTGCTGGAAGTTCACTGGACCTGGAAGATGGAAGCTGGGAGTGAAAAAGAGAAGCCCGGATTCATGGCTGAGGCCAGAGGATGGACAGCTGTTTTACTGAAGATTAGGCCCAACAGCTCGAAAGCAGTGAAAAGTCAATTAAAAAATTATACAAGGAAAGAGACTGACCACCAAAAAATGACTGTGGAAAGAATAAGCTGATTACATATGTTTTTAAAAGTACAAGAACTCAATATATTCTCCTTTTGGTAAACAATAACTATTTTTGTAAAGTGAACATTTAAAAGAAATATAATTTTAAACATACAAATACATAGAAAATATATATAAGGTAACTAATTACTAATTAAGTAGTGATTTAATCCTTAAGGTCACTCTTGAAAATTTTCTAATACAGAGGCCCAAATAATACATGTCAGGGCTAAGGTTAAAATTACTGCTGGAAGTAAGCTATATAATAGCAGATTCTAAAAGATTTCAGTGAATCCTTAGCCTGGCATGTATTATTTGGGTCCTGTGTATTAGTAAAATGTTCAAGAATGACCTTAAAGATAAAATAACTGACTTAATTACTAATTAGTTACCTTATATATATTTTCTATGTATTTGTATGTTTAATATATATGTTTTTTAAATGTTCACTTTGCAAAAATTTTTTATTGTTTACCGAAAGGAGATTATATTAAGTTGTTGTACTTTTATAAACGTATGTAATCAGGTTATTCTTCCCACGATCATCTTTGGTGGTTAGTCTCTTTCCCAGTTTAATCTTTTAATTGACTCTTTCCTACTTCCAAGCTGTTGGGCCTAATCTTTTGTTAAACCTCTCAAATATTTACCCTTGTTTTGGTAGATCCACTAATTCTTCAACTGTGTTGGATTCCAGGTACATCTGTTCCTTTATAATCCCCATCTGTTAGTTACACGAGCTTTCTTGTAAACTTATTTGTATATTTCTATCAGTCTACTAAATAAAGGACAGTAAGTTGAAAGGCCTAGCAACCACTGCATGTGTCACATTTCCCTTCGTAGCTATTGCCTTTATACATACATATATATATATATATATATATATATATATATATATATATATATATATATATATATATATATATATATATATATATATATATATATATATATGTGTGTGTGTGTGTGTGTGTGTGTGTATATATATATATATATATATATATATATATATATATATATATATATATATATATATATATATATATATATATATATATATATATATATATATGTAAACTCAGCCTGCCTGAAAGGTTCCTTTAGGCCTCGGCCAAAGATTACCGGGAATGGCTGAATCATATGCAATTTTTTCGCTTCAATAATCTTGTTTAATTGTTTCTACCATTCCGTTTCCTTTTCCGAATAAAGCCAATTTCACGAAATGACTTCGGGATTCGCGTAACATTTAACGTAATTACTGGGAATTTCATTTCATTTCGATGATGGATATGAAAAGGTATACTCTTTAACCTATGCGAAACTATGTAAAGCGAATACTGCTTAAACTATCTAATCTATGTAAAATTATATGAGGCAAATACTGCTTAAACTAACTAATCTATGCAAAATTATATAGCGCAAATATCCCTTGAGCTAGCCAATTTATAGAAAATTATATAAAGCAAGTACTTCTTTTCATGGTAGCGATGAAGATGAATATACATAAAAAAGCCCAAATCCCTGCTAAATGACGCATTCTCAGGAGACTGCATTTGTGTCAATATGAATGCAGAAAACCTTTTAAATGCATTTTCCAGGACACTTAGTCCTTCTACCACAAAGAACAATCTTCATCTGTGATCTTATAAGAACAATCATCATCTGTAATCCTGTAGAACAATCAAGGATCATGGATCCTACGTCCTTACAAACGTAGGAAACTCACTGGATCAAAGATAACAAAATATTTGCGTGGGATCGCGAAAGATAAGAAGATAACGAAATAGAGGTCACCCGAATTTCTCGCAACAAACATTTTGTGAGGGAGCGTGGCTGTTACCTTGCAGATGAAAGGTCAAGGTTAGGAAAAAAATAATCAGGTTTGGTTTTAAAGGAAGAAAGGAGGGTTTGGCGTTATTCAGGGACCATGGTTACGACCATGGAAATCTTCCCTTCACTTGTATCAGGGTCCTGAGTTGTGTGAAGGTCACGTAGTGGCACCGACTTGTAAAGGTAGCCAAATGGAAGAGGTGGCCACCTTACTCGAATAAAGATTGACTGATTGATTGATCTGATTCGTTCTTAAAAACTGGCGTCATCCTCCGTAATATTAACATGGAAATCACATTATTAGCTGATGAGATTTGTCCCACGGTAACCGAAAGTCTTGAAAAAACAAGTAAAAAAGCGCCGAAGTTTCTTCGGTGCAATCGAGTTTTCTGTACATCGCATAATCAAGGCCACCGAAAACAGATCTATCTGTTGGTGGTCTCGGTATAATGCTGTATGAGTTGCGGCCCATGAAGCTTTAACCACGGGCCGGTGGTGGCCTGGCTTATAACGTTGCCAGATGCACAATTATGGCTAACTTTAACCTTAAATAGAATAAAAACTATTGAGGCTAGAGGGTTGCAATTTGGTATGTTTGATGAGTGAGGGTGATGATCAACATGCCAATTTGCAGCCCTCTAGCCCCAGTAGTTTTTAAGATCTGAGGACGGACGGAAAAAAGTGCGGACGGACAGCAAATAGTTTTCTTTTCAGAAACTAAAAAGGGGTGAAAAGTAGGCGCAAGCAATCATGTTCTATTAAAAAACTGATGAAATATTGAGGCAATTTGAGCCTAAGTTGAACAAGATAAAAGCCGAAATAGATTAGAATAAATAACTGCTCAGATAAAAGACGAGATTGCTATTTAAGCTACTTAAATGCAGGATAAATATTGCTAAAAAAATATGTACATCCACCCAAGGAAAATCTTTCCTTCTATCTATTAGAGTTAATAACAACAATTATGTTGGTCTTGTCCTTCCGCTAGTCCTATGGCCATTTATGCTTTTGCTGCAACAGAATAAGTTTCTTTCTAAACAGAGATTGTGATCGCTGTCTAGGTACAAAAAATTACGACGACATGGAAAGCAGTACCTTAGGACTGATAGGCCTTCTCAGTTGGTATCTGCTGTAGTGGTATAAATAATACAAGGGCACACGAACACACACACACACACAAAGAGAGAGAGAGAGAGAGAGAGAGAGAGAGAGAGAGAGAGAGAGAGAAGAGAGAATCTTTTAGAGCGACACGAACAATTTGGTGGAGTTAAGCCTTCCCTACCGACAGATCTAAACGTGCATTTTGAATCCTAAAGGCCTGTCCACAATAGGAAAAATTGTTTGGAAACAAGCTTTGCAAACTGTTTTCTTGGAAACTGTTTGTAAACAGTTTGCTATTAGCTTGGAAACTGCTTGCAAACAATGTTTCCTGTCCAGACCTCAGTTGTCGTCAGGATGCCTGTGTTGGCGCAGTAGTCTCTGTGTTTTACTTGCCAGTTTTAATGCACTCGAGGAGGGATTAGAGAGAGGAAAAGAGATGGAGGAGGAAGCTTTTCGAAAAAGGAGCCCGTCGTGCTGACTTGTTTCTGGCGGAACTGAAAATAGGTGGAACATATGCACTTGTACATATGTAAATATGAATATGTACATATGCATATGCACATACCGGTGTGTGCAGTATACACTAGTGGATCCAGGGGGTGGCACCTGGGCACGTGCCCCCCCATGAAAATTAATGACAAAATAATAATATTGAAGATTTACATAATAACATAAATGAGAAATATTAAAATAGGAAAAAAATCTGTAAAAATCTATAATATATATATATATATATATATATATATATATATATATATATATATATATATATATATATATATATATATATATATATATATATATATATATATATATATATATATATATATATATATATATATATATATATATATATATATATATGTATGTATGTATGTATAATATGAAAATTGGTGCCACCCCCATGAAATTTTTCTAGATCCGCTAGTGTATCCTAAGCAGTTCTAAAGTGTTCAAGTATATTTGTAACCGTACCAAGTGAGACTCATGGAAAAACCTTGATCTGTTTTTTAGCAATTTTTTTTTATACCTTTAGCCTCACTAACCTTTGACGTTGCAGTGTAACATAATCATTCAAATCACTCAATCACTGTTAAGCTCAATAATTGAGTAATTGTCGGTTAATGACTGAACTAGAAATTACAGTTTAATAGGATTGTGTTAACAGACCCGCAATGTCACTGATACTACCGTTGACATTACACACACACACACACACACACACACACACACACACACACACACACATATATATAAATATAAATATATATATATATATATATATATATATATATATATATCGTCTTTTTTTATCACTAACACCGTCATTCTAACTTACAGCTAGAAGTGCGTAGTAGTGATTAGCTTGAAATGAACTGGTATTCACGTCATCGTTATTTATAGCAAAAAAAAAAAAAAAAGGGAGTGCGTAAATAACTTACCTTGTTACTTTGAGGTCATGGCAGGCAAATTCCCTTCACAAATTGTATCTGAGTGACACGGGATTTTCACAACACGATTCGCTAACTTCGCAATATAAAATAATCACTTAATACAGTTGATAACTTTTCACAGTTATGGTAGCACTAAACTATACACTAGCTTGACTGACAGTGGGCTGCCAGGCGCCACGAAACATCAAAAACGGGCACTGTGTGGGTATCTCTGGAGCTTGGGCACTAGACAGCGATTCATTCAACGACCTGAGTGCTCAATGTGGGTTCACATTCTAACCCTTAGCCCTGCTAAACGTTTTGTTCAAGTTGCCATGTAGTATTTTTCTATTATTGTAGCACGTAGGTTTATGTTAAAAAAAAAAAACGATACTGTGCTACATTATCTGGAACTGGTTCCTACTTCCTAGGTCAGAAGTGAGCCGTATACTTAACGTTACTCTCGAGTTGTTAAAGGAAGATCCGGGACAACGTCGTGATAGTGGTAAACGCAGTTGCCAACAATGTAATTTGCCCAAGTTTCCCCGCGTTTTTTTCGGGTATTCCCCCCAAAACTATTCCCAGAATACGTTGACATTAATCTTATCAACAGAAGAGAACTATTATATAATAAATATATCCACAAATACTTAATATTAGACAGCAAAAGCGGACAACGATGTCCAGAAAAAAAGGGGTAATTAAGATTGCAGTTTTTCTATTGAAGTACTCTGCTGCCAGCTGCACGATTCACTGGGTATTTATTGGGTTAGATTTGTTCTTTACCATTCGTTTTAATTGTCCTTTAAATAATTTTACATAGTACCGCGGACCCGAAAAAGCCCAATTTAAAAGTCATATAGCCTAAGAAAATGATTAACTACAGTTGCAAAATGTTGCGATTGTTTGATAAGACAGGAAGTACTGTCATTGCAAAGTAATGGAATCATGCAGGCATTATTTGCCTTTGGCCTATGATATAAAGGTAAATACACAACCACAGAATTATTATCTTATATATATATATATATATATATATATATATATATATATATATATATATATATATACATACATATAAACATACATACACATAATATATATATATATATATATATATATAATATATATATATATATATATATATATATATATATATATATGTATACACATATATACTGTATATGCATACATATATATACTGTATATGTATATACATTCTAACAGGTTGCCCAATTAGAATTAGTCCAGTTATGCACGTGTTTCATGTGGCATACCCTGTAGTGCATTACAGTGAGGTCAAGATCACGCATAGAGGTCATAGACCACAATACTTATTTGAGCTTGACCATAACTTTTGAACCATGCGCGAGATTTGTGCCGATGTGCAAGTAAGGTCAAGCTTATGGTCATATTTACAGGTCAAAGACCGGATAGGAATGAATTTTTGACCATACATTTCAAGAGACTTCTTATTAGCATGCATATTCCACTAATAAAGACAATAGTCAGGGTAAGGTCAAGGTCGGGGTTATGTTTTTTTTGACCTTTGATGTGCAGGCATGACCTTCACTTTGATCTCACTCTACTTATTAGATTTATGAGTAATTTTTCCATTCTAAAAATGAAATATCTATCTCTTGAACTCTTAGAGGAAGACTTTCTGTTTAGAATGAATACGTCACTGATAAAGCTGATATACAGTGTGAGGTCAAGGTCAAAACATGATTAGAGGTCAAAGGTCAAATAATAATATAAACTAATCATAACTTTTGAACTATACAAGCTAGAGACTGCATATTTAATAGGTATAATTCATAAGCGAAGCCCATGTGCCGAGGAAGGTCAAAATTAAGACAAGGTAATCCTCTGGATGCGCGCATACATTGTAGCTAAACTTTAACCCTTACAGTATTTGATACATTTGAAAATTAATTGAAAACTGAGCTCTGTAATTTCAAATACAGGCTTACTAATTACTAATACTATTATTTTCCTTCATTCACATGGATATATACATTCGAGAATAGTATATTTTACTAATTACAGAATTGGTACATTAGTTTTGTGTTATCTTCTTTGCCCCCCCCCAAAAAAAATATCTTGGCCCTACCCAGGCACCCCACTGACAGAATGCCAGCTACGCCACTGGTTTAAAGATGGCTAGTCTCCTTTGATGTGTCAGGATTTCAAAGTCCTTTTTTGGTACTGAAGGGTGAGTTAAGTATATCTTAGTTTAACCAGACCACTGAGCTGATTAACAGCTCTCCTGGGGCTGGCCCGAATGATTAGATTTATTTTACGTGGCTAAGAACCAATTGGTTACCTAGCAACGGGACCTACTGTACATTATAGCGAGAAATGAATTTCTACCACCAGAAATAAAATCCTCTTATTCTTCATTGGCCGGTCGGAGAACGGAACCCGCTCGTCCAACGAGGAACTAGTCTGAAGGGTGAGAAAACTGTAATTATTCTAGGGCCCTCTGAAAGTATTTGTCATCCTTTGAAAATCGTTTCCCCCGATAGGCGCTCGACTGCTGTTGACTATTATAAAGACTGGGAACTTTGTAAAGTGGTATTTACTTGTTTGTTGTATATTTTTATTTACTTGTTTGTTATATGTTTCACTTGTTTGTTTTATATTTTAATTGTTTGTTATGTATTTTCATTTGTTTATATTCACTTTTGTTTTATATTTTAATTGTTTGTTATATATTTTCATTTGTTTATATTCACTTTTGTTTCCGTCTAAATTGAAGTCAGCCCACTATGTTTGTAACGTCGGTTTTTTTACGTGATTTTTTTTTTTTAAATTCTGGAGTACTATGTTCATGAATAATTTGGAGAATTTTCTTTCTAAACCGATTCGCGATTTATAATACAGGGATAGATTTCATTCTCTATCATTGGTGGCGTGTTGTGTTGTTTAATACTAATCTATGTTTTTCTTTTAACGATTTGAATTATTGAATTATGATGATGTTATACTATCGAAACAATTGCCAGCAAATACAATACACTGTTACTGTGGTTTCACTCGACAATGTTTATAACTGAACTCTATTCCAAAAGTAAAATATTATGATACTGTAATGATGGAAATCCTTCATTCAATTTAATGACAATACCCTACATAATTATTGGTGGACTGGAAAAACGAATTGGTTTTCATGTTATCAAGACGTTAAAATAACCAATTGAAATTGAGGTTTCCTGTAATCGAGTGTGCGTACGCAAGTGCGGAAGTGGAACCAAGTGCGTAGTTGGGTAAGCCCAAATCGCACAGTTCGAGACGTGTATGACGACTTGAGAGGGAAAAGGAATGTAGCTCCCCTTATTTTCATTTGAAATGCCGTATTTTTCCCTTGTAAAAGGGAACCAATATAAGAACCAGTATAGAGTACCTGTACAAGTACCAGTTTAGGAAACAGTTCTAACATTTATGGAAGGAACACCAGGAATAAGTTGTTTACACCATGTATCCTCCTACTAAGAAACATTCAACAAACCGCGGGAGTCAGCCTTTCCCTCAACCCTAACCAGAAATGAAGATTCGTCCGTCTACGACGTCACATACCAGTTCAAGCTTAAGAGTAGGCCTGGGTTTATTAACCTAGGCCGGTGTGTCACACTTGCATTAGCCTATGCCCAGGATTGAATTGTTATGCATAGGCTAGTCTGAATTAATTGTCTTAAAATGAATGGTAGCCTCCGAATGTAAGTCTGGACAACTGGCATATCAAGCCACGAACAATAATAACAACATTATTATTAAACAGTTATTACAATACTGATGTTAAGACAGCTGTGAATATGTGTAACGATACAAATGCAATACATTACATATGAAGGGAAAAGTAATAACACTTACAAAACCATAACTCAAAGTCTTCTATTGCTTTTAGCCATCACCTGCTATAGATAATTTCATTACTCATAGTTGAGAACTTATTCTTCTCCTGCTAATAATATTCAGTGCGACGCACGCCGGAGTGATATCAGAGGAAGCGTGTGCAACTTCAGGAAACCCTCCGTCTTTTAGTTCTGAATGTACAGTGACGTTTGTTATGTTTACTCCTATGCTGTTGAGGTGTTTTGAGATTATTTTGTGTAACTTATAGGAATGCATCCGGTTGAAGGCGCTTACAACGAAGGCCAGACACATCATAGCTGTCTCTCTCTTTCACTCTGTATATATATATATATAGATAGATATACATATGTATATATATAATTATATATATACTGTATATATATCTATATCTATATATATATATATATATATATATATATATATATATATATATATTATATATATTGTTTCCAAAGAACATTCATAAGTATGACTGGAAAAAGAAAATGGCGAGGTAAAGAGGAGGAGGTTGATAGATTATGAATTAGTGCAGAACACATATGGAAGATCAATTTGGTAGATGCAATTGTGAGAAGAAAATTAACGGAAGGTATTTGATCTTTACTTGTCTTATACCGGGGAGGACTGGGTGGAAATTTGGCTGCAAATGTAACTATTACCAGTGATTTTCATAAGGAGTAAGTGGGAAGAGCATGGATGGAATATGGGCTAGGTTCAAGACAAGGAGGGGGAAGGGGTAGATGGGGAATATGTAAACAAAAAAATGACAAGAAAAGGTTATTGGATTTCGGGGGAGTGTTTGTGCAAGTAAGCACAGTAAGCTGTGGCATGAAGCTTATTGAAGTTAACCAGAAAATAACCTGAGGTACATGTGGATAACAGAAGGAATCATGTGAAGATATACAGGTGAATGGATAGGGTGGAAAAGAAGACGTATAATAAAAGTAGTGGGTAGCAGGTGTGAAAGAAGTTTGGGAAGAATAAGGAGTTTTGCTATGCAGAGTACAAGCAGAGGGAAAGGTAAATAAACAAAAGACCCCCAAAATAAATTTTTGTAAGGAGCATCTGGATGAGGGAAAGGTCCCGAAGGAATGGGTAGGAGGAAATTGCTCCAGTTTTTGAGAGTTAAGGTGATAAAGGAGACTAATAATTACAGAGGCATAACGTCACTGAGTGTATTATGGAGGGTATGGCAGGAATTTAGCTGACAAAGTGAGGCCGATGGCAGTATGGGGATCAAAGGTTTGTTGTGAAATGGCAGTGTGAGAAGTTTGAAATTCAAATGAGTTTTGTTTTTATTCAGACCAACTGATTCCACTAGGAGAAAAGGTCCCACTGAGATAGCTGTAAAATGCGTTATCAAATACATAGGTCCTCCATCAAATCTACGACCCTTTATAAATTGTCAGGGCGCGTCTATTTACAAATATAAAGAATCTTCTGGTCACCTTTTATTTATAATGTTTGTCACTGTGATTTGAATTCTTTAGCGATAGCGAAAATCCATCGCTAATCTGCCGCTATCTGTACCATAGCTATTGTTATCATAATCGCTGCCAACTGTTTATCGGCAGAGTTGTGCAATATTGTCATTGTAACTACATTCTCTATTTTTATATGACCATGAGCAAATAAAAAGTATATGATGATGATGATGATGATTATCATTATTGCTTCCAGCTAAATCGCTAAAAATATGTAATCAAATAGATTTAATAAGACGTCTACGACGCATTTGCAAACTGTCATCCGTAGCACACACGCCTTCGCCGTCGTCCGACAGTATTAACAAATAGGACGATATGGGCAACGGCATCTCGCGACGTCATCCGGATCTGTCTGTTCGCTTCTGACTCAATAGGCCCAGACATCTGGCTGACTCACTCACTCACTCACTCACTTGCACTTCACTTGTCTTCGTCGGTCTTCAAGTGCTGAGCTGAGTTAGCCATTTGTGAAATGTGGCTAAAATGACGTCAAGTATTGGGACGCAAGGACTGCGAGACAAAGATTACGGCTGCGAGTTGTCATGTTTCAAGACTTACTTGATACGACGTCACGAAGTCAAGAAAATCAGCTCTCCAAGGTGTGATGTTTTATGGCTTGCACGATAATCTTGACTACTTTTCCATTAAAACATGGGAATGCCACTCGGTCCTTGTTGTGTTTCATTTTTTAAAAATACCGTGTAGATATTTTTGTTTGTATATGCACATCTTTATGTGTTTACTTAGTGTGCAGACACAGGAACATTTACTTGGTATGTATGTATATTACGATCGTTCTTTGAAGACATAGTTCAGAGCCTCATATACACCGATATTTCTTACTGAATCCAATTAACAGTGTTCATCAACTAGTGAACTCAAATAATTCTTTTGATATCTATTCAAACCTTTCAATCGAGAAAACATGTCTCCCAATATTTTCCGTTCCATAAACTGCGGTTCTACATTTTGTGAAAAAAAGGTCATTTTTTTTCCCAACAAAGCCTCAAAAGTCTGAGGCAAGCACATCACGAGTACGTCATCTTATACAAATTTTCGAAGGCGGCCATGAGCCTAGATGCATTATCTGGCAATCTCAACGATTATGTTAGGGTTTCTGTGTATCTTTAATGAACCCATCGACTGCAACCGAGTTTAAGTGTGAGCACAGATGTATATCTTTTGCTGATCGCAATGTTCGTGACTGACTTTCTCTCTCTTTAATGAAATCAACTGTAACCGAGTTTAAGTGAGAGCATAGATGTATCTTTTGCTGATCGCAATGTTCAAAAGATCGCAATGTTCGTGATTGATTTTCTCTCTCATTAGTGAAATCAACTATAACCGAGTTTAAGTGAGAGCATAGATGTATCTTTTGCTGATCGTAATGTTCAAAAGATCGCAATGTTCGTGACTGATTTTCTCTCTCATTAATGAAATCAACTATAACCGAGTTTAAGTGAGAGCATAGATGTATCTTTTGCTGATCGCATTGTTCAAAAGATCGCAATGTTCGCGACTGATTTTCTCTCTCTTTAATGAAATCAGCTGTAACCGAGTTTAAGTGAGAGCACAGATGTATCTTCTGCTGATCGCAGTGTTCAAAAGATCGCAATGTTCGTGACTGATTTTCTCTCTCATTAATGAAATCAACTGTAACCGAGTATAAGTGTGAGCACAGATGTATCTGTTGCTGATCGCAATGTTCGTGACTGATTTTCTCTATCATTGATGAAATCAACTGTCACTCGAGTTTATGTGACTAGATATATATTATAGGCCAACGCAAAGTTAGTGTTTGATTTTTCTTTTTCTCATAAACGAAACCATGAAGTGATTAGGAATGTATCATATGCTCATTGCAAGGACCTTGTGTGAAGTTTCCTTTTTATTCATAATTTAATGCTTTCTGTAACAAATTTATGGCTTCTAAATACGTAAATCAAGGCATATCTGATAACCTTTGGCAACTGTGTCGAAACAAAGGTAGTCTCCTTTTCCTTTTGATAAGGTTCTCTGTGTACGAAATTTTTTTTAATGTAAACCAAAGGTCAGGGAGGCATTTATTAGGTGTAAATTTTTAATTTTAGAGGACCTTCCGTGTTTCATTCACCTTCCCGGTGTTCGAGACCAATGGGCTCGACATTAGTCTTTGCTGACCTTGGGCGATGTTTTTATTTTAGTGGCTGGGGAGACTGGAACTTCGAGTTTTCGGTGGTATAATTTTTATTCGACTTTAGTTTGCCTGTATAAGAATTTTTAAAGCTGTTTATGTACTTTACTTCAGATATTATGTGACTCAAAGGTATTGTTAAGATATCTGTGACTTAAGAGTGAGTGACCTGAGGTAATAATTAACGTTTTGAGTCCATCGTAGTTTCGTTTGTTTATATATCACCTATATTGTGATATCATTGCTCCATTTTGTACGTTATCTAAGTTTTGTTTTAATGCTTTTTTTTTTTAACTCAAGTTTTGATAAACCACCACTCGTGTCTTATCCTGTTATCGTGGTTGCAGTTATTTTTCCTTGTAAATACTCAAGGATAATTCAAGGAAATATTGTTTAGTTTGTTAAAAATACAATTTTTTCATTTAGATTCCCTCCTGCCTTGTGGTCAAAACGGATACGTTGATTTTCTGCAGAGGACTTATCTAGCTGATAAAATAAAGAGAGGGTTAAGTTTTGGTAAACTTCATTACCAGACTGCTAACTTCATGATATCATTCATTCCAAACGAGCAAGTCTGTTTTTCGTCCCTTTCTCTCGTCAATGAAACTATTAACTGTACCCGAGTTCGCGCATGATTTAAGATGTTATCATGTCAGCTATTTCTTTTCTTAACAATGAAATCGTAAACATTAACCCTGACGCTGTGCAAACCCCCAAACATATCCTGCCATTCGATACGAGCTCCGCAACAAATGTACAGGATTATCTTGTGTCGAGACTCCGCAGCACAAGACCGACTTCAGTCATCCGTTATCGAGTGGAGTAGTCGGGTCACTGGCTATTTGACCCCAGTCCCGGATGCTGGAGACTGCAGCTCCTCAGATTGGTTTGTTTGCCAACTTTAGTTTCCCGTCGACGATAATCGTGGTTACTTTGGGTAGCGGAGTTCTTTGCGCAATTTGTTAAGCATTGTTTGGGGTCAAATTGGAATATCCAGGCTACTACGACTACTGTACTATTATCATTATCATTTTATTATTATTTCCTGTCTATGGATATGTTTGCTGGTTTTATTATTACTTGTTATTCCCTACAGATATATCAATTACATTTTTAATTCTTTTTTATTGGATGCTGCCAGGGTTTGCATCACTGTAATATGCATTCGCAACTAATGTGCACTCGCAACTTTCCCTATATCTGTCAGTGCAATCGAGTCTGTGCCGATGTTTTGCTGCATTTATGATTTTTATATATTATTATTATTATCCTTTGTGCATTATGTACTTACTGTATGACTTGCTGATACATGCTTTGAAGAAACGAAATAACAAATACGCACACACTACTATATAATATGTATGTATATATATATTTATATATATATATATATATATATATATATATATATATATATATATATATATATATATATGTTTATATATATATATATATATATATATATATATATATATATATATATATATATTATATGTATAGAGAGAGAGAGAGAGAGAGAGAGAGAGAGAGAGAGAGAGAGAGAGAGAGAGAGAGAGAGAGAGAATGGTGAATCTTGTGCATTTGCATTAGTATTATAACGGTGAAGGGGGAGTGGAGCGGCTTGAGTGAAGTAGATGCACGGAGGATGGTCCACTGCCTGGCTAACCTCTCCTAATACCAGCCTTGGTAATGACCTGTTCCGTTTTGCCTCACGGCCTCTCAATTGTGGCACTGAGTTCCTCGTTGCACTTCGGCCATTACTATTCAACAGGTGCGCACCTACAAAGGGAAGTTAAATGAGCTCTTTTATATCCTGTCATATGAACTGAGATATGATGCTGTTGGTCACTGAAGCCATCCCAATCAGATCGCAAATTTAACACGATCTGGCACCTTATAAGAAGTTCTGTAGTCAGATCTGACACCATTGCTTTCAATGATTAGCCTAATTGACACCTGGGGAGGGGTTCGGACATGTTAATCCCCTATCCTTGGGAGGGAAGGGGTGAATGGGCGGGTTGGAGTTGAACCTATTATACAATTGCAGTATCGACACTAGCAGCGATGGCTTCTGAACAGACTGAGCTGAGGTTCAATTGCCTCAGTAACACAGGGGGTTTCAGTTTCTATCTAAAAACTGTAAGTTATCATGCAAATGCAACCAGAACATGTACTAACTTTGGTGCATAGATATACGAAAACAGGGCATGTTGTAGATAGAATTGTCTTCCTGCCTTCAAGATGCGAAAAAAGAGACTAACCCGAGGCTAACTTCGCTACATTTACTACCTAAAGAACAAATGATGGAATAGTTCTCCGAGTTATGAAGTACTGCTGCGAATTCTCCGGTCTTTCTAGAACTCAAGAGAAATTATTGACAAAAAGTTCAGTTTCTAATGGTTGTCCTAGGTACGAGTAAATCTGCAATTAAAGATGCGTCAGTTGGGCAGTAAATGATTCCAACTCTTTCCTTACGGAGGTTACAATGGCCTCACTTTTTAGCTGTTCTGATTTAATTTGGTGCTGCGGTAAGTGGTTCATCCTAAAGAGGAACCGGATAGCCACAGCCAATAACGATTTCTTCAGAGTTTGACCAGCCGTTCACACCCAAGGCCTCATAATGAAGGTTGTGTCATAATCACAAATATTCCTCTTTTTCATTTTTTTTGTCAACGTTCCTTTAGACAACTTATGCATCTGCCACTCACATATTAGCCAAAAGGGAAATTCTAACAGTTCTCTATGCATTTATCTCTTTTCTGGCCTGTTTCCAGCCTTCTTTTGCTGTCGTCCTTCTATTGATATCTTTACACATATCAAGTATTCTTAAGAAAACATTAAATGCACAAGTTGTACCACAGCAAAAAGCATGAACGGTTCATTGTCTTCTTCAAGTTAATCCTTTTTATTTTCTATTTTGTCAAAAGGTAACGTGATTACCGGAGGCAGCAGTCAGGCACTAAAGGAAAAGCCCTCAAGTCATCGTCAAGTTTAGTATTCTTGATAGGTCAGGGTCAGATCACCTGTGTGCATTGCGTTTGTCACCTATCATCAAATCAGACCCAGAAGTAGTTCTGATGCTATTTTGATGTAGCCTAATTGTTTCTATTTCCTTTTGAATAAAGAGTCTTATACTTTACATTAAGTTTCATTAACGGTCATCTATGTCTGTTTTCGTAATGTTGTATGTCTTAGCTTTTCTTTACTAGAAGCTGCACTTTCTGCTTTTGCCTATGTTTTCCCACATCATCTCAACTCTTGTGTTTGAAGCCTCTCTCTTCAAGTTGTTGAATATTGTGATACAAACTGGTTCTGTTTCACCACGCTTCCCTTGTCTTATCCTGCTCAAAGTTTTTTATTTTTCATTTTCGCTTCTCAGGTTCAGGTTTAGAGACGAGGTTTTGTCCATGTAACGACATCCTAATTTCTTGTCCAGTTTTTTTTGCTTTCTTTTGAATGTAACTCTCTTTTATTCCAATTTCTTCTTTTCTACATGTAGTATAGTATTTCTTTTGTTCATTCTCAGTATAACCTTCAATAACACAATTTTGCTAACATCTTCGCTTTCCTCCTCTTCGTATGGGTGTTGTAATTCAAGGATTTCATTTCCATATGGCTCTATGGTATTCAGTCATTGCAGATTTGTTTTTGCTGTAAACCATCTTCATCGTCTTATCTTTGTATGTCCTCCTCCGGCTCCCATTTGATCAACCTCGCGAGCCCTAATGAGGAGCTCTTGAGTTTCTACTTAAATGTCGAGGTTTCCACATCTTTTTGGTTCTTGTTTCAATGTATCTAATAATGTGTTCAAAGGTTTATTTCCTATTGTCTTTGTTGCATGTTGGGTCCATTAATCTATATTTGCATACTTCTGTTAGGAGTCTTTTAAATATTTCGTTTGTTTTTTTCTTTAACGTAATGCACGTCAAAAATCATATATCAGATTCGATTCTTGCTTGGAGACCTAGCCCTGTTCCGTTGGAATTTATTCATAATTCGTTTTTCTGCTTTGTTGACGAAACTCTCTAACTTCTTTAGTAGTTAATTTGGTTGACCATTACGGAGTTGATTACACAGATAACACATCTATAATTGAGCATTTCTCTATGAAGGTTACATTTCATAGGTGATAATAATCCATTTTCAAATAATTTAATATTTGAATGGTTGTATTTAATGTCCATCATTATAACACTCAAGTTTCTCGCTGTCTTGACTTTTGCTCTTCTGTATTTTGGTCTTTTGTTTATTTTCTTGTGGTTTCATTACTTCTCTGTTCATTCAACCCTTCAAGAACTTCATTATGTCCTTTATTTTGGCCTTAATATCACTTGCGTTTCATTTAACCAGGTAAAATTGTATGTCATCTACGAAAAACGTTAATTTGTCCACATTTTTTTCTTTCGTATATACAGTATAAATTAATAAATATTGTCGGTGTTAGGACTGTGCCTCCTTATATCCCTGCTGGCAGAATATTTAAGGCACATCTACAGACTTTGATTTGTATTTACTAAGTTCTGCTGATGAGAAATGTCTTCAACCATGCAAGTGGATCTTTTTCAACACCTATGCGTCTCAAGTCTTCTCATAAGCTGATGTACTACTGTGTCAAATGCTTCACTTATGAGACGAATTTCTCAAAAAATGTTGCAGCTTTCTAGGCGTTTCACGAACTGATAATGAACAACGGTTGTCGGGAATTTTTACCTCCGACGCACTAGTTCTGAATCGAGATGTCGGTTGACTCGGGATAACCTGGCTTGAAGGTGCAAAATCTACAAACATCTAACAGAAGGTCCAGCAAGATTCTTTTTGGGTTTTTATAGTTTTATTACAAAATTAGACTGGAAATTTAACATACATTAAAGTACAACCTTAAGGACCACGTGGTCGGCTACAAGGCACAACGCCAAAAGAGAAAAGTTTCACAAAACCTGTAAAATCCATGACATCGGTCTCAGAAAGTTACAATTTCGCATGAATCTTATTTCTGAATCATCAGACTACACTTGACTGAACATCAGCTATTCTAAGCCTCGGATGGCAAAAATACAAAGTGATTAGAGGTGAACACCTCACGGACTCTCTATAAAAAACCGCCCTTGGCTGAGAGGCACAGTGATTACACAACCCTACTTCTAGTAGTACTCTGGGAGAAAGAAATAGAGGGGAGTTTTGCACGGTCCTTCGTCACTCCCCATTCCCACTCAAAGATTCTACATTGGTCAGATCGTCTAAATTTTATTTTTAAGCATCAAAAAGAGTCCGTTTATTATCCATAACACTGCCTGTGCAGTCAAACTAAATGACAAGAATTTTTTTTCGAACATACTTATAGATAAATGAGAACCACGAACTCGGTCGCCCGCTTCTCCCTTCTGTTCGCATATCCTGAACGTTGAGAAGGATTGTCGGAAAAAAAAAACGGATCCAATTCTTTCACGACAACGGTATCAGTAACTTTTGACTGAAGTGACAAGTTTGAAATTTTTCGATGAAATTATCAGTCTAGGTAGTGATGGTTCCTCTAGACTCCTGTTCAACGTTTGGCGATCTTATGCACGTTGCCATATTTCTCATATAGGAGCTGATCAATTTTGATATATATATATATATATATATATATATATATATATATATATATATATATATATATATATATATATATGTATATATATAAATATATATATATATATATATATATATATATATATATGTATATATATAAATATATATATATATATATATATATATATATATATATATATATATATATATATATATATATATATATATATATATATATATATATATATATATATATATATATATATATATATATAAACTAGATTCTCATGATGCTGTCTTATGTACGACATTAAAAACAAGAAGGAAATTAGGTACAGTATATCGAAAAATGTAAATGAATGCCGAACAGGTTAATTATACATAGCATCAATACATTACAGGCAAATATCTTGGAAGGTTACAAAGGATAAGATTGGCTCTTCTTAACATACTTCTTTGAGGCTTGAACATTTACCTTCAGCTTGTTTACATATCCGTATGCTCAAGGTTTTAATAAAGGTCTTTCGTCCTTGCTTATGCTGACTGATATATACGACACTTTTTGAAGGTAAACATAGAAAACGCTACATATTTATTCAAAGAAAACGAAGAAAAACACGAAAAATTTATGGCAAACAATTCTTAGACATTTAATAGGTAAGATCTCTAGAAATGCCAGAAGAGGTTTTAGAGGAGACAAGTAATGAAAAATTAAACGTTTATATGATATGAATCTAATTAACCTAACAAAATGAAAATTGTAAAAGCAAATATATATATATATATATATATATATATATATATATATATATGTATATATACAGTATATACAGTATATATATATGTATATACAAATAAAGATAAAATCCACGAAAAGAAACGGAAACACTGGAGTGCTATGAGGCCTTTCGACGCTAAAGGACCTAGCGCCGAAAGGCCTCGCAGCACTCCAGTGTTTCCGTTTCCTTCGTGGATTTTGTCTTTAGTTATATATTCATCACGTTCCATATTTTCGTAATTCAGTTATGCATATATGTATATACATATATATATATATACATACATACATACATATGTAGCCTATATATATATAGTAGAACTAAGCAATAGCTCCTAATGGGATGTTACTTTAGAAATTGATTTTTCCTATAGTATTGTGGTTGCTTATTAAGAATTTACCGATATTTTGTAATTTTGACCTGTTATTAACCTCAGAAGTTGTATGCTGGTTATCCTGGAAAGCTATCGCGCATGCGCAATGTTACAGAGGAGCTTCTGGTGGGTAGCGGAGTTTCCATCTCCAGAGGGCGGAAGTAACACGGCCTGCTAGGTTAGGTCAGGTTAAGGCGTTAGGTTAGTATAGTCCTTTTATAATAGATTTCCATAGCCAATCCCTTCTTAAACATATGGCTCCGTAATGACTTGCGCATGCGCGGAACCACTTCATAACAACATGGCAGTCCGGTCTTTCTCCCAACGTTTAACACCCCCCCCCCACCAAAAAAAAACCCGCGTTTTCAAAGGGTCCTCAACCATGTTGGGTAGATATGAGGCTAATAATAATTGACTGACAATAAACACCACCTCCTTTATCAACAGCACTAAAAGTGTGGGAAAAACGAATTTCGAAGATAATAGTCCTTGCGGAGCTGTTGCTTAAATTTACCATATATATATATATATATATATATATATATATATATATATATATATATATATATATATATATATATATATATATATATATATACATACATATACACCCCATCTTTTACAAGCTTGATGTTCAACCACTGAGGACTCTAGAATGGCGAACATTGAAATGATTGGCGTCACAGTAAGGGAAACGCCATATTTTTCTCATAAAATAATTAGGCCGCAAATAAAAGGAAGGCAATATATCATCCTATTATGTTTCAAAAAGAAAAAGCGGGTCGAAGGCATCTTCGGGAAAATAGCTTAGATACTCATTTAACTTCGTTTTCTCTACTGCAAATTTACATAGAAAACGATATTACCGTAAACCTATATAATATATTCATTGGGGGGCCTCTGGTTCATGTCCTAAGTTGAAGGAATGATTAGTTATTTTTGTAAGGGAAATTGTGGATGGAAATAACACAAAATAGTTCTTAAATTGCTGAATTTTGGAATCTGAGTGCTCTTCTACTGTTTTTGGTGCCTTCAACTTAGTGAATCCTCATCATATTGTTGAAGTCTAACTGTCTATAGGATATCCATAGTATATTTTGTTTGTTTTGTGTTTTACTTCTTCAGAACACGTAAAGTAAAACGTCGATTACTCTTAACAATATGTGTAGTGTGGAAGTCTTGGCGTTCTGAATGTGCTCGACTTTGGTACGAAAAAGTAGTAGTTTATTTATCTGGAAAGGAAGAGCTGAAATAGACGGCCAGGGAAGGAAAACGAGTAATAGTACCATGGGAGGCCAATAGCATTTGTTGTAATGGGAAGAGACTGGTAGCACAGTGGTAACTAAGGCAATAAGTCCATAAGAAAACATTTGAAGACTTTTAAAATAAACTGTAAATATAAACGATAAAACGAATGAAAAGTATGTTACTAGAGGCTTTTATAAATTATATTTCACATATAAAGTCTTACAGGAAGTTTTTAAGATAAATAGAAATATTAAAACTGACTAAATGGTGGCGTTCTTTTGTGAGGTGATGAAATACACACACGCACACACAAAATCGTAAAGATACTCGCTTACATACACATAAAGGCATAGAGAACAGATCATTAATGATAAGAACTGTATGGTTAGTGTTTATTTTCATTAATGAATATCAAAACAGACAAAAGGTATTTTCTACGGAAAGTAGAGAAGAAAATAATTAATATAGTGTCCAATTTGATAGTTCTGAGTTGCTTAATTTGTAGTTTTGAATCCACTAGTTCAGTTCCTCAAGGTACTCTGAGAGCCTACGAAAATTACTCGTGCTTCCTTATTGGATATTGACAACGGGTGACGGAATAACCTCTTTGAAACTCTGGTCATCTAACTTCTAAATAAGAAGTTAACTAGAAGCTTCTCAGGGTTCATGTTCCGTGAAAGAACTACGGTGTTCCAGGAACCGGATATATCGTAGGTGCTCAAGGGACAAACGTATGACGCTCCTGTTCTATATCCCACAATATCTACCTACTCACGAACTGGTGAATCATCCTGTCAGAAATCTTCCTTTTAGAGTTTTCGACCTTAGACCGTAGGTCATCCTTATCAGCATACAGTTTACCCTCTGCAAGCCGAGGATTTATATACTTTTTTTTTATTTTTTTTTACCAAGACACGATTCCTTTTGTGGTCAAGAAAGCGCCTAGATTTTAGTCTCTTCTACCTCGTGGCTGATCTAATGAAGCGTCCAGTCATGATTATTTTTGTTCCAAACGTCTTGTGGTGTATAGTTAAATGTAGCGCTATTTATTTTCCAGTCCTCTTCACCGTGTCGAATCGAGCTAAATATAGGTGCATTTGAGGTTCGCGTTCTCTCTCTCTCTCTCTCTCTCTCTCTCTCTCTCTCTCTCTCTCTCTCTCTCTCTCTCTCTTGTCGCTTTTTTTAAGGTGAAAGTTCATTTGAATGAAGAGAACTAAGGTGCCTTCCAAGGCTCAGTCATGATGGTAAATTTGGTCAGGTACACTTAGGCATCTGTTTCCATTTTTACTTTTAGGACTCTTAATAACTAACAATCAAATATCCTTTTTTCCCACACCTAGTGAACGTTATTGAAGTACTGAAGTACTTTATCAAAGTATTCGTTTATAAGGTTTTATCGACTTGCAATTTCAGCAACATTATTTCTTTCATTTATTTTTTTTAAATTCTGCCAGCGAAACATTGGTTTATGATCCATTCTGATGTGGTTATACATCTGTGTTCCTGTACTGATTACGCATTGATTTAAAAACTGCAATTGCTCTTTATCAGACCTGTTCGTGACCTTGTTATTCTTGTTCTAAGCACTCGGTCATCTTTTTAACTACTAAAAATACATTATTCTTTCGTTCTTGTGTCTGTTTCACGAAGGCAATAATAAATGAAGCTTCCAAAGTTTTGTCATCACAAATAAGGTAATTGAGATAATTGTAATATAATTAACTTCCCAACAAGTACAAGGATCCTTTAGAAGTTACAGGACTTCCCAAAAATAGCCTTAAATGGATATGGAGAGATTCCTAACAGCAAAATTTTATTGTAATCTAAGCACAAGCCAAGACGAATATACGAAGACCCACGCAAATGTCTCATTTTATCGTGCAAATTTAACGAACATAAACAATTTGTTTTAAAGTTCTTCCACAACTAGAACTTTCTGCAGCAGACAATTATTATGCACGGTAAAACTATGCACTGAATATGATCAGTGAACGGTACAATTCATACAAGACATGCCATTATTAAATGCAATACATATTTTCCTTAAGTTACACCATTTACTTTTTTGTTATTTTGACCTTGTGAAGGTCAGTTTAGAGTCAGGAGATACTAGACCTTTCATCAAGTTATAGGTTAGCTTAATAATGATCAATTTAAGTAAAAAATATTTTTTCAATAATAACCAGGGCAATTATTTTACGGGTATAAATATTGGCAACGAGTAATTGCTTCGTGCTGTTATCATTTATTGTAGTCTTGTGATTATAATTAATTTGTTTAAAACTGGGTGTTTACAGAATGCTTGTGTTGGCCATTAAGAACGCCACAATGAACGAAATTCTCTGATTCCGCGTAGGCAGCATCATCACCTGTTGGCCATCCTTTATCTCAGATTTGGTTTTGCCCGACAGGAGAAGTGCGTTATATAATCCCAAAGAACTTTTGCTTGCGGTCCTGCGCTTTTCGAGTGGGCGTCGGGATTGACGTGGGTGGTGCGAAGCGTGGGCACTGTTGTTGCCCGTAAGTATATTTGGTGGTATACAGATGGCATAATCCTGGTCAGTAGTAGAGAGATTACGGGATCGTGTGGGCGTGGGGTCTGCTGATGGGCGTAGCCGGTCCCTCACCTTCTCGCGGATACGACGTACGAATGGCAGCTACTACTGATCAAAACTTCTTCTTCTTCTTCTTCTTTTTTTACTAGTTTAATGAATTTCCCTTAATTTGGGAAACATTCTAAACTAAACTTTGTAGAAATGTTAAGTTTTTGCCTCGCTGAAAACGAAAACACATTCATTTTGATTAAGAATAAAGAAAACGTGAACCAAAACTGGGGCTCAGTTTATTTCACATTTTGATATACGTTGGGGATAGTACATATCAAATTCAGTCCTAAATAAAGATGAAAAAAAAATTAATAGGTTCGTAGACCTTAATGCGAGAGGCATAGGAACGAAAGTTGAAGGCGATCCAAAACCTGTTCCTTGTGGTTCGACTTTGGAAGATGTCCAAATAAGGCCAACCCCTTTGGGCCATATTGCACCTACTCTTTCTTTCTTCCCATCCCTCTTCTGCTTCTTCTTCTTCCTCCGCTTACCAGCCTTTTCGTCATGTGCACAAAATCCTAGCTTTATCTTGCCTGCTTTCCTCCTTCCTTTTCGCCGTGCGCGCGAGCTCGCGGAACGAATCTTCCACAGATGTTCCAATGACCGTGTCTCAACATTATAACATTTGCGCACGCGTGTGTGTGTATGTGTGCGTTTGCCGTGTCTCAACACTATAACATTTGCGCATGCGTGTGTGTGTGTGTGTGTGTGTGTGTGTGTGTGTGTGTGTGTGCGCGTTTGCCATACTAGTATTTGTCTGTACATTGGCCTTTTTTTTTTCCTCACCCATGTGGGTACTGTCTTCTAACCAAGGCTAAAGGTGTGTAAGTTACAAGACATCAAATTGATCCAGGTATTTACGGATCATTCCTGATGCGCAGATTATGTTGGCAGGGCGTATTTGCCATGATTTATGTAACGTTTTGTAGCGTCTAAGGGTTTTATCATATCTTTTGAAGGAATTTCATGAATAAGGTATCATGTGGAATGTTAAAAAACGGGATTGGAATTTCTTTGGGAATGATTTGTAATTTAACTTGATTTGGAATCCGGAAAATATGTCTCCTAGTCCTGTTGTCACCCCACTTTCGTGAAGCTAAATGGTTTTTGTCTTAATCATTACAGTAAACATTATACATTTGAAAATGTTACTGCATGCATGCACATAGTAATAAGGTATAAAGAACAAACAAAAATACAGTTTCACACAGAAACATTTATAAACACAAACTTACACATCATGTTAATACAAGACTCTATGAAGGCAGAAACTGCGATAACCAAGCAGACATTACATTGGTATGGAGGAAAACATGATTATGAGAAAAGTGACAATAACCTCAGCTACTTTGAAAAACCTTATAGTAAGATAATAGTTCTTAGTATCTCGTTGTCTCAATTGTTTTCGTGGGAAGGTTTTCTGATTTTCGAGATTTCAACACAATATATTTGGCTGGCGTATCTTCATTTTTCCTTGTCTGTTACGTATGGAAGCTTTTGGGAGTGAATTATGGATTAAGATGCAGGAATATTGCAATCATGTGTTGGCGTGTATTTCAGTACATCTGTGTTTGTGATTGAACTCTTTTTGAAGGTTATATGCCTTACCTTGTCCTCAGGTTTCTACTTTAAAAAATTTAGTACTATCGTAGACGTGTGCTTTCTCTCTCTCCCTCTCTCTCTCCCCATGTATATATGTATATATATGTATATTTACACACAAACATATGTATTTATACATTTAAAAATTAAGACAGAAATAATCCAGTGATATCGAATTTAATATACCATGACAATGATGTAATTATGCATAAGTAAACCTACCCTGACTGTATATAGTGGTATGAATTCGGTATTGATGGGTTAGCTGTGGCTTAATGTTGGAAAGTGTGGAAATGTCATGAATAAAATAAGTGATCTACGTATGTACAAACATACACACACATATGCATTAATATGTATGTTTATATACATATATATACATACATACACACACACACACACACACACATATATATATATATATATATATATATATATATATATATATATATATATATATATATATACAAGTGTGTGTGTTGTTTTAGGAAGAACCATCTCAGTTTCAGAATGGGGAACAAACTAAAGATGTCGCAGAGAGAGAGAGAGAGAGAGAGAGAGAGAGAGAGAGAGAGAGAGAGAGAGAGAGAGAGAGAGAGAGACTTGGGTTGGTTCAGGCGCTCAGTCAGGGTTAGCAATTTTAAAGGCCAGATATTTAAATGGCTCCTGTTTTTACTGAACCTCGGTATTATCGAAACATAATCCAATACATACATAGACTTGTATGCGTAGTTTTGAAATTTCCTATGGACAGCAAACAGTCAAAATATCTTACTGTGTACAGTATTACCTCTATA
>NC_089751.1:40428116-40430616 GCF_040412425.1 Macrobrachium rosenbergii | reverse complement strand
CCGATTATCGGACACGAATTTTTATCGGAACATTAAACACCACATGACTACAGACAAAAATCTCCAGTTTTCTGGCGGTATTATCGGCACATTTCCTTCGATTGACGTAATGAGTTAAAAAGCATACCTTAATTGCTCTCTTTGTGTTTTTGAAGCAAATGAACGTAGGATGAAGGAATTTCATGGAAGACCTAGAAAGAAAAACATTTCAAGCTTTGTAATACCTTTCTGGTATTTTAGATCTATTTTGACACATTTTCCGAGAAGAAGAAGAAAACCACTCGTGGTGATTCATGGGCACTTGAGCAACTTTCTTCCGCCAGATTGTGTACGGTGGCATTCGGAGAAAAGAGAATTAACGATTATGGACCTTAAACCAGCACATCGTGCGTCAAGAAGAGAGAGAGAGAGAGAGAGAGAGAGAGAGAGAGAGAGAGAGAGAGAGAGAGAGAGAGAGAGCTGTGCAATTGCAATCAAGTCCCACGTGACATTGTGACATAGATGCATTGGGATCATATCCAAATCATTTTGACAGGAAAGATTCACCTGCAAAAAATCTTCATCGTCACATTCAATAAATTTCACCTGTCCTAAATTACCTTCCGCTGATTAGAGATTTTAGAAGATAATGAACTGAAAAGGCATTTGAGATTAAAATAAAAAAAAATTATTAGTAAAATACTGTTGTTGGTTTCTAATTTACCTGTCCTGATTCACCTACCCCGATGTTCAGAAAGATTTGGTATACGGAAAGATTCGTCCTATGCAACAATGACTTAGCATTCAACTAATGCTTAAATAGACTTAATCATTATAGGATTTTTTTTTACCCTTATCTTTTTCTCCCTCCCTTTCTCCTCTCTCTCTCTCTCTCTCTCTCTCTCTCTCTCTCTCTCTCTCTCTCTCTCTCTCTATATATATATATATATATATATATATATATATATATATATATATACATATATGAGTGTGTGTGTGCGTGTTTGACAGGTTTTAATAACCACAATGACTTTTTGCCTTTTAGACTTCTTCACATTCTTTTGGATAAACTTATTGATTCCTCGCCAGAACTCTACTGTATCGATTCGAATCCTACCATGGGAAGTAGGAGTTTTTTCTTAATTTTCCACTCGGATATCAACTTGTAGCCGTGGACATATCCAGAAGAGTACAAGGAGGTCACTGTGGCAATCAAAAATAAGTAGAAATCTGGTTGTAGTTGATTTATTTATGAAAATTTGGCAATAGGGCCAAGCGCTGGGGTACTTTCAGCCATTCATTGTCCAATGTGGAAAAGGGAGTTGGAGTGGTTGGACAGCAAGGTGGAAGAAATGAAGCGTGAACATAGATAAAGTAAAAGATTCAAAAGTAGATGCAGCTCGGAGCCTAAGAGACGCTGCAAAGAACCTTCAGTGATACTTACAGTGGACCACATGAGACTCCTTGACGGCGCTACCCTGAAGTTGGCTAATATTTACAGCATACAAGCGCATATGTGTGCATGTTTGATTTATTACTGGCTTCTGGTTGCAAACTCTCATCGGCCTCTTCATGCACAGCACTTGCCTATTTATCTACACATGTGACACATATGCATACGTAAGTGGCAGAATGTGAGGGGCTTGACACCGTACTGATGAGCCTGGTGTGTTAGTGTGTGAAGGGTATATTATTGAGGGAGTATTCTGAATAGGGGGTTCATTCCACTATTCAGTAGCTAAAGCATTATTCTTTCTCTGCCACCACCCTCCTGTTAGAGGATGCGGCTTAGTTTGATCAGCGCAATCGTGACGTCAGCAAGGAATGCTAGGAGTTTGGTGTACATCATATAAACAAGAATGAAATATCGCTAGCAGTGATTTTGTCTGTTGAAAATCCACTATTTATAGCTTTGTGCTCTTTTGTAGTTAAACAAATGTGTCTAATTCAGAATGTACGTCATTTGAGCTTTCAAATAACATTTTAATTTCGTAACTTGAACTACTCTGGGCCAAAGCATATTGGATTAAACAGGTAGCTGCAGGCAACGGTTCAGCTGAGCTCGAGAATCGGAGAGAGCTGTAAAACGTTGGTGAATCACGCTGTGAACATTAAATCACCGAAAAATGCTAAAATTGAATAAAAGTATTGGGTTAGACACACAATCTGATGGTAAATTATACATGTATAAAAGCAAATTTATAAGGATTTATTGTGTGAGAGTAATTTTCAGAACAAATTTCACATTTTATTAAACTCATGCAAAGTTCAAAAGTCGTTTTGTCAACAGGTTTAATACCTATTTCCGTCATGAAGCATTTCGTGATTTGTTGACATTACAGAATATTTTACATTTATATCACTGCCCTTTGTCTGCAAAAATGTTTTAACTCTGCAATCATTAACAATAAAAGTAATGTATTAAAATGCATCATCTTTAGTTTTCCGAATTGATAGGCTTCAGATATTGGACGTGTTATAACATTGCATCATACACGTACACGGCTTTTGGTCTGTTAAT
>NC_089751.1:40418116-40423116 GCF_040412425.1 Macrobrachium rosenbergii | reverse complement strand
GACATATAAAGAGTAATAAGTTAACTTGCCACTATTTTTATATAGTTGCTTTTGACGTTCAGTATTAAAAGCTGAATTCAACTTAAAGGTTATGATTGTGACTTCGTATACTCACGCATGAGAGCGCGCAGACGCAAGCGATTTGCTTGAGATATTAAGCAGAAGTTAACAAGAGATGACTTCGTTAAACCGGTTCTGTTTTCCAGTCAGCCGCGCTGCTAATTGCAGCTCGAGCCTTCAAGGAGAAACAAGTAAAAAATGCTCCGAAGTTTCTTCAGCGCAATCGTGCTTTCTGTACAGCATATAGTCAAAGCCTCCGAAAATAGATCTGTTTCGTTGGTCTCGGTATAAATGCTGTTTGAGCCGAGACCCATAAACTTTAACCACGGCTCGGTGGTGGCCTGTCCTATATCGTTGCCAGGTGCACGATTATGGCTAACTTTAACCTTAAATCTAATAAAAACTACTGAGGTTAGAGGTTTGGTATGACGGATGATTGGAGAGTGGATAATCAACACACCAATTTGCAGCCCTCTAGCCTTAGTAGTTTTTAAGATCTGAGGGCGGACGGACAGACGAAGCCGCCACAATAGTTTTCTTTTATAGAAAACTAAAACTAGAACACTATGAGAAGAGAGAGAGAGAGAGAGAGAGAGAGAGAGAGAGAGAGAGAGTCTAACCACGTCTCATCTCGCTTGCTAATCACTTCATCTCATTATATCACTACAGTAACCATAAAAGACCTTGACCTTATGGACTTAACCTAGACTCACTTGATAACGCTGACGCCGTGTCAGCGATGTCTCGTGGAAAATATGTTTCTCTTCGGCCAAGGAAGCGTCTCGCTTAACACAAACTTATTATTATTCGTGCTCTTTAAAGGAAAGTTAAAGAAGAGAGAATTCTAGCGTATCTAGTTTTCATATTTTCCATACTATATATATATATATATATATATATATATATATATATATATATATATATGTATATATATATATATATATATATATATATATATATATATATATATATATATATATATATATATATATATATATATATAAGGTGAGTGAAACCAGGACTTTGAACAAGTACTTTCGTAGTTTATTTATTCTACATTTTCAAGTTCACACTTGAAAATGTAGAACAAACATCGGAAGCACTTGTTCAAAGTCCTGGTTGTCACTCACCTTACGTGATTTTATGATATATATATATATATATGTATATATATACGTATGTTTCTCCATTTCCTAAGATATATATGTATATATATATATATTTCTCTATTTCCTAAGATATATATATATATATATATATATATATATATATATATATATATATATATATATATATATATATATATATATATGTGACATGTGTGTGCGTGTGTGAATGCGTGTGCACAAATACCCTGTCATACTTTTATATAATTACACGAACACCGCTCACGTATAAAGCAAAACCCTTCATAACGAACCGTGTCTAATTAATCACATAGATTTTCCCCCTCCATGATGCTAAATTCAGAGAGGTCAGGTTTGGGAGAAAGTTACGAAAGACGAACGCCACCGGATTGCACTTCGAAATCCCTGGATGTCCCTCTTTGACCTTTCGCCTTCCCCTCTCTGACCGGATATGGTTATTTTCAGAGTCAAGGTCACGATGTGTGTGTGTGTGTATGTGTGGAGGTTATAGAGACACAGGCCATGTGGCACTGGAACGCCCCCACACTCTACACCACGTGTACGCACGCATGCGCAAATAGGGTGGAAGAGTTCGTGACCTTAAAGGCATTAACAATGAATGCTTTCCTTTGAAGGAGATGGTCTCGCTGATGGTTTGCTGGACGTGGTTAGTCTAGTTGTAAAGGACTGTGGTTGTTGTTAGAATGAGCTGTCTTGCGCTTACACGGCCTCTTCTTGCTTCTGCGAGCAGGAGATAGGCCTAACGAAGTGGACCAATTCTTGATTCTTGCACCGTCTGAACGAAATTTCTTCAAAATTTCATGAATACTCTCTAATAAAAGAAATAATTGCGAATCTGGTCGCTTGTGAGATAGGGCGATTTAAAATATTTGCAAATGACCGTAGGGATCGGCTAGCCCAAAGATTAGGTCTGACAATAAGAAAATCTTAGTCCTAGTACTATAACGATTGTCAGCCTGTTTCTAGTTGATGTACAATACAAGACACTAAACCGCCGTCGTAGAATGGTAGATTTTTTTAAAAACAAAAGAGCCTCATTTACTAAGCACCAAATCTTTTGAGATCATTCAAAATTTTAACATGATCATCATTCTGTAATTTCCTATATGATCGTCCACCATCTTAGTTTTAAAGTAAATTATTTTTGGAAGTTCTTAATCTTATCTGATCCCAGGCCTTCATATTTTGTCTTTTCGGAAGAATTTGAATTATCACGGAACAAGTTTTCTGTATAGTGTACAATGCTGTATGAGCCACGGCACATGAAACTTTCAGCCACGTCCCAGTGGTGGCATGTCCTATAGCGTTGCCAGACGCACGACCATGACTAACTTTAACCTTAAATAAAATAAAAATTACTAAGGCTAGAGGGCTGCAATTTGGTATGTTTGATGATTGGAGGGTGTATGATCAACACCAATTTGCAGCTCTTAGCCTCAATAGTTTTTAAGATCTGAGGGCGGACAGAAAAAGTGCGGACGGACAGACAAAGCCGTCAAAATAGGTTTCTTTTACAGAAAACTAAAAATTGCAACTCCATCATCTGCGGTATATAGATGACGATCCTGTACAGAGGAGCTTTGGCGAATATCTCGGTTAATTATAAACACAAAATAAAATGATCTTAAAATTAATGCCCAAATTAAGTTCAGCAAACTGGTGTCAAAATACCAGTGGAAAAAACCTACAACCCACAGTCTTAATAAGGACACCCACTCCGCAAATAAACCCACTTTGAATGAGAATGGCAAATGTCTTTGAGGCTTTTCACTAGCGTCACAAAAAAATTGGTTATAGACTCAGGCAAGTCCAACTACAAAGGCTTATTTCATTATCCTTAAGGAAACAATCAACCCTTGAGTGCAATGTGTGGTGCAGGTATCCAAAATTTCCTTTTTCAGTCTTCAAGATATGAAAGTTTGATAACAAGAGATGGACACGATAAATAAAAGTGAGGGGACTATATCATTCCTGAATGGATCCCATCTGTAAAAACATGACATTTTTAAAGGTTATATACAATATATATAGTCCACATCTTGTCAAGTGCAAGGAACAGAGCAAATGAAAACTCAATTTGTGAGGATTAGCACCTTGACAGAAAAATAAGGATGTAAGAAACCTGTCCTTTCTTACCGAGAGGGACAAATTGACCGCTGCAGCCGACACTGACTTCCACAGCGTCCTCATGAACGGCATCGTTGCTCACCTTTACGCCGTAATCTTCCGCGGACCCCCTCGCATGCAACTAGCATCACCCGTCAATCACTGTCCGCCCAAATTCAACCGACGACCCTTGAGGAACCATTTGTCACGCTGCTTCCATTTTATTCCATATATGGGGTGGAAATATGCAGGAAAATCTTCCATTTGTGGGTGTTTTTTGCCTGGACGCTGCTGGGGGAGGGGAGGGGTAGATGGAAGAATGCGTGCGGGGGAGGGGGAGTGGGTGCAAAGCTTCCTGGATGGGAAACTACTCTATTTTAGGATGCGGGTGATTTGTCACAACATCAATTAGCGCGCGGATCTATTTTACTCTTCTCCATAATGATTCGTCAACTAAAATTGGATTTTGCCTGAATGCTGGTGGACCAGGTGGGGGTGGCTTCAAACGGGAAATAAATGGCAGCGCGAATGCTCAAAAGGGATGACTTTTTAAAAAGGTTAATCAGCGTGTGATTGAGAGTTGTTGTGCTGTTTTCGATCGCTCACAATGAAAGGGTATTTTTGGAAAAGCTGATTGTATTACATTACCATATCTGAAATAATACGTGGGAGAGTATTTCCATTCAAGATAGAGTATATATCTCTGAAAACGGTAATTTCCACAAAAAAGTACGTTCTTTGGAGTAAAAAAGAAAAAAAAAAAAGATTTTGCCACCTTCCGTGTGACTTAAGACGAGAAAAATTGACTGGGGAAAGTATAAATGAAGAAAGCAGGTTTTCATCAATCTCTGCTAAAGTTAATGTCATCCATAATTACTGAAAGAGTGGTCTGTGAATAAGTGTAGCCTCTGCTGGTAGTAATATTACTGCAAGTTATTATCACACAATCACACACACACACACACGCACACACACACATAAAAAGAGATGCAACGTGAACAAAACCAAAACCACTTCATTAACAAAATCATGAATGAGAATTACAGAAGCTATCAAGACTACAACAACAACTACTACTACTACTACTACTACTACTACCACTACTACTACTACTACTGATAATGATAAGACACTGTTTAGACTATTTAGGCTACATAAATATTTTATGCAGTTTTATTTACAATAAGATATATGTGTACATTTGCCCTCAAGCGCTAAGTTCAACAGGCAATTCTCTCATTATGTCTGATGTCTTTGCTATTCTAGTGACCAACCTTCATAATTCAATTATCTAGAAATGAAATTAGATACTTTAATCTTGTGGTTTATTGACCCATCTCAGTTCCTCGTTGGACTGGTCGGTATAGTTCTCGGCTTGCACTCTGCTGAGCCCGCGTTCGAGTCTTCGGCCGGCCCATGAAGAATTAGAGGAATTTATTTCTGGTGATAGAAATTAATTTCTCGGTATAATGTGGTTCGGATTTCACAATAAGCTGTAGGTCCCTTGCTAGACAACCAATTGGTTCTTAGCCACGTAAAATAAGTCTAATCCTTCGGGCCAGCCGTAGGAGAGCTGTTAATCAGCTCAGTGGTCTGGTTAAACTAAGATATACTTAACTTTTGACCCATCTCTAGAAAACATCATAGAGAGAGAGAGAGAGAGAGAGAGAGAGAGAGAGAGAGAAT
>NC_089751.1:40410616-40415616 GCF_040412425.1 Macrobrachium rosenbergii | reverse complement strand
TTCAGTTTCAGTGCACAAAGTACAAAATGTGAAATGTAGTAAGTTCTGTCAAGTTCTCTTTTAGATAAAACAGCATAAGAAGTAACTAGACCTACGATAACATAAGTCGGGAGGAGAGATCTTTGGTCAAATTGAGTCATGCTGAGAATTAGAAAGGTAACCTTAGAGGCTATGACAAAAGTAAGGAGTATGGGTGAAGACCACAATAACCGATTGCACATGATGGAAAGCTATTACGTTTATCCCGGGAAGCCTTGTGACGCTCGGCTTTCCACAGTGAAAAGCCGAGTTTCACAAGGGTTTCTACAATGCAGAAGCCTAGTGTCACAAGGGTCTCTACAATGTAAAAACCGAGTGTCACAAGGTTTCTACTATGAAGTCCGAGTCACAAGGGTTTCTACAATGTAGAAGCTGAGAATTACAAGAGTTGCGAACAATGTAGAAGCCTAGTGTCACAAGGTCTCTACTATGTAAAAGCCCAGTGTCACAAGGTTTCTACTATGTAGAAGCCTGGCATCACGAGGGTTTCTACAATGTAAAAGCCTTGGGTCACGAGGGTTTCTACAATGTAGAGGCCAAGTGTCACAAGGTCTTTACAATGTAAAAGCCGAGTGTCACAGGGTTTCTACCATTTATAAGCCTAGTGTCACGTGGGTTTCAACAATGTAGAGGCCTGGTGTCACAAGGGTTTCTATAATGTAGAAGCCAAGTGTCACAAGGTCTCTACAATGTAAAAGTCGAGTCTAAGGTTTCTACTATGTATAAGCCTAGTGTCACTAGGGTTTCTACAATGCAGAAGCCAAAACACAAGGGATTCTGCAGTGCAGAAGCAATGGACTTATATTGTTGATCATACGAATGGAAAAAAAAACTAAAATCTCTGCCTGGACTGGGAAAGATTAAATGAAAAAGCATGTTTACAAAATAATTCCCTTACTTCGTATGAGAATATTAAAAAAAGCATCGTAAACACAAGAACCCAGAGTAAATTTCACAGTAAATTCTGTTTATTCATCTTATAAGATAAATGCACCAATGCGAGGGTTCAAGTGGGCGCCATGGAGTCAAATACGTGAATTAAGCTAGTTTGAGAATTCATCTGAATCGCTTATTATTCATAAAAAAAAACAAAATAAATGTGAGAATACTATTTCATCCAGGGACGCAAGGAGTTTCGACTATATTCTAGAGTGCAGGCTCCACTCCTAATGCGCATCCTACATAAAGTTAGTAAAACCTGAACTATTGAAAAGACGTCAGAAGCTCATATTTGCATTGTTATGAATATGACAGTATACATATCAGGGAAAATAGTATATTTTTACATACAAAGTCGATTGTTCCGAGATCTGAAGAGGAAACGTGATGTCTTGAAACTGCATGTGAAAATATACCCTTTTCCTTGAATACCATTTTAGCAAATGGAGGCCCTAGCTATAGTCCCGTTCAAGATTACTGAACCATTAGGCTTCAACATAGAATTTTTACTACTAAAAGTTGATTTTTAGTTTTCTGTAAAAGAAAACTACTGAGATGGCTTTGTCTGTCCGTCCGCACTGTTTCTGTCTGCACTCTTTCTCTCCACCTTCAGATCTTAAAAACTACTGAGGCTAGAGGGCTGCAAATTGGTATGTTGATCATCCACCCTCCGATCGTCAAACAAACCAAATTGCAGCCCTCTAGCCTCAGAAGTTTTGATTTTATTTGAGGTTAAAGTTAGCCATGACCGTGCGTCTGGCAACGCTATAGGACAGGCCATCACCGGGCCGTGGCTGAAAGTTTCATGGGCCGCGGCTCATACAGCATTATGCGCTGTACAGACAGCTCGATTCGCATTTTTACCTGTCAAGTTGTGCGACTAATCAATCACTCTCATGGGTATTGCAGACCTTGAAGTCATCATACTGCCAAGACAGATTAATTCCTTGGTGGGAAAATGACACACTAAAACAACAGCAGGCGAAACCCAGGCTCAGAGTCCGTTCATTCAGCCGAAATGAAATAGGCTGGAGGATGAAGAAAAGTCTAGCCTTACTATTTCTCAACAGAAGAATTCTCTGCCACATTGAAAATAGCTTGAAATCTTCTGAAACCAACCCCACCAAAAAAAAAAAAAAAAAAAAAGATGAGCAGGAGACAAGAAGATGGCTGGGGATTGCACCGGTTTTCACGAGTAGTATATCATTTCTTTCTCGTCGTATTATGTCTTTGGTAATAGTATGGCCCTGAATTCCATTATGAAGAGAATGTAAACAATATACAATGCTCTGTCGTTCTCTGAAGGGGGCGTGAGGGGGAAATCACAAGCGGCACAAAGCAAGCCTCAGAAAATCTCTTTTGGAGCTTGTTGGACAATGCAGCACAATGGGATTCGAATGGGGAGGAGGAGGAGGAGGAGGAGGAGGGAGGAGGAGGAGGAGGAGGAGAAGCTTATGGGGAGGAGACGTGGGGATTTGTGTTTGATTCTCTCACCCTTTCTCTCTTAATCAACCATTGCAAGATCTCTATTGACAGAAAGTAGGTCACTGGGAATCTACTGTAGTCCTTTCAACTCTTTCTTCCTTACTTTAATTTTGAGGCTCCCTTTTTCTCCCCGTTGTCTTTCCTAAGTTGTTTTCTTTTTTATTTATTGTACTTCTGTCAGATATTATATCTTTTTTCTTCCATAGAATCTATCCGGCAGTGCATCCGCAAGTATACTGGCATTCGTACAAAGGTTTTTTCAGTGCTGTGTAATGTGCATAAATTCATGCATGCGATTATATATCTAATACGTTTGCGAATACTGTTTCCATCATCTTTTTGTTACACGTGTGCGTCAGTAATTTCACTCTCATGTTTCCTATGTTTGGATGCAGAATAACCTTGAAAATGAAATATAATCTCTCTCTCTCTCTCTCTCTCTCTCTCTCTCTCTCTCTCTCTCTCTCTCTCTCTCTCTCTACAATCAATATATATATATATATATATATATATATATATATATATATATATATATATATATATATACATACAGTATATATATATTTTATAGAGAGAGAGAGAGAGAGAGAGAGAGAGAGAGAGAGAGAGGATTTACAAATGCGTGAGTATCTGGGTATGTGTGGATGTATGTGTGCAAATGTGCGTGAATCTGTTGTGCATATGAGTATTAGTATACATAGACATAAGTGGAAAAGTGCATGTGTATATGAGAGAGAGAGAGAGAGAGAGAGAGAGAGAGAGAGAGAGAGAGAGAGAGAGAGAGAGAGAGAGAAGATTATATTTAATCTTCAAGGTTATTCAGCATCAGAACATAGGAAACGTGAGAGAGAAATGGCTGAAGCACACGTGTAACAAAAAGATTATGGAAACATTATTCACAAACATATTTATTAAATATATATACATACATACACACACACACACACACACACACATATATATATATATATATATATATATATATATATATATATATATATATATATATATATATATATATATATATATATATATATATATATATATATATATATATATACATACATATATACATAAGCGAATACCACAGAAATTGACAAGCAGAAGTCCAGTACCAAGCGCTTTCACGTGTTGTTTATTCATGCATCGTCGGGGCACAAATGCGATTTTTTTTTTTCATTTGTACCCCGACGATGCTTGAATAAACAACACGTTAAAGCGCTTGGCACTGAACTTCTACCTGTCATTTTCCTGTGGTATTCGCTTATATACTGAAGTCATGTGCATCTACTGTGATTTTTTAAGCTTATGTATGTATATATAAATACTTATACACATACATATATGTATGTATATGTGCATACAACACATAACCTTTGTAATTTCAACTGAAATATTACAAACATATCAAGGTGTTATTGAAAATTTAACCTCAAATCATTCGGTTCCCTTTTGTTTTAAATTTCAAATCCTGCGATATGGAATCTGATCTAGAAAAATGGTTTTGGTTATAGGATTTCAAGAAGCAGTTCCCATACCTAATGTCGCAGACATTAAATGATTGTAAGTTCATGATGGGCGAGTTACAACTTTGAAACTTTCTTTCTTTAAATCTTCAGCTAAAAACCCTGATGGGTTTCAAAGTATCCAGCTGTTTCAAAGGTCCATTTCATATCTTGCGGAATTTGCAATGGCGTGAATTTTACTGACGTTAAATATTCATGGCATATTAACCCGGCATGTATCCACCTCCAAAGTGCTAGTACTAAACATGGCGTAAGCTCAATGGGATGCCGTGTTTAGTACTAGCCCTCGGGGATCAAAGATATCGTTTATTACTGTAATTTGCCGACCACACAGTATAGAAATGGGTATATATAATATTTTGATCCCTGAGGGGCTAGTGCTAAACACGGCGTCACAGCATGAGTTTACCCTGTACTTTGACAAAGGTGGATACAGACCGGGTTAATACCAATATTCATTAGACGAATCTCGTCAGAAAACGGAGAAAAAGCTTCTTTAGCTATTCGTGTATTTTGCAGTTTTACAAATTTAAATTTTTCAAATATAAAAGGATTCCGATGAAGCTGTTAGTCTGAGAAGTGCGTTAATGTTTCCTTATTTTTTTCTTATTTCTGACACCAACTGTTGCAAAACATGTAGTCACTGCGGTCTCAGCTTAAGTATCACCGATTCCTGGCAATGTTTGCTATTTCATACATGACACAAGCAATTTGAACTATCCTCAAAGACGTATGAGATAAAGGAAAAGCCGGAAAAGAAAAAATGAAAAATAAATAGTAATTTTATGTCTTCTTTGTGCATTTATTCACTCACTGAAAAATTGGAGGGTAGAATTTTTCTCATTCCGATCCAGCAACTAAGATAACCTTGGTCAACAATCTTATCGCCTTCATTGTTCGTGTGTCGTAATGCATATCGTCATGTACTATTTTTCATATACTGACATAAGAATGCCAATGCATTTGTCAGTAACCGGATAACAAATAGAACTAAAAAATGGAGGAAATCTT
>NC_089751.1:40393116-40400616 GCF_040412425.1 Macrobrachium rosenbergii | reverse complement strand
TTTTTTAAGGAGAATAAGCTTCAGCTAAGACCTAGAATGGAAACGGTTTTTAGCTTGGTTTTGAAGGGAAATAACTCTAATCAGATTGTACGTATACAATGGAAAGATTCACATGTTTGAAGATACCTGTGAGTTCCCGCACCGTAATGCATTCATTTTTATACATGTTTCTTAGCTATTTGTTTTTCAGAAAGAGAAATATATTTTTTCTCTCTCTTGTAATTCTCGATCTCGCCCACAGCCTCCTTTCTTTCGCTTCCTAAAATTCACATTTTGAAAGGAGAGGTATTTTCATCCTCACCTCTTCGGGATTGATGCTCTAAGATTCAGTTAACCTTGAGAAAATTCTAAACAAACTTATTTCTTATTTATCGGAGGTAACCATCATCACCATACTTAAAATACTGGACATTCTAAAGAACTTCTGAGACGGTGGTATTTAAAGTCTTCGAAGTACTAAGGAATTTCAATTTTAGTTTTCTATAAAAGAAAACTATTGTGCCGGCTTTGTCTGTCCGTCCGCACTTTTTCTGTCCGCCCTCAGACCTTAAAAACTACCGTGGCTAGAGGGCTGCAAATTGGTATGTTGATCATCCACCCTACAATCATCAAACATACCAAATTGCAGCCCTCTAGCCCCAGTAGTTTTTATTTTATTTAAGGTTAAAGTTAGCCATAGTCGTGCTTCCGGCAACTATATAGGACAGGCCACCACCAGGCCGTGTTTAAAGTTTCATGGGCCACTGCTCATACAGTATTATACCGAGACCACCGAAAGATAGATCTATTTTCGGTGGCCTTGATTATACGCTGTAGCGGCTGTACAGAAAACTCTATTGCGCCGAAGAAATTTCGGCGCATTTTTTACTAGTTTCTTTCTCTCTTCATTACGGAATTGTTTAGTTTAGGTAACCCAGTTGACTGGTCTCCCCCTTTTCTTTACTTCTATTACTGTTGTTCTTGGAGGCATCTATACTGATTTTTTCCTCTCTCTTTCACATAAATTTTCAGACTACTACTACAAGCAGAATAATAATAATAATAATAATAATAATAATAATAATAATAATAATAATAAGAAAGTAATTAAAAGGATCTGGAGAAACAATTAATCCTAATCTCAACGTTTAATGAGAAACATGGCAAAAATACAATCCTGAACTCTACATGAAGGAACTCTTTGTTTTGGTGCATTTTCCACCTTTAACTCTTCATTCAGTTCACTCATTCTTGAATGGAGGACAACATGTGTGTTTTTGTGTTTTCTTCTTCCCTTTTATTTCTTTTTCTCGTCGGGTTCCATCTGCCCACCATACCCCATCCTCCTATCCCTCCCCCGTTACTCGGCGACATTGACATGGCTTCCGTCGATACACCTGATGTGAAACGCAAGCCAGCAGTTCTACGTGATTGCTTAAGTGAATCCAAGTAAAAAAATGCACAGGTAAAACAGTCACGGGAAAAAAGCCACGGGAAAAAAGTCACGGGAAAAAAGCCACGGGAAAAAAGTCACGGGAAAAAAGCCACGGGAAAAAAGTCACGGGAAAAAAAGTCACATTAATCTTAGATAGTGACCCCGAGGGTTTTAACCCGGTATGTGTCCATCTTTGAGGCGTGTTTACTACAAGATGACCGTAAAGACATGGACAGCAGACTGTAAATATCATAAAGATAATGACCCCCAAGAACTATTAGTCCTAGGTAATGACCCCCGAATACCTTTGGGGGTCATTATGAAGGAAAGATCCGAAATATTTTCTGTTTTATTACTTTAATTGCTTTAATTGCCACCATAAATTAATGTGCCTTTTTTCCTGTGACTTTTTTTTCTAGACAAAATTGCGACTTTTTTTTCTGTAACTTCTTTTCCTGTGACTTTATTACCGGCCACCGACTAAGTACCTGGGTCCTTTATTATTTCTTTGTAAGGCTTCAGAACATAGCCCTTAGGGATTCCTCAGGTGAATCTATCCCCAGAGGGAACTTCTGTAGAGGTAGAGTGTAAAGCTGAATCAGTTTATCGGTCCGCCTTTGTGAAGTGCAAAACAACAATGCTTTTCTCTCTTTTCTTATCTATGACATTGCCTATTTACTTGCTACTCTGTTCTCTATTGCTGTTCTTACTCTTCCTCCTCTTACAAGAGAGGAAACCCGCGTTCGATCCCGAGACGAGGAAAGGAAGATGTGGGCGAGTATCCTTATAAAGGCCAGTTTGTTTATGTTGACTTGAGAGGTGCATTTTGTACATGGTTGCTAGTAGACTGTTCTAGTCAGCTGTTGTGGATGGAGAAAGAAGAAGAAGAAGAAGAAGAAGAAGAAGAAGAAGAAGAAGAAGAAGAAGAAGAAAGCCCTAAAATAACAAACGCGAGTGAACGCTGATGCGTCAAAATGTAAATCGTTCATCAGCTTCTTAAAATGTTCTCTTATCTTCCGATCTTTCGTGGACTTGGTAAGGAGTCATCGAAAACCAACAAGAACAAGAACAAGAACAAGAACAACAACAGCAACAACAACAGGAGGCTCTTGCTCAAGAATTAATGCCAGTTTACTGTACAAGCAGAATATTTTCACTTTGGAGAAGCGTGATTATTAACTTTTCAAGGTAAGTAACGTATGTTATTTAGAATTTTCTAATTTTTTGCCCCTCAAGTCTAACAAAAACAAAATGACATGACACGTCGATTTCCACTTATTCATTCAGTAAGAACAAATAAACCCGACATGAGAGAAGAGACCCCTCACTCAAATAATATGAATGAGAAATCTGTCAGCCAGTCAAAAAGCGTGGGATTTCAAAAGCCTTCGCAAACAGCAGATAATACTTTGCCATAATATTTCTCCATCTTTAGCAATTTATCGATAGATGTTTTCGAAAACAATGATAATAGCTCTTAAAATACCTCTTGAAGTGACGTCACTCTCTGGGAGCAAATGGGGAGTCTCTCCAAAAATAGGCCTCGAGCTATTTATGGGGCGGAATTGCCATCAGGGGGTCACTGGGGAATGAAGAAATCTAAATTCTGTTTTCGATTAAAGTGGAAGATCTAATTAAGGAAAGGGCGTCTCTCTCTCTGCTCCTTCGCCCGAAATTTCTTGATGTTGCAACACCTCGGGCGGGAGACCAAGTCGACGCTGCCCTGGAGGAATCCCACAACTTTAAGCATGACGCCAGAATCTCCCGAAGTGACGCAGTGCGTGTTTGTAACCTGGCTTGTAGTTGCAACATGGCTCCCCTCTCTCTCTCTCTCTCTCTCTCTCTCTCTCTTACTTCCAATCATATCTTTCAATCAGGATTGCTTCCAATGGGCACTTATTATTGTTCTCGTCTGCAGCCAATATTTTCATCTTCCGACGCTGCTGCGATATACAGGAGATGGCATAATCTTTTTTATGAGCAAAAGAAAGCGCATATTTCACATGTACCTCTTCATTCGCAATCAAACTGAAAACAACCAAAATACCCTGTCCACTTTCCAACGTGGAAATAATCTGTACCAATTTGATCCCCCTAATGTCTTCCCTATTTCCCAAACCGCCATGCCACTGGCACATCCGGGTCTTAAAGAGGGAGGGTTTGGCGGGAGATTGGAAACGCGGAAGTGGCAAAGGGTTCCAACATGAAACGCTACTTTCATCAGATGTTTTTTCCCCGGAGTACACCATTGATGACTCGCTGTGGAGAAGGGTTTGGGGAATCGGGGAGCGGGGTTGGCAGGATGGAACATTGTTATGCTGGCCTTAAGGAAAAGAAAGCTCTAAAGTTCACTGTTGACATGAAGGCAGTGATCAGACATACATATCGATCTAGATTTATCCGTCTATGGTGGTTGTGGGAGGTCATGGCTTTTGAAGGCTACAAAAAGTGTTTGTCAGGTGATTAGAAAATAGCCAATACTAGTTGTAGTCCATTTCAAACCCTAATCAGCAAGTTCTGGTTTAAAATTATGAAAGTAACTAACTTCTTACTACTATTACATTAGTCTCTAGTTAAGGAGCTAGGGAGTTCCTCTTATTTGCAATGGACCCTTTGCATACCATGTAGTTTCCATTTCGATCAGTTTTGAATGGTCATTTATGCAATCATTCATGTTTATCTGCATACATACAAATATGTGTATGTATACCCTTTTGACCATACGTGTATATTTTTTTTTAACTTATTGTTCCACGTTCTCTCTACAAGACAAATCCATCTGAAATCGACTGTTGTATTTCCACCTTTTAAATTCTTATAACTTCACGTATGTTTATCAACAGTTCAAACTTTTATCTTTCATTCACATTTAACATCAACTCTTCACTTCCAGTAAAAAAGTGAGATGTGGATGCTTAATGAGAATTTTAAAAAAAGAAAAGTACTAAATGGTTTAGATTACTCTACACATAACATACACGCATTTTATATATATTTTATATATATATATATATATATATATATATATATATATATATATATATATATATATATATATATATATTGTAACATGTATTCATTTATTTCGGATGCATGTGCAAGCTTCATGACTTAAAAGTGTGCAGCAAAACTGTGTAGGTCAACTGGGACTACACAAGTAGAGAAAACAGGAGTTGTAAAACACTCCCTGCCAATTAGCAACTCACTATGGCATCTACCCTCGCAGTAGTAACTCCACCCCTCTCGCCTTTAATGTCTCTCTATTGTATGGCTATTGTTCCCTCTTGTGGTGTCGTCCGATTCTCATATTTCAGCTACACCTGTGTCCTAGGCTGTCAACAGACGCGAGGAGAGCCGGAAAATGTAACAGTCAACGGCTGCCTTGGAAGAGGCTGAGAAAGTGGGAAAGGATAGCAAATCAGGAGAGGTCAAGGGTCACGCGAGGCAGTTTGCAGCAGATTATAGCCTGGGCAGAATCCTTGTCGGTTGGTTCTCCGACCTCCATCCCTCTTTGCCACTTTTGTTGTGTCTTTGGATCCGATCCACCACTGATTCCTTGTATTAAATCAAAGTCTGACCTTCGCATCAAGACGTCTCGTCCCCGGAACAAAGGTACCTTTAGAAATGGAATTGTTCGACGCACATTCTTTCACTAAATTTCTCATTGCTCTCTCATATTCACTCCCTTGCAATCTCCTTAGGAGCCTAAGCGCAGTGGTGTAATTTTATCTAGTTTGTAATTTATTGTTCTTTGAATGATTTCCCTCTCAGCCTTCAGCGTTCCCAAATCGAATGTGTGAAGTGTATTGCAATCAAGTGACAGTGCCTTCTGTGTTGCAGAATAGGTGATCGTGACGCTGTGTACCATCCTGTTCTCCACGGTGCCCTTTCCCCATCTTCCGACTTTGAGAAGATTCCTTCAAGTTTCGACATCTGAAGATATATTTAACTATTGTTACCCGCAGCAAGATTCGGTTTAATCTTAATCTAATTTTAGAGGTTCTTAGACCATATGTGATTATGCTCACTGCAAGATTCTGTGTAATCTTAAGATATTTTGGGAGGTTCTTAGATCCTATTTGATTTGCTAGTAGCAATAATTGGTTTTGTGAATTACCGTAATTACAGTGCCACGGAGCTGATAGTTAAGCTCCAGTGTATATTTCTTCTGATTTATGTAATTATAATCTATTAAGTCAATCCTTGAATTTCTCTTAATTTCCATTGAGTTTAAGGTTAAAGTAGCTCTATTAATCTGTGGCCCCCCTCTAGTTAGATGCACTTAGAACTTAAGCGGTAATGTCACGTTGCAGGACACACTTGTAAAAAAAATACACACACACACATATATATTATGTATGTTTATCCCCAATCTAAGTAAGAGCAAAATACATGTCTCTTAATTTAGTATTCTGTTGAAAAATGCTTTAAAGATATTGTAACCACAGAGTACAGAGTAAGGTTTATTTCGTTGGACTCGCTTCACAGACACTTACGTAAGGCTAATTGGCCTAATAAATTCACGACCGAATATCGAGAGCGAAGTGATATGCCCAAAGTTCTTCTAAATAGATTATTATTGTGTGACTCTCCTGCTCAGCTTGTTTACCAGTGAAATGTTAACCTTTCCAAGTACTATTTCAGCAATCACACAAAAAAAACAAATAAAAATTGCTTATGACTTGAGCAGAAATGATTCAGCCTAATTATAAATATGGTTATTCTGGGGGTATCAAGTAATTCTTCTGTTCACTTGCAGATCTGTGCTCTATTAAGCACATGCTTTGGTCCACTGAACTATTTTTGCAGTAATTGCAACTTTTTGAAGGTTATGATTATCTTTATCTTGATAAAAAAAAGTTCCGTCTAAACCAGCAATAGAGGCTAATACACTAAACAAAGAGACATCGCAACCAACGTTCACCCAGTTCCATGTCTGCAAGCAAAAGTGGCCACGAAATATTTTTAAACCAAGTGATGTAAAGCGACCGGTCATGCGGAAGTTACATCAGTCAGGGACGAATGATGTTGTAACAATCGAATCACTCCAGTAATTGTAAATTCTTGTGAAAGTTGTATCAAGTTAATACCGTAACAACCGTAAATCAAGCTACAAAACTCCACAGACAAATGCACAAAAATTAGTGCAAGAAAATAGTATTTAAAACAGTTTCGGAAAGCTTCCTTATATTTTCTGAGCAAGAATTCCCGTGGACGAGATAGAATAAAATACAGTTTAATAACATAAAGGCAATTATTGGGATTTTACGACAAGCTTTTCTAAAATGGAGACCGGTTTTGCTTCAAGAATTTATGCTAAGGAAGTATACAAAAAATTGTTAGGAGTTGCCAGCGGTTAATATTAGGCAATCATGAGGCGCCCGACTGGCATCAGGAAGCTGTCGTAGCTGAGATATGTATATATATATATATATATATATATATATATATATATATATATATATATATATATATATATATATATATATATATATATATAATATATATACATATATATATGAATAATATATATAAATATATATACATATGATATATATATATATATATATATATATATATATATATATATATATATATATATATATATATATATATATATATATATATATATATATATATATATATATATATATGTATATATACAGTCTATACAGGCCTTAATATTAAATTCACTTTACCTTGAAATCAACTTATATTTAAAGGATTCTGATCTGGCCCGGATTAGAACCCATGCCTTTTATATAAGAGTGGTTTTGGAAGTTTTCTGCACAGGGTGTTCATCCAAGATTCAGCCGGTGAAGTACGACTGTGGTAGTATACTCTGCCTTGTCTTTTATTCGGGGTCCATTCCTGTTAGGGAAAGGTTATTATATATACAGTATATACAGTGTATATGTATATATATATATATACATATATATATATATATATATATATATATATATATATATATATATATATATATATATATATATTTATATATATAGTACATGTAAGTGTGTATATATATTTATACATTCACACACACACATATACATTTATATATACATATCTTTAATTCATAC
>NC_089751.1:40378116-40383116 GCF_040412425.1 Macrobrachium rosenbergii | reverse complement strand
ATATATATATATATATATATATATATATATATATATATAGAGAGAGAGAGAGAGAGAGAGAGAGAGAGAGAGAGAGAGATACACTGTATATATACATATACAAACATGCATATATATATATATATATATATATATATATATATATATATATATATATATATATATATATATATATATATATTATGTTCAGATTAAAATGTGGCTTCTTATTTCCACTTCTAATGCAGCATTAGCATTATCCAGACAAAGGTTGAGGTAGTTAATCCCATGTCCCAGCATCTGGTAAGCAATCCTCATAATGAGAGAGAGAGAGAGAGAGAGAGAGAGAGAGAGAGAGAGAGAGAGAGAGAGAGTAGATATTTATTAGGCTAAACTGATAAGTCAAGCTATTGCATGACTAGGCTGCAGAAGAATGCTCTCTACTTTAAACTATTGTGTGTGCAGTAATATCAATCTCTCTCTCTCTCTCTCTTTCGAAGCTATTGATCGCCAAAAGCACGGATGGAGAGAGAGAGAGAGAGAGAGAGAGAGAGAGAGAGAGAGAGAGAGTAAAGTCCCTGCCGAAATGATACGACCTTGAAATTACTTTCCCCTCCTACGCCCGTGACCTTGAAACGTGGCTTTCAATCATCTGTAACCTTGACCACTTCGGTATTTACTTTAAGCGAGCTCTCAGGTTGTAGGCCTACGACAGATTAGGCCCTGAACCCACGCCGGACTGGCGCTTACAATCGATGGAAGCTGAGTGTCTGCTTATTGTGTAGCAACTTTTTCTTTCTTCGGTTAGACCATTTTCTTTGTACGTATTTTTTATTTTTTTTATCATCTGATTACAACTAAACTCATAATCTAAGTGATTTTGTAGATTTCTCTGCTATTCATATTTCATGATAATTAATTATGAAAGTAATGTCTTACGACAGTTCTTTAACCCTATTTGATGGTTAGGACGCATCTCATAATTAAAAAGAAATTAATGTACAGTGAGAAAATATTTCTACACCTTCAAAAGAGATATTCATATTCAGAGACACAGAAGAGAAGTTAATTACTCCGTATCAAGAGAGATGATGGCACTTTTCCGAGTATTCTGCATAAAACTTATAAGATTTCAAGGTCGAAGTGTTAGTGGGTGGAAATTGTAATAGCGTTTTCATGAAGACAGATGCTACGTCAGTGCCCTTGTCGTTGAAAAAATAAAGAGGAGTTACGTGGAAATAAATGAATTTCGAGTAAACAGAGCATAAAACTGACTGTAACTGCGAGATTTTCACTGAGTCAGAGAAGGGGACACTCGGGATGCTCGCCAGAAGGAGGCAGCTTCCAGCATCTTCAGGGCGAGGATGTTAAATCTGGAGAAGAGTTACCGTAGATTTCGCAGTCACTAAACATTATCATGTGAACCCGAATTAGTCTCGAAAACGTGAATTATCCCATACTTAATTATTTTGAAACACCATACAGCCTTTTATTCTTGTTCTTTGTTATTGCATTCCATCATCTTTGCTTCTATACTTGATTTATTTTCCTTTTTTCGCCAAAGGAGGGTATTCTAATGATCTCTAGATGAAACCTCAGAGATTCACAATGAAAACGACGCATGAGAAAGATCAGTGGAAAAAGTAAAGGATTGATTGTTGCAGAGTTGCATCAGGGAGACAACGTGGCACCGATTCCTTCCTCTCTCTCTCTCTCTCCCCTCATCCCCATCCCCTGCTGCCGTCCAACCCTCCCAGCAGACTGTTTCCTCATCCTTTTCTACCTCCCGCATGCACCATCACTTCCTCTCCCACCATCTCCTCTCTTCCTCACCCTTTTGACATTGTTCCGTTTACGTCTTTGATTCGCCTTTCTCTTCGCATCGTTCAAGTTTGGCTCCTTTCTCTTTCCGCTTCTCTGCCTTCACCTCGTCTGCTCCTCTTTTCACCGGAAAATTGTCGTTCTCCTCCTCCTCCTCCTCATCATCCCACCTACCTCCACCCTCTATACCCGGTAGCGGTTGGTATTGATCGACTGTCCTTACGTCACTACTCCACACTGCTGACGTAACGATTTGTGAATGAACCCTCCTACGCAGGTTTGACGTCACAAGTGGCTCGGCCAATCACTGTTCGTTGACCCAAACTGGCAAGGTAACCCCAGCCGTAAGGAACCTCACCTTTAGAGTGGGTGAAGGTTAGACCATTGACGGAAGCAACTCCGTTCGTCTGCATTGCCGTTTGCCATTTTCGATGAACTTTATCCCGAAATATGGAACAAAATGCCTACATGGGGAACGCAGTTGCCGGGCTTCCGAAGATCTCTCGAAATGAATGGCTTTAACGATCCCTGCAACGCTTTCCCTTTTTCCCTTACTGTATTGTCATGTTATTGTCGGCGCCTTTCCTGCCGAGTACTGACCATTGAGATAACTGTTGTTGTTGTCGATGCTGTAATTGGTGTCGTTTGAGATGTATTCAGAAAAGATTTTGAAGGTGAGTAAAAATAATAATTGCAATAGAACAATATTCACGAGAGCAGTTTTATTTGTTACATTCTAACAAACCCAAATGGAGTGAGATCAAAAGATAATTGCAAAAATTCAGAATGTAAACCATCTGCTATAAAGTTGTCAGTCAAGGATGAAAATTATCCAGATTCGAAATATTTTTGAATGGCTGAATTCTGTCAGGGAACGAAAGAGAACAATAGAAAGAAAAGGCAGGAAAAAAAAAAAGAAATGGTTTCATTCATTCAGTTTCAGCCACATTATTGTCAAGAAAATGCCGTTGAATTCGAGGGAGATCAAAATATCTTTTTTTCATATTTACAGTTCTCGCTGCTCATTTTCACTTCAAATTTTTGTCTGAATTCATGGCCATTTTAAGTGTTCCTCTTTAACTGGCATATTATATGCTAATGTCACATTGTTACTGAAAGCTAATGAACAATTAAATTTACGTATAGTGGCAATAACTCCAGATCAAGTGTACAACACTAACTTTGGAGTCATCTCGCAAATCAAAGAAATCGAAATTACAGTAAAATCCAAACTCTGAGATTTATTCATAGAAAAACAAGTAAAACACCTCGAGGCTTAGGCTGAAAGTGACATCTTAAAGACAGGACGCAAAGTCCACTTATGCCAAAATAGCAAGCACTGGGTTTTTACTGGCTGACAGAAAGTCGTATTTGCTCATCGCCATTCTGTCTTCCTTCTCCTTCCACGTGTGGTCTGCCCACGCTCCATCCTCAGACCATCCGTTCTGATTTGGTCTAGCTTTGCCTCTTAGTTCTGCCTATTATTTTTTTTTATTTTCTCTGTGGTTATCGGGAAAATATTTGCTATTGTTTCTTACCGTCTCTCTCTCTCTCTCTCTCTCTCTCTCTCTCTCTCTCTATCAAAATCCTCGTTTCAGGGACTGAAGAGGACCAAAGTTGCACCTAACTAAGACTGGTCTTCATTTTGGTGCATTATTATGACATCTCATTATTATAATTATATGTAATCAACAAAGGTAACAAATTTGTTTTTTGGCAATAGCATTACGAATTTTATGAAACGAACCCCAGATAATGCATTCAAAATGCCCTACGGCGTGTCTGAAAAAACAAAATGAATTTAGTGTTGTTTTTAAATATTTGTGCAGAGGCAAGGAAAACCAAAAAACACCACTGAGAGTGCTCTGTGACCCAGCAACTCAATGATTCGGGTTGATTCTATCCCGGAGCTTATTTTTCAATCTTGTGTTGATTAAGCATTACTGTTTTCATGCCGACCTCTGTTTTGTTCTTTATTTCTTGCTTTTATTTTGCGTTAATTTTTTCCTTATAGTCGATTTCGTTATTTTGAAGACACGAAGGAAATGACAGAGAATTATGATGCCCAGTGTAACCACAGAACTGGAGGAAGGAATAAAACAAGAAGCTGATCAAGCGTTCTAGTGCTTTCAAACCTCTTCAGGGTCAAGCGCTTGACCCTGAGGAGGTGTGAAAGCACGAGGGTGCTTGCTCGACTTCTTGCTTTATTCCTTCCTCCAGATCTGTGATTACTTAAGACATCGCAAGTACAAGCAATAGATCGCCAAGATGCTCAGTGTTTTCAAGCGACGTCCCTTCCTAGGCTCTCTCTCTCTCTCTCTCTCTCTCTCTCTCTCTCTGTGTGTGAATGTATCCCTTCGTACGTGTTTCACTGTGTCTCTACGGGGAGTTACAGGGGCCATGTCTATTCTTGCAGCAGAGCAAATAGCAGATTAACTAAATGTCAGGTGGAAGCCCAACTGTTACTGGGGCGGCAGAGGCCATTACCTCTTCTTTTTTGACATTTTACGCCCACACTTCACTTATAAACGTTTTTCGTCAGAAGTCTAAGTTATTTCGGCCTTAATTATTATTTTCCAAAAGTTAAGGGACATTGTACGCCTTTATGACTGTCCTTTACGGATGCAGTTCGTTTTATTTTTATAGAACTAATGAATATTCACCTGCAGCATTTGAATAAATTTACTCGCTAGAATTCGACCAAGTAATCCAAAATGGACAATCTAACGAGAAATCTGTTATTCTGGGTCTGAAAAGCATTATGACGTTACCTGAAAGCTTGAATCATTAGTTCAAGTAATAATCTTAGGTAACCCTCAATCCTCCATATTACGGTCCCCGAAGACTTGGAAAGAAGGTCATTGCATTTTATGTTCATCTTGTTTCATGTTTATTGTATTGTTTCTCAGCGTTTTCTCTTCTTGCTTCATTCTTCACTTGAGTTGTTGGTTAAAGATTGGTCGAAGTAGCTGCTGTAACTGTTTTTGATAATTTTCTTTGGGATTTTTTAGATTTTATTCAGTTCGTTTTATATTGTCTTATTTATGTTTCAGACGTATTTGGTCAGAGACCCGAATAGAGCAAAACAAAGCATTTTCATCCTGACCAATTCATTTCTGTTCAGATGGATATTGTGGGATCTTCCTTACCTCAGAGAAAATGAAATCCACAGAGCTTTTCTATAGTAATTTTAGATTTAT
>NC_089751.1:40360616-40373116 GCF_040412425.1 Macrobrachium rosenbergii | reverse complement strand
CATAATATCCACACATGCACAATTACTATAATAAGTCTACAAAGCTACAAAAAACATGATGCTTCTTTTCACAATAGCAAATGATCTTAGCTCCTCGATGTAACGTTTTCGCTGGAGACCAGTTCCATGAATGGGCGGCCGCGGGTAGAGAACAGTTTCATGAATGGACGGCCGCGGGAAGAGAACAGTTTCATGAGAACAGTTTCATGAATGGACGGCCGCGGGAAGAGAACAGTTTCATGAATGGACGGCTGGGGGAAGAGAACAGTTTCGGGGGACACGCATCGTGTCACGAGGTTGGAAGAAGAAGAAGAAGGACGCCCGTCCACTCCAGTACGACTTTTCCCGACTTCAAAACAACGGCTTACGTTTGCTTACTCTCCGCATTATATCCAAAAATAGGTCCTTTCTGTTGACTTCTCGCACTCGGTGATCGAGGTTATATTGGGTCAAGTGGAATATTACGTGGCAGAACAGAATGAGGGGACAACTGAGACGCGAGCAACGCCTTGCGCTTATGTGGGTGGGCGATGGCGTCCAACAGGAAGGTGAAAAATGTAGTGAAAGGAAGAAGAAGAAGAAGAAGAAGAAGATGCTGATGAAGAAATAAGTCATATTCTGAATGAATCCCTGATTACATTTGTTATTTCGGACTGGATGGATCATTTATGTGTGCGTGTGTGTGTGTGTGTGTGTGTGTGTGTGAGAGAGAGAGAGAGAGAGAGAGAGAGAGAGAGAGAGAGAGAGAGAGAGAACGAGGAAAGGAGCCTGCGGGTGTTTCGCATCTGCAAACTCAAGCCTAAAACCTTGTCTTCCTTCCGAGGGACCCTTAAGGGTTTAAATCGATTTGTAATCGAACCCTCACTCTATCCCCCCCACCCTTACAGTTCCAGTTACAATAGGAATGGTATTGAGCGAGAAATTCTCAAAAAACTCAATGAAAACTGGATAAAAACATTAAACAAAGCCTACAACATCAACATCAAGTGGCTTATCTCAGCGCTACTGTTGAAGGAAAACAGCGCGGTAATACTGAACCACAAAAAAAGAAGCTTTTCTACACAGAAGCAAATCTATTGTCATAATCCTCTTGTACCAAAAGGTGAAAAAACCTAAGCATGATACTTTTATCTCCACTGAATTCTGAGATATGGAAGTAACTCTTACAAATAGAACGACCACCAACCAAACTCATCATTCGTCAGCAAAGAAGAAAATCAAAACTATTATTTTCATCTGTCACAATGCTTATCAAGGCAATACTCACAACTGCGCAATGCATTTGATCGTCTATGGTGCACACTGAAAGTTTCTTGCACAATGTTCTTGCGAAAATACAGTGACGCACAAATATTACGTCAATTAAGTTGGTCGTCAAGGTCACCCTTGGCCGAACATAAACCAAGGTTTCGTAAGCCTGTGTTTATTCTAATTATCTAGAGGCCAAACGTACAAGCAGATAGAGCATTTCAGTCCCAAGTCTGAGAGAGAGAGGAAAGAAACATGGACAAAGAAAGACAGAGAAGACAATTTTGAATTAATTTTCCATAAACGACAAGAAATCGAATTACATGGGTGCCTTGTATAGACGAGATCTGTCCTCTTATGATCATTTATGGGAGCTTTAATACTTGCGTTTGTGGAGTGAGCTTTTGAACAGTGTTTTTGGAATAAGCTCTTGAACAGTGTGGAGTGAGCTTTTGAACAGTGTTTGAGGAATAGGCTTTTGAACATTGTTTTGGAATGAGATTTTGAACAGCGTTTGCGGAGTAAACTTTTGAACAGTGTTTGTGGAGTGAGCTTTTGAACGGTGTTTGTGGAATGAGCTTTTGAACAGTGTTTGTGAGATGAGATTTCGAACAGCGTTTGTGGAATGACCCTTAGAACAGTGTTTGTGGAATGAGTTTTTGAACAGTGTTTATGGAATGACCCTTAGAACAATGTTTGTGGAATGAGCTTTTGAACAGCGTTTGTGAAATGAGAATTTGAACAGTGTTTGTGGAATGAGCTTTTGAACAATGTTTGTGAAATGAGATTTTCAACAGTGTTTGTGGAATGAGCTTTTGAACAGCGTTTGTGAAATGAGATTTTGAACAGTGTTTGTGGAATGAGATTTTGAACAGTGTTTGTGGAATGAGCCTTTGAACAGCGTTTGTGAAATGAGATTTGGAACAGTGTTTTTGGAATGAGATTTTGAGGTGTTTTTGGAATGACCCTTAGCGCAGTGTTTGTGGACTGAGCTTTCGAAAAGTGCTTGTGGAATGAGCTTTAGCGCAACGTTTGAGGAATGAGCGACTTAGAACCAGGAATCATCCAAAGGCCTTAAAGTATGATTTTTTTGTTCTAGTAAGATGACGATAATTCTGTTTACACTGAATGAGGCGAAGTATTTAAATTGCAGGGCAATCTATTACTTCTCGGGAACTTGCACTTTTCTTGGAATGTCTATTTATCTAATATTACAAAATGTCCTTTATTTAAACGTAAGTAATACCTTTTATTCTCGAGCTTATCTTAAGTATGTGTTTCAGCAATAAAGAATAGTGAATAAAGAAATAAAGAATAAGGAATGAAGAATAAAGACAATTAGAATACAATATAAAAGTGGACAAGTAATTGGTACGTGTCATTTTCTCTGAAAATGTTCCGTGACAAGTAGGAAGTGAAGACTATTGGAAAAACAACAATAGCAATATTTTTTCACTTTTATTCAAATTTCTTGAAAGTATTATCTGTACTAAATTCGAGCACTCATTACTAAATTCGAGCACTCATCGGTAGCGAAATATAATACATAAAATGGAAGAGACATCTTAGAGAGCATGATTTTTGAAAAATAAAAATGTATTTTCGTACAGATATATTAGCGGTGGTCTAAAATAGTTCTGAGCTAGGTTTAAAAGACGTGACTATGGAAAACAAGCCCTCAGTTGGTGATTTAACCTTTGACCTTCAAGTATGACCTTGACCTCATTCTACACTTTGGCTTTAGCACTGAAGTGTTTATGCCAAATATAGAGGTTTCATATGGTAGAGTTCAAGCGTTATGGCCAAGGCAAAAAAGTTCAATTTTAGGGGGACAGCCAAACAGACGTACAGACAGACAGACGCATCCAGTACTGGATGCTACTGGGGACATAAAAAAGTGAGTTAGAAACGGGATGAAACTTCAGCGTATTTTATCGTACATGCATTTGAACAGCACTAAAGCTTTGGGATGGGTTGGCTATAAACAAAGAAAGCCTTAGCACACGAAATAAATACTGCGGGTTTAGGGAAACTCAGTTCTCAGAAATGGCCTAATTACCGGTGGATCATCGGCAGAATGAGACCTAGATACTGGAAAACTGACGCAAGAAATAGATACGTGTTTAGAGAACTTCACGCTTAATTCTCTCTCACATAGCCATTACGCTAATGATGGTCTTTCTATGTTTAGCTGAATGGAGATTATTATTCTTTCTTCCACATTACTTTGGCCGCTGGGCAAAGGACGCGAAATGTCTTCAGCCACGGCATGAGGCAATAACATTCTATTCGCAGATCTACTTTTCGGTGGAAATGGCGGTTATTTTTATGCAGCCGTCTCTAAGTTAATCCCTTTTATTTGAATAGGCAAGACGATGACGTCAGTCTCTTGGAACGAATGCTGCCCTGAGGCAACACCGGGAGGAAAAAATTTAAGAATCGTAGGCAGGGTCTTCGTGACGCTTGTATTCATTGATGAAGAAGCATTGTCATCAACGGAACGTGTTCTCTAGCTGGATTAGCCCTTCGCCTCCTTCAGTGACCCCTCTCTCTGTGTAAGGATACAGGAAACGATGATGGTAAAGAATGATAGAATGATACATTTCGCCTGACAATAGGAAAACTTTTTAAGACGCTAAAAGTATTGTCAAGGATCCTTTAAACGCTTGATTTGAAGGCTTATCTTGTAGGCGAGAGAGAGAGAGAGAGAGAGAGAGAGAGAGAGAGTCTTCAGTTTGTAAACTAAGACGTATGAAGAAATGTAGACAGATTTTGTATAATAACCTAGCAGAGAGAGAGAGAGAGAGAGAGAGAGAGAGAGAGAGAGAGAGAGAGAGAGAGTCTTCAGTTTGTAAACTAAGACGTATGAAAAAATAAAGACAGATTTTGTATAATAACCTAGCACAGAGAGAGAGAGAGAGAGAGAGAGAGAGAGAGAGAGAGAGAGAGAGAGAGAGAGAGAGAGAGAGAGAGAGGGAGAGAGAGAGAGAGAGTCTTCAGTTTGTAAACTAAGACGTGTGAAGAAATAAAGACAGATTTTGAATAATAACCTAGCAGAGAGAGAGAGAGAGAGAGAGAGAGAGAGAGAGAGAGAGAGAGAGAGAGAGTCTTCAGTTTGTAAACTAAGACGTATGAAGAAATGTAGACAGATTTTGTATAATAACCTAGCAGAGAGAGAGAGAGAGAGAGAGAGAGAGAGAGAGAGAGAGAGAGAGAGAGAGAGACTTTAGCTTGTAAACTAAGACGTATGTAGAAATAACGACAGATTTTGTATAATAACCTAGCAGAGAGAGAGAGAGAGAGAGAGAGAGAGAGAGAGAGAGAGAGAGAGAGAGAGAGAGAGAGAGAGAGAGAGAGAGAGTTTTTAGCTCGTAAACTAAGACGTATGAAGAAATAAAGACAGATTTTGTATAATAACCTAGCAGAGAGAGAGAGAGAGAGAGAGAGAGAGAGAGAGAGAGAGTTTTTAGCTCGTAAACTAAGACATATGAAGAAATAAAGACAGATTTTGTATAATAACCTAGCAGAGAGAGAGAGAGAGAGAGAGAGAGAGAGAGAGAGAGAGAGAGAGGGAGGAGGAGAGAGATCCTTTAGTTTGTAAACGAAGACGTATGAAGAAATAACGACAGGTTTTGTATAATAACCTAGCAGAGAGAGAGAGAGAGAGAGAGAGAGAGAGAGAGAGAGAGAGAGAGAGAGAGAGAGAGAGAGAGAGAGTTTTTAGCTCTTAAACTAAGACGTATGAAGAAATAAAGACAGATTTTGTATAATAACCTAGCAGAGAGAGAGAGAGAGAGAGAGAGAACCATTGCTGTTCATTAGCTTCAATGCCCAAGCACTAATATAGAAAAACTGCAACGAAAGCTATTGAAAACCTACAGATCGACGCCCCCTCATAACCACAGACCCTTTGAATGTGAATGTTCTTGAGTTGACTTCATTTCACAACTTTTTGTTGCCTTACAAGTCCGACGACCTCATATCGCCGTTTCCTCTTTCATCCGATTACTTAAGAGTTTTTGAGTGTTCTTTAACTCTTTTGTTGGCGACATCTCTTTCATTAAATAGACCTTGGATCCTTATCGATGGACCGGTGAGAGATATACGCACAATATTTCGCGAGAAGGAGAGACTGAATAGTCTCTGGAGTGCGAAAAATGAATCTTCTCTCTGTCTGTCTCTCCCTCTTCGCTTTCTCCCATTCTCTAACCTGACGTATAAGAGAATCTTTCTTCGTATGAGAAAAAATCAAAGAGATGAAAGTTCTTCATTAGGTATTAAAAATGTTTAGGAATGGTTCGATGGTTGATTGATTTGTCACCATTTTCAAGATATGACAGATTTTTTTTTTCAACAAAAGAAGGAAAGTCGGCAAATATTATTTTAGGTTGTGTGCTCAAAAGGCCGTGATAGAAAAAGCTTATAGGTCTATTGGGCCGGAAAATAAACTTACGAAGAGTTTTAAGTGCATATTCGCTACCTACGGCGCATGGGCGGGAGAATCTCAAGCCTGTAGCAGGCGGGAATTCAAGTAGTCTAAAAAAGCAAAAAAAAACCAGAGAAGTAAATATAGGATGTCAATAGCTAACTGAAAGAACGTAAGAGACTACTGTACCTTTGATCTTACCATTCACTGAAGAGGGGTTAGAACATTCACAAAAATTTGTCACAGGTAAAGAACGAAATCAAGAGGGCCTAGAAAGAGCAAGTGAAGGGAGTGTGAGTTCAAGAGGAGCCGTTTCAAAGGCGATGCTATTAGTAACCGGCTACTGTCAACCTATAAGCACTCTGTCGTTACAGGATATCGGCCTAGGAATCGGAGGCCAGTGTGATCCTGCGTTACTGAAGAGGAATCTGCAGCGAAGGACAAGGGATCCCATCCTATATCACCGAGACAGAGTCCGCAACCGAGAGCATCCTGAGTCAGAGTCATATCTAAAGTGGCTCCGGCGCGCGCGCTGAGGATCGCCCCGAATTTTGATAAGAACTCTATCGGCTGAGCTTGTTTATGCTAATAAACGGCTTTCGAGTCATTGTTCTTCCTTGTAGAGGCGCTGTTCTGACTCTCGGATGATAGCTCTTCCTGTTCAAGTCACCTGTTGCCAAGATAATGGGCAGGCGGCGGTCATGTGAGCAGATAACGAGCTGTAATAGGCTTCGAGATAGTCTTAAGTAGGTATTTAAAAGAGGGTTTAGGGGAGCGTAAATGCTCATTCCCGCTTTGGACGTCCTGGGTGCCTGTCTTTATAAGGGAATGCCTCGGTGATAGGGGTAATGCTCTGGGGCTTTATATCGAGTTAGATTTGTTATTGAGTTTTGTGAATTTTTAATCAGTACACGAATTAAATGCTCTGCTGTTTTTGCCCCACTCATATAAACAATCGTCAGTGTTTTTGGCCCTGATAGATAATAATAATAATAACAATAATAATAATAATAATAATAGTAATAATAATAATAATAATAATAATAATAATAATAGTAATAATAATAATAATAATTCATAAAAATCTCATAATACAATGAGTCACTAAAATGGCAAAGAAATCCTCAGTGGTGTAAATGTAAATATATATTAGAAATATATATAAACAAACGAGAGCTTTCGAGAGCCTGCTCGATTCTCGTTCTCAGTCTGACTCAGATGTACTTGACTGTGGATTTCTTCAGTAATAATAATAATAATAATAATAATAATAATAATAATAATAATAATAATAATAATAATAATAATAATAATAATAATATAGCAAGTGGGGGTGGGGGGATATAATAATAATAATAATAATAATAATAATAATAATAATAATAATAATAGCTATAATATAGCTATATTATTATTATTATTATTATTATTATTATTATTATTATTATTATTATTATTATTATTATTATTATTATTATTATGCAGAAGACAAACTTGTAATTGAAGCACTGAAAGAATATGGAGTTCATTTGAATAATAATAATAATAATAATAATAATAATAATAATAATAATAATAATAATAATAATAATAATAATAGATCTATTTGGCCCTTTCACCTGATCTTTGTTTATTAATTCTTTGAATTTTAATCCTACAAAGACCACTTAACTTCTCGATCTCCTCACGCTGTTGGATACGTTTACTGCTGTAAACTTTGATTCTGAATAGATTTGTCACATATTTCCCGCACGAATTCAACGTTTTCAGAAGTAAGCCTATCTAATAAGCGCGAGAATAATAATAATAATAATAATAATAATAATAATAGTAATAATAATAACAATAATAATAATAATAATAATAATAATAATAATAATAATAATAATAAAATTTTCATCATAATATCAATATAATAATTATGACTATGACAATGCTTATATCAAGAAGAAGAGGAAGGCGAAAGGATATTTGTACCTAAAAGTGGAACAATACATGAATTCTAAAAAGAGACATTAACTGAATTCACACGAAACAAGGTTATCTATCAAGGGCCAGCACTGTCATTAGAGGCCATTTCAAGAATGCCCTCTGAAATCAGGGCACGGAATATACCAACGCTGGACGCGGGAAGTGTTATTTATACCCAGGAGAGGTTTCTGCTTCAGATGTTAGAGAGAGTTACCAACCCAGTCAAGAAGGATGAAGCAGGAGGTAGGATATTCGAAAGTGAGCTTTCTTTATTCCAGGTAAAACTGAGATCACAGACACAGACAGCTAGCTGCACTTGAACTCGGAGACCGAAATAAGCCTTTGATTCTATTAAATCAAGCTTGTTAAGCTCGCTTTAGCAAGTTAATTGCTCAAAAAGGGGATGCCATTGCGTTCAAAATAGGGAGAGCGATTGCACTGAAATTCAAAATGAGAACTGAAACGCTTAATTAGAATGTTCTTAAGTGTAGAAAATGAACCATACCTGTGGGTTTAGTGTCTGCTGTATCAGAAGCAGAGGAATAGATATTAGTAAAGCGAGACCGCTATCTGAATATTAGTGAGCAGGTGTTCTTGAATTCATACCAGAAAAGTTACCTATTTGATCACAACACCTAAACCAATCAAAAAGGGCAGTCTAATGCACCTTTCCAGCAGAACTCAAAGATAACAAGGAAACAAGGAAAGGTTGTCAGTCATCAGATGAAAAACAGAAGAAGAAAAAGAATTCCGAAGCTTGCCAGTTGAATGTTACCTTTCACACACCCACTCACCAAAGTCATTCTCAGTCGTTAGACCAAGCATTTTATCAAACTCAGGGTAAGGAGTCGATCACTATTGCTAAACAAGAATATATCACAAGCACATATATCAAAGGATTTGCGCCAAGATCAAGACAGTTACGTGGAAGAGTACTGCCAAAAGTAAGTGGCTAACTGCGCTCGTATCATGAGTGCACCTTGCGCCTAGCCTGAACTCTTTTTTTCAGACTGAGGATATTCTTTGTAATGGACAAACTTGCGCGCAGACTCAGGCCACATTGGACTGTTTTCAAATCAAGCGTATTGCACAATTAACCAAGAAGGGGATAATCTGCGGGAGAGGGTCAGATGAATCAAGTAGTTGCATGCTGAGGCAGTTGACCAAGAATATCAACTGCTCTCAGTTCAAACTAAGATTTCTGCTCCATTTCCCACAAAGAATCTTGCTTGCTACAGTTCACGAGATGCTCAGGATTCAAACCAAACCACCAACTATGATCCAGCAAAGATACCACGGTTTTTCAGAAGCCATAATCACAGTCCCTTTTAGTTTTCTGTAAAAGAAAACTATTGAGACGGCAATTAGTCTGTCCGTCCGCCCTCAGATCTTAAAACCTACTGAGCCTTGAGGGCTGCAAACTGGTATGTTGATCATCAGCCCTCCAATCATCAAACAAACCAACTTACAGCCCTCTGGCCTAAGTAGTTTTGATTTTATTTAGGGTTAAAGTTAGTCATATCGTGCGTCTGGCACCGCTATAGGTACCAACAACACAGGCCACTACCGGGCCGTGGCTGAAAGTTTTATGGGCCGCGGGTGAGAGTTTCATGGGCCGTGGCTGAGAGCTTCATGCAGCATTATACGCTGTACAGAAAACTCGACTGCGCCGAAGAAACTCCGGCGCATTTTTTGCTTGTTTTCCCTTGCAAATACTGATTACCAATGATTACCAGCGACGAAGACGAAAGAAAGCATGAACAAATTCAGCGAGACTTACGCAGCCAAAGAACTTCATGGACTAGGATGGGACGAGTATCAAGCTTTTCATTATTCAGCTCGTCGCTTTATTCACGCGATATATAATGAATAATTCGGACCATCGCCTCCGACCACATCCTTGATGAGGGAGAACACAGTTCTTGGTATTTCCTCTTATCCTCCTTTTTCAATATATTTCTTACTTATGAGCAATGTATTATATACAAGAAAGTTAATTAATTATTTTCTGGTCGCTTCATGAGAATATTAGGAAATTATAAATACCAATGATTATTATTATTATTATTATTATTATTATTATTATTATTATTATTATTATTATTATGCAGAACACGAACCATATTCATATGAAGGAAAACGACAGGGGCCACGGATTTGAAGTTCAAGATTCCAAAGAATATGGTGTTCATTTCAAAGAACTGACAGACGGGAATAGGAAATGCGGAAAGAAGAGATCAGTTATTAGGAAAGAAGAAATTAGTTAACAACTGAATAGAGAAATAGATAAAAATGTAAGTAAATGACAAAATACGAGGAAAATTGCCTTGGGGTAGTAATGCATTGCACCTTCGCTTGAACTTTTGAGGTTCCGATTGCCCGACATCCTCAGGGAGGCTGTTCCACAGTCCAACGGAGCTGGGATAAAATTAGTCGTAATGCGAGAACATAAAAAGAAAGAAAGAAAAACAGTAAAAAAAAGCGCCGAAGTTTCTTCGGCGCAATCATGTTTTCCATACAGCGTATAATGCTGTATGAAACTCTCAGCCACGGCCCATGAAACTCTCACCTGCGGCCCATGAAACTTTCAGCCACGGTGGCCTGTGTTGTTGGCACCAGTAGCGGTGCCAGACGCACGATCATAGCTAACTTTAACCTTAAATAAAATCAAAACTACCGAGGCTACAGGGCTGCAGTTTGGTATGTTTGATGATTGGAGGGTGGATGATCAACATACCAATTTGCAGCCTTCTAGCCTCAGTAGTTTTTAAGATCTGAGGGCGGACAGAAAAAGTGCGGACGGACTGACAAACGGCCATCTCAATGGTTTTCTTTTGCAGGAAACTAAAAGGTTCCCGAAGGAAGTCGTTAATGGCTGCTCCGGTCGTGACGTCTCAGAGGACATTACGCAGCAATGAAATTAGATGCCGCAACAATAGTAACAAACCAGGTGAAGTGTGACGTCATGACGCAGAACCGATGACGTAATGGGGGTGGTACTTTTAGCGCGAAAGAGGAGTCTTCTTGAATGTCACAGAGTTATAATTAGATGTGAATGAGGCTACGGGAGCCGGTGACTTCGTCAACGCCGCTGGGCTCGCAACTTCAAGTTTATGCTGTTTATCGAATTTTATTTATCAAACTCGTTACTACTTACTCATTATTTGTCTCCTTAATTTTTTGTCTTTCCTTTGTTTATTGAGAGAGAGAGAGAGAGAGAGAGAGAGAGAGAGAGAGAGAGAGAGAGAGAGAGAGAGAGATGTAATATTCTACTTTGAATATTACATCTCTTTGAGAGAGAGAGAGAGAGAGAGAGAGAGAGAGAGAGAGAGAGAGAGAGAGAGAGAGGAAGAGGGAGAGGAAGAGAGAGAGAGTGAGAGGAGGTGGGAAAAAATGAGCGAAGCAAAGGTATTCTTCTTGCAACCCCTGAAATCTCCTATTTCTAAAAAAAAAAAAATCTTACTGGATAATTCTCTAGGTCGTTTGAAGGCAACTGCATATCTATGGCGCAAAAGTTATAATTACCGGGATCATTGATGATTTTAATCAAAGTAATATTAATTAGAAAAAGATGAAACAAGCTGTAATGAAATATGAAATATGTATTTTCATGGGCTCTCGTTCCTATGAAACGGTAGAAATAATACATTCTCTGCTCCTCAAAACCCAAAACATAAACATATATATATATATATATATATATATATATATATATATATATATATATATATATATATATATATATATATATATATATATTAACTTTATCACATACACAATTGTCCTGTGCATTAGTAGAGTTACTAAAAGGACCTCATTCAAACTGGATGGTATCTAACGGAGTTTTTTATTCAGAAAAAGTTACAAGCTTTCATGGACAAACAGTCCACATTATCAAGTATCCGTACAATAAGCAGACGCGTAGTCCAGCTGTATTTATATCTGTGTGTTTTCAAGTGGGGCGAAAACCATTATATACAAAAAAATGGCGTGGCCATGGGTTCAAGTCTTTCACCAATTCTAGCTAATATCTTTATGGAATAGTTTGAAAAGGAGGAGGTGGACAAAGTAAATAAAGGGAACTTAAATATCGTAAAATGGGTAAGATACGTGGATGACATCTTGATTATTTACAGGGGAGAAAGGGAAGATCTACACAAGTTTTTAGAACACATAAATAAACTAAATGAACACATCAAGTTCACAATAGAAGAAGAGACGGAGGGAGAAATTCCTTTCCTGGATGTCCTGGTCAAGAGGGAAAGGGAAAACTTAAAATTCAAGGTATATAGGAAGAAGACACACACCAATTCATACATACATAGGTTCTCCAGTCATAGGAAAGAAATAAAAATAGGATTAATGACAGGGTTGGCCATCAGGGCTTATAGGATCTGCAGTCCCGAATTTTTAGACGAAGAGCTGGATTACCTGAGGGAGAATTTTAGGAGATTAGGTTACCCTAAATATTGGTGGGAGTGGGCCCACATCAAAGCAAGGAAAAACTATTTTGGGGAGAGGGAAAGGATAGAAAAGGAACATTTGGTAGGAAAGAAAACAATTACAGTCCCGGACAACAACTCTATTGCACCCATCAACAGAAAGCTAAATAATTTCAAATTGATAGGCAGCTACAAAAACACCATTAGGAATAAAATAGTTAGAAACAAAAAGTCGGTAGAGGGGAAGAGATTAGGGGGTATATATGGCAGCGTGTCTAGACTGTGAAGAAGGGTACTATGGCGAAACTGGCAAATCATGTAAAGAGCGAAGCAAACAACATCTGCAGAACATAAGGCATTATAATCAGACGTCGGCAGTTGCCAAACACTGTTGGGAAAATGATCACAGAATA
>NC_089751.1:40318116-40355616 GCF_040412425.1 Macrobrachium rosenbergii | reverse complement strand
GAATCTGTTTGAACTCGCAGCTTGTGAACATTGGCTTATTAATAGCTATCGTTACTTTGTGGCAGGGATATTTCCAGGTTGTGCAGGGGGACCATATAAACTAAATGTGTAGCTACAGTTGATTTTATCATTTTGCTGTTATGAAAGGTATGAAAACTCTTATGAAAGGTATGAAGAAAAGTATTACGAAAGGTATGAAAACTATTAGGAAAAGTATGACAAATTTTATGAAAAGAATGAAAAATAATATGAAAGATAAGAAAACTATCATGAAAGGTATGAGAAATTTAATGACAAGTATGAAAACTAACATGAAAGGTAAGGTCACAAGACAGCTGTTGGGGGGGGAGGGGGCGGGGGGAGGTGAAGCTCCACTGACGTTGTCATTAAGTACAGTTGAAACATTCTTGTTTATATAAAGCTGGATAAGCTGACAGGCAGTTACGAGGAGACTGACGAATATGGACATTAAAGATGAGAAAGTATTTATGTACACGAGGCAGATTGAATTGTCTTCCCCCCGCCGTCAGGGATACAGATGATTTGGTCTTAATTTCGAGTAGGTATTTTCTGAAAATCCCTTTGACATCTAAACTCACTTTACCCCCTTTACAATCCCCTTTTCTGGTATTGTCGAGGGGAGAGAAGGGGTGTGGGTGTGGGAAATAAACTCCCCTCGCACCTCTCCTCTATATACAGGCGTTGGACAGCTCTATAAAAAGACTGTGACTGATACGAGGGGAAAACAACCTTTCTTTACCCTGGCTTCTTCCCCCAGTACGAACAAAAAAAAATTATTCTGATATACTCTATATCATGATCATGATCCTGATCATCATAATCATCATCCTCATCATCATAATCAGCAGCAACACAAGTTTCACCTCTTTAAATCTGACTGCAAATATTGTGTTACCAAATATGATAAACTTTCCTTCTGGCAACAGTTATAATATTTATTGTCTTTTCCACAATTCTAATATTTACTGTCTTTTCCGCAATTGTAATATCTACTGCCTTTTCCACAATTCTAAAATTTACTGTCTTTTCCACAATTCTAAAATTTGCTGCCTTTTCCACAATTCTAAAATTTACTGCCCTTTTCACAATTCTAATATTTACTGACTATTCCACAATTCAATTATTTGCTGCCTTTTCCACAATTCTGATATTTACTGCCTTTTACACAATTCTAATATTTCCTGCCTTTTCCACAATTCTGATATTTACTGCTTTTCCCCGATTCTGATATGTACTGCCTTTTCCACAATTCAAATATTTGCTTTCTTTTCCGCAATTCTGATATTTGCTGCATTTTCCACAATTCAAATATTTACTGCCTTTTCCACAATTCTGATATTTACTGCCTTTTTCACAATTTTAATATATACTACCTTTCCCAGAATTCAAGTGTTTACTGCCTTTTTCACAATTCTAATATTTACTGCCTTTTCCACAGTTTTAATATTTATATATGTTGCCTTCTCCACAATTCAAATATTTACTGTCTTTTCCACAATTCTGATATTTAATACCTTTTTCGAAATTCTGATATTTACTGCTTTTTCACAATTCTAATATTTACTGCCTTTTCCACATTTCTAATATTTAATAAGTTTGCAACTATTCTAATATTTACTGCCTTTTCCACAATTCTAATATCTATTACCTTTCCAAGAATTCTAATGTTTACTGCCTTTTCACAATTCTAAAATTTACTGTATTTTCCACAATCCTAACATTTACCACCTTGTCCACTATTCAAATATCTACTGCCATTTTCATAGTTCTAATGTTTACTGCCTTTTCCACAGTTCTAATATTTACTGACTTTTTCAGAAGTCTAATATTTACTGCCTTTTTCACGTTTCTAATATTAACTCCCTTTTCCAACCATGTCATTGTTGGATGTCAGCGTTTATAATGAAAACTGACATTTTATTCTCTTTTCGGTATTTGCGAAGATTCGTCGTATATTCGGTATTGTTATTTCTCAGTTTTCTCTTAGACCTCTCGCCTCCTTTGTGGACAATACAGAGATTTGATGCTCTGGATAGATTCTTCTGTAAAGTCTGTGTGTTCTGCAAAGGCCAAGATTTTGACATTTCTCTCTTTTAATCAGACACTTTTCCTACTGACGTTTTAAGTATCAAGTAACATCGGGGACAAAACTTCTCCTTGTGTTACTCCGCTACTCTCATTGGAACATTGCTACATATCTCCCGATCTGAACATAACTTTTACAACTCTGCGCATCTTTATGTTTTAAAAATTTTGCTGGAACATCAAATTCTGAGATCTTGCAAAAAGAAAATCTACGACAAATCTTATAGTCCTGTTCAAAGTGCATAAAATTCTTCCACAGTTTAGAAATATTTTCAGTATTTGTCCGCCTGTCTAAAACCTCACTGGTATCGGTGTAAAACCTGGCTGGTACCTTCTGTGTATGATTCTAGCTTGTCCTTGGTAGTTTAGGTTAAGGTTCTATAGCAATAAAAGTAGCTTCATTCCCAGTCACACACACACACGAAGTTCCCTGTTGTCTTCTACGATCCTGGCCACTGCTTAATATTCGTTCATTTGTCTTAATGCTCTGTAACTTTCCATGGTTTTCCCCATTCTATCTCTATCATCCTTGCGTAATTATTTGCGTCAGGCCTGTCGCCTTTTGGAATCGTTATCCTCATAATCTATCAGAATTCCTGTCGAGTAGATCTTATATCTCTCACAGCCAATCTTGAGTATCATTTCTCAGAATTAACTTCAGGTGTCTCCATCATCCCTCATAATTTACTTGAAGTGGATGAATTATCAGATTTCATTTCGAGTTAATATATAATTTCTTATGATCCTAATGAAATTCATCATTCTGCTCCAATTTGGGATATGATACTGATTCGTTTCCGATCGAGCTTATTTATTTTACGTTGATGCTGTAGAAAATCTTCATTTATCTCACTGAGTAAGGATGGAAGTATTATAATAACACTTGGACTATCCAAACAACGGGGTTATTTCTCAAAATTCTGATCTCATTCAGAATGTATTAAGAAACTTCGCTTCGACGTAACTTCGTGCATATATTAAAAGGATAATGAGGTAAACAAACGCACAATAATTCGGAGCAGCCGCAGAATTATAGGAAAACAAGAGGACAAGAATAAAAAAAAAAACAACGTCCAATCTGAAGCAGGAAGCGGGGTCTCTAAGTGGTTGCCGTAGATAACTCTTCCACAAATAGAGAAGCACAGAGGGGCGAATGACAAGGTATTTTACTAGATTAGAATCGAGACGAGGCGGGAGGAGGGAGGCAGTGCCTGGGTGGACGGCAAGTACGAGTGAACTTGTTGGAAGAAATAGGACTAAATATTGTAGTTTTACGTAACGTTTTGGTGCTTTTCCTCCTTTCATGTAACGCCAAGGGCTGCAAAATATTGCATTTAGGTTTATCATTTTGCACTGGCTGTTAGCCTTCCTTTCAACGATTGTCTGTCGACAACGAAGAAAACGCTGTCGACGACAAACTTGCTTCACAAACCTACTGGATACTTCTCAGAGGAATCGAGATTCTAACTGAGAAACGATTGCTCTTCAAATGGAAAAACAAAGAATTTAATATATTAATGATAAAGAACATAATCCTCACTTTCTTTTCGTTTCTTTATCTTTACGTAACAGAGTAGTGCAGAAGAAGAAGAAGAAGAAGAAGAAGAAGAAGAAGAAGAAGAAGAAGAAGAAGAAGAAGACGATACTTTATCCTAGACAATTCTTGAAGAAAAAGGGCTGGCTTACTTGGGACTTACCAGATCCGCTTACAAAAGAGACACGATTTGAAGGAAGGAGAGGTCGCTGGCTTTGGTGTTAGTTTAATGCTGCTCTTGATGAACAATTTTAGTTTTCTGTAAAAGAAAACTATTGAGATAGCTATTTGTCTGTCCCTCCGCACTTTTTCTGTCCGCCCTCAGATCTTAAAAACTACTGAGGCTAGAGGGCTGGAAATTGGTATGTTGATCAACCACCCTCCAATCATCAAACATACCAAATTGCAGCCTTCTAGCCTCAGCAGTTTTTATCCTATTTAAGGTTAAAGTTAGCCATGATCGTGCGTCTAGCACCGCTATAGGTACCAACAGCACAGGCCACCATCGGGCCATGGCTGAAAGTTTCATGGGCAGCGGGTGAGAGTTCCATGGGTCGTGGCTGAGAGTTTCATACAGCATTATACGCTGTACAGAAAACTCGATTGCGCCGAAGAAACTTCGGCTCATATGTTACTTGTTCCATGAAGCGTTTAAGATGGTGAATGAGATCATTAAAAGTTTGCAGGCGATCACCAGAATTTACAGAAACGAAATTATCTTCCCATAGAACACAAGAGCCCCTACCATTCTAGGTGAAGTAACTGAATTATATTCCCACATTAGCTAAATAATGCAAAAAAAAACCGGTTACTTTGACACCCTGTACTATTTAGTGCAATATAATACTGACACTCTTGAGTTAATAATCTTCGTATGTTTGAAAAAGGTGCTAATCAAGAAAATTGACTTTGTATTTTCCATGTTTGAGGTGAAGGAGTGCTTATTTAAGATGACATAGCTAAAACAGGCGAGAGAGAGAGAGAGAGAGAGAGAGAGAGAGAGAGAGAGAGAGAGCGAAATTCTAAACGAGTAAGCAGTAACGGAAAGAAACAGCAAAGAAAAGACTTTGGAAAACTGTCTTGGAAAAAAATGGGGAGACGAAGGAAGGAGAGTGAGGGCGTGGGCGTGATCCAGCCCATTTCCTGGTGAACAAATAATCACAGGAATATTTCACGTGAGCAAGGGTAGAATAACAAGGAAAGTTATCACCGGAATCTCTTTGATTTGAAAAGAGGAAAACTGCGAGAGCGGTATTAGTGAATGCGGTATTGACAGACCTAAAATGGGACGCATCATAACGTCGGACAGTTATCTTTGTGGCAGAATGAAAGACCTTTATGAATAAACGCCAAAAAAGAGGGGGGCGGGGGAAGGGGAAAATAAATCAGACGTTCCCGTAACGAAAGAGAAGGGCTTGGTGGCTAGCTCTGAAGTATGATTCAAGCGGAAGAAAAGGTAGAGAAAGAAGTAGCCAAGCCCCAAAATGAAAGGGAACAATGGGAAAGCCCAGAGACCTTCTGGACGACCACTTCAAAGTACACAGGAACTGTGGACATGCAATGCAGGTCGCATAAACAGATGCAGACAAGAGTACAAATAAAGAGGAATGTGAAGGCGTTGGAGACAATGACAGGTAGAGATACTGGGTTAAATACGGACCGTTCCTGCTTCATTGAGCTGAAGGGGTCGAGTTCCTCTTCTTGAGGGCGACCTCATCAGCACGTCAAGCTACCTCTTCCCGCATTTATGTGGTGGCTCTTGGCGAGGGCGACTATTTTTACAACTTCCTGTTAAAGTGTGTATTTTTTTCGCATTATTATTATTATTATAGAAGATGAAACCTATTCGTATGGAACAAGCTCACAGGGGCCATTGACTTGAAATTCAAGCTGCCAAAGGATATGGTGTTCATAAGGAAGAAGTAAGAGGAGGTAAAGGGAAATATAGAAAGAAGATATCCCACTTATTAAAAAAATAAAAAAAACGGACAAAACTATATTAAAATGCAAGGAGAATAGTATTAGGGCAGTAATGCATTGCATCTTCAGTTGAACTTCTGAAGTTCCAATTACGCGGCATCCTCTGGGAGGCTTTTCCACAGTCCAACTTATTTATTTGCACAGGGTTCTCGCATTTCAGGTCATGGTGCCACCAGCCCAATAAAACAAACATCGTGGACCCCTTTCTCTTTTGAGTTACGATAAATAGAACATAGACAATGAACATTTTGGATTTAAATGAATTCCTGGAACAAGAGTTATAAACTGAAGATTGTCATTACATTTTTTGAACATGCATGATACGATAAAATGAATGGTCACTGATTTATCTGGATGAAATTGTTCTTACTGCATTTTCAGTAGATTTGAAAATATATGTACTAATCTCCAGTTTATGTATCTGACTGTATTTGTTGAACTTTGTCGGTTCCTTACATTTGGTGAATCTAAAATTGTGCAAAACTGGGTCATGCAAAGCTGAGAATTAACAAAGCTAGTCTGTTTGTTGGTTAATGTTCCTAAGTAAAATGTACAGAGGGAATAAACGCCTTAACATAATTCAAAAGACTATTGAATTGCTCCAGCAGTGTGTTGAGAAATGATAATATCTATATATATTAAAAAAATAACGGGGTTAAAGAATATTGAACATTTCTCTACGATCTAACTCTCAAATGTTAGTATGCGATATGCTTTAAACAAATATAATTGTGAATGTTAATTTTAATCTTGTTACTAATATTAAAAGAAGTTAAAATCGTTTTAATTTTTATCGTTTCCTTTTCCAGCCAAAAACTATCGCGAGAGTACTATTATAAAAGGGAAGTAAGGTTCTAAAGGTTTCTAAAGAAGTGTTGACGAGCCTGGAATTCTGTGTAAACTCAGTCATAATGCAAGGGTATAATTATGAGCGAATTTCCGATGCATTTACTCATAGCTTTCTGTGAAATCGGAATGGGAGTATTTATTTCTCTGGAGACTTTTTCATCTAGTAAATACTAAATGCTGTTGTTATACAAAAATGAGAGAATATAATATCCCTTCAAGCCACACTTCCCAGACGTGGCACAAGTGGTGCAGAAGAAGTCGGAAATAATCTTCCAGAGTTAGGTAGATTTATAATTAGTCTTAGGAGTCAGGAAATTCAATGTGCACAGATATTATGGCACTCTTAAGAGAAATGAGTCCACGAGGTAGTTTTCTTCGTTCTTGCATGAAATGGCTTCATTGGACGGGTGGGTACCGTTCTCAGCTCGCACTCTGCTGGCCCCGCGTTCGATTCTACGACCGGCCAAAGAAGAATTAGAGGAATTTACTTCTGGTGATAGAAATTCATTTCTCGCTATAATGTGGTTCGGATTCCACAATAAGCTGTAGGTCCCGTTGCTAGGTAACCAGTTGGTTCTTAGCCACGTAATATAAATCTAATCCTTCGGGCCAGCCCTAAGAGAGTTGTTAATCAGCTCAGTGGTCTGGTTAAACTAAGGGATACTTAACTTTTTCTTACATGAAGCGTCGACTGCTATGTCTTCAACCAAAAAAGATTCACTTCATTGAACGAGAGCACGAAATACATTTTTTCTGGTAATACATTAGGAAGAATCAGTGCCGCCTACAATATATGATAAATATACTTGGTAAATAACCAACGAAGCAGTAGGGATTCCTAGATGACAGTAACCAATAGAAAAGCTGGCGATGATGACAGAGTGTTATTTCAAGAGATAATGGCCTCTCATCATGTCACCTGGGTGTGTGGTACTTCACACCACATCCGGCTATTGCGCTTAATTTCCCACTATTTTTGGTCTCTCTCTTCCTACACTTGGGCTAGAAATGGGTCATGCGTGGCTCTGCTCCTCCGAGAAGGCACTGACTTCCTGTTTTCATAAGTCATTGGATTTCGCAAACATTGAATATCATCCAGAGAGAAAAAAAAAAAAAACAGCGCTGGATCAAAGAGCCTAGTCTCGACTCAGTAGTTATGACGCTGTGACAACCTGTACAGTAAAAATCCTAAATCTGAGGCTGTGGAACTGTCTCCTTGAGGATGCTGCGCAACTGGAACCCCAAAGGTCAAGAGAAGATGCAATGCATTACGACCCTAATACAGTTAACCTTGTCTTTTAATCATTTATTTATATCTTCAGCTATCTATTTATCAATATACAAATTCATCTTTTTTTCCTTTTCTAATACCTGATCTCCTCCTTCTGATGTTTACTATTATCCCCTCCTTCTGATGTTTACTATTATCCTCTGTAGCTTCATGAAATATTTGTTTAAAATGAGCTCAGAGAATCCATTATTATTATCATTAAGGTTATTGTTATTATTATTATTATTTTTTCAAAATTTTATATTTCTATAATTGATCTTTTATTTTTTCCATTTTTATATTCTTAGGAAGGTTGAATTTCAAGTCAATAGCCCTGCAGGATTGTTCCATATGCATGGGGGGTTGTCTTATGAATAATAATAATAATAATAATAATAATAATAATAATAATAATAATAATAATAATAATAATAATAATAATAATAACGAATTTTCCTTAACCCTACATTACTGAAACTTTATATTTCTCTTATTGTCTATCGGAAATCTTACTATCCGAAGATTGTTTTTTTTTTTTTTTTTTTGCGTTTCTTTTCTTGAGCCAGCCAAAGACAACCAGTTGAATCCAAGGCCTGTGCCTGTCCGTCCGCTATTTCCTCTTTCTCTGTTCCTGATGCTGCTTTGGTCATTATTTCTCTCTCCTGAAGCAGATTCCTTCCTACCCTAAGCCAGCCACGTAACGCGGGCAAGCCAGTGATTGCTCGATTCTGCAAAATTCTTCTGCTTTTTCTTCTGCCACCAAACTTTGGAACCGTCCATTTGTTACGGTTTTTCTGATTCTAATAAACCTCACAGTTTTCGATGGTCAGCCCCGATCTTTTCTTCCATTTTTTTTAATGCTTTTTTCTTGTAGGCCTAGGCTGGATAAGACGATGACCTTGTGTTGTCTTATTAGTCTTTGCAGACAGAAAAAAAACCTAATTTTCCGTATGATGTTGTTCGTTAAGCAAAGGAAAAAACCTGAAGAATACCTAGGGAACACAAGTAGCCTTGAAAAAGGTTAGGGAAAAAATAAACTTTCTCGAATAATGGTTCGGAAAGATCAACAGCCCTAAAAAATGCTAAGTGAATGAGGAAGAAGTAGCTAACTTTAAATAAATATATGGAAGTTGAAAAAAGTAGATAACTGTAATATGAATAAGAAAATTTGGGAAAACAATCAGCCTTGAATAAGGCTCACATAACTAACAAATGATATAAACTAAACAAAGCGAATAACTTTTATATGAAGAGTCCACACAACAGGGTGACCACATGAACAACGCATACACACAAAGGGAATGAGAGAGAGAGAGAGAGAGAGAGAGAGAGAGAGAGAGAGAGAGAGAGAGAGAGAGAGAGAGAGAGAGAGAGAAGGATGGGAATATTTTTTTTTTTCAAATTTCATTTTCAAACAAAAGAAATTCATGTAAATAATAGTAATCACTGCAAGATCCCAAATAAGAACATTCTTTTATGCAAATTTTGAACGCATACATTTTAAATATCAGCAAAGGGAGATATTTCCCCCCGATATAATTCTTAAGGATTTTGAGAATATTCATATAGTTCTAACTTCATAAGTCATAATTTCAAAAGTCAAAGGTGAGAAAGAACATAACATTCGTAAGAAATCTTTAAATAAAAAAGATATGCATTGTCTAACACTCTAAAAACTAGCCTCTCTTAGTCAACATTGTTAATAATAGATACTCTATTTATAGTTCAAAGATTTTTCTTCAATACAATATTCCAGTTTAATCCGTACTTAATCTTAATGGTAACCTGAATTACGAAGAATTAGAAAAATAAATTTATCAAAGCATCGCCGCATTCAAAGTAGAGATTACCGGTGTTTACTTAACACTTAGTAATTGTAATCTCTGAGCTGTCTATACATTTTCTTTTACGAATAAAAAGACTGGACGACTGAAAAGAATGTCCTTATAAGGCCAAGCAAGGGGACCTCCTCTTTGGGCCTTTGCTCAAAAATAAGACTCAAAAAGAGAGACTCCTTTGGATCTTTATTACCAAAGCTTCCGGTTTTCTTGATTTACATGGTGGCAGCAAGACCTCGTTAGGCTTAGACTTCTAGGCTGTGGTTGCCTTCATTCAGATTACTAATTTCCGGAAATTTAAACTAACCACAACAAATGACTGATTTTGACAGAGCAGCATCTGCTCCGTTGCTGCTTTGAGTGGCATCTAAAAACTCGGTTATATGACTGACTTTATGAAGTCGTTAAGACAATGAAAAGAGGGAGCTAGAGTGGTTGGACAGCAAGATAAAGAGTCTCAGAAAATACAGGAGACGAAATACAAAGATCTCAAGGTGGAACTGTGGGAGAAAACTCCACAGTTGCACTAAGAAGTAATGATTTAGAGGTTGGAGAGAAAAAAAAAACTATAAAAAGGAAGAAGTGGGAATGGAGGTAAAGTTCGGGACTAAAAGGTGGGTACATGAGGTACGCTGACGGCACTAGTACCCTGCGGGGCTCATGTGCTGTACAGGAGCATTTCTTTCGTATCTGAGGTGTCAGAATTAAAGAAAATATGCCCTTGCATCTTCCTGGAATCTCATCCTCGTCATGGTATGACTGCCTTAACGTGTTTTCTTCAGGCGCTCCAGAATACTGATCCGGAATAGGTCCTTCTTCCCTTAAGTGGATGTACATTCCCCACCCCCCCAGGCCATCGCATCGTGAATTTAATCCGTAGATAAGAACAATCCACTGAATTTCCAGTCGAGTCTTATCCTTTGTTGCGGCTAATGAAATGTTCTCTCTGGTTTTCCAAGGCTCCTGATATTTTCCATCCTTTACGAGAAAGGGAGTATGGTTGTTTCTGGGTTAAGTTCCTTTCCAAGTCCTTATTCTTCTTTCCCTCTCTCCTTTCTTATTTTTAGAGCTGTGTCAAGTTCTAGTTTAAAAGCTGTCCGTCTTCCCGGCCTTTTCGTAAAAAGAGTGAAAGGTTAATCTACAAGAAAACCACATAACTCTAAGGGAACAACACGCCAACTTTAACCACCCCTCCCGGACCCCGAAAGGAAATTGGGACAGAATAACTGACACCAGTATTGGGTGAGGTAATGGTGGCTTCCCTATCTTAGAGAAGTTTGGGGGCGGGGGAGGAGGAGGAGGAGGAGGATAAGGAGGAGGAGTGGACAGGGCCAGAGGGAGACTGAGAGAGGAATCCGTGGCAACAGGGGCGCGTGGGAGGTCCTTGCGTGGGAGCGAATGAGATACGCCTGCCGCTACTGGGGGAGACACCGCGTGAGTGTCCACGTGCGGAGAGGTATTCGCGGAAAGGCGAGACGTATATAGGGGGAAAAATGATGCTTAAAGGGACTTACCCTTTCCACGGTAGGTCTCGCAGCTTCTTATTACAGCCAGTCTGTTTTCTGGGGTGCCGCTGAGAAGGATATAACCGAAGGTCGAGAGGTTCCACACCTGTTAGAATTAGTTTGAAATGTATGAAAAGAGAGACAAAAAAGGAAAGCTATAACTTATAAAATGATTTATAGAATCGAATGACGCAAAGCCTACTAAGTAAATGGCCATAAAGAAGAGAAAGATAAGGAAATATATTTTCATTGGAGCTTTTATTAGTTTTCTGGTTGTTTTCAGTTGAAGAGGCCTGTTTACCCTCATTGCAGAAGGCTGTTATTGACAAATAAGATCGCTATTAATATATGAAAGAGGTTGTCTTAAAAATTTTCTTTTCATTATTTTGAAAAAAGACTCAACGTTTTTGAAGCTAGGCAGTGGAAATAAAAGATTCTTTATGTTCGATGACCTTATTTTTCAATTAAATGACACCCACGCATGCTACTTACTTCACATACATGCATACATACGTGTACGTATGTATGTATTTTTTGTTCAGGACAGCTATGTAGATAGAGACAAACAAACAGAGACTAGATACTATTGAGGAGCAGCTGATTTTAGTTTTCTGTAAAGGAAAACTGTGCCGGCTTTGTCTGTCCGTCAGCACTTTTTCTGTCCGCCCTCAGATCTTAAAAACTACTGAGGCTAGAAGGCTGCAAATTGGTATGTTGATCATCCACCCTCCAATAATCAATCATACCAAATTGCAGCCCTCTAGCCTCAGTAGTTTTGATTTGATTTAAGGTTAAAGTTATCCATAACCGTGCTTCCAGCAACGATATAGGGTAGGCCACCACCGGGCCGTGGTTAAAGTTTAATGGGGCGCGACTCATACGGCATTATACACTGTACAGAAAACTCGACTGCGCCGAAGAAACTTCGGCGCATTTTTTACTTGTTTAGAAGTTGAACGAAATCGGTAATAAAAACATTTACTAGAATCTCCAGTAACGAAAGCTTAAGCTTCTTCAGTCATACGAAGGAAATTGAGTCTTATTTCTCTATCACACCTCTCGTTGATGTCATGGGAACGCTCATGAACTGAGCAATAAAACCTGATCGTCAACTGGTTCTGTTCTGTCTGACTTTTTCCTTTTTAGTTTTCTGTAAAAGAAAATTATTGTGCTGGCTTCGTTTGTCCGTCCGCACTTTATTGTGTCTGCACTTTTTTTCTGTCCGCCCTTAGATTTTAAAAACTACTGAGGCTAGAGGGCTGTAAATTGGTATGTTGACCATCCACCCTCCAATCATCAAACATACCAAATTGCAGCCCTCTAACCACAGTAGTTTTTATTTTATTCAAGGTTAAAGTTAGCCAAAACCGTGCTTCTGGCAACGATATACGATACGCCATCACCGGGCCGTGGTTAAAGTTTCATGGTCCGTGGCTCATACAGCATTATACCGAGACTACCGAAAGATAGACCTATTTTCGGTGGCCTTCATTATACGCTGCAGCGGCTGTACAGAAAACTCGATTGTGACGAAGAAATTCCGGAGCATTTTTTACTGTTTTTTTTTTGTAGTCATTATTTTCCTTTTGGAAGAAACAAAGGTGAATGTCAGATTTTTTTCAGGTTTAATTCATGTCGTTGTATTTTTTTAATTGCAATTTAAAAAAACGGTGTTTAACTGGAATATTCCAATGATCTTGATTAATTAAACAATGATAAAATCTAACTTTTAATCTCAAGACAGCTGAGGTGAAGAATGGTTTAAGATCAAAAAGCTCGTCAGATCTGAAGACTACTGTCCGGTCAAACTAATTCAGATCTTTTTGTGTTAGATCTTTTGATATTTGATCTTTTTCCCGGAGGAACTTGAAGACCTTGCCGTCGAGGGTCTTCATGTTTCCAAGGACTTCTACAGAATCTGCACAAGGCTCTGGTAGCCGAAGATCCTGCTTATAGCATTCCTTCAATCTTTTTTTCTGTTTCCTACCTCGAGGTTAAGCCTCACTCAGTTTCCTTACCCGTTCTTCCCTCGTTTTAGTTTTCTGTAAAAGAAAACTTTTGAGATAGCTATTTGTCTGTCCGTCCGCACTCTTACTGTCCGCCCTCAGATCTTAAAAACTACTGAGGCTAGAGGGCTGCAAATTGGCCTGTTGATCATCCACCCTCCAATCATCAAACATACCAAATAACAAGCCCTCTAGCCTAGGTAGTTTTTATTTTATTTTATGTTAATAAAGTTAGCCATGATCGCGCGTCTGGCACCGCTATAGGTGCCAACAACACAGGCCACCACCGGGACGTGGGTGAAAGTTTCATGGGCCGGGGTGAGAGTTTCATGGGCCGTGGCTGAGAGTTTCATACAGCATTATACGCTGTACAGAAAACTCGATTGCGCCAGAAGACTCAGTTATTGCGAAAATAAGATACCAGGTCCTTCATTCAAGATACAGGCTGAATCCTATGCATTGACATTCATCTGTCATAAGACGCTATCTGTCTCCAGTTGGATGTTTCCTTGGGGTGGCATGAGGTTGATGTGGGGTGATGTTCGTGTTCTGGAGAAGCAGACAGTGGGCACTGCCACATCCATCCCTAAACAGCTGTGTTGAAAAAGCGTAACTATGAAGGCTCATCATCAGTACGTCGATCCCGTACATTCAAATACTCAGGCGTACTGCACTCGTATCTTGAGCTCACTGCCAATCCTCTTTGACATTCTAACACCTCTGCCTCTACATCGATCGAGGTGTTTAATCTTCTGTTTTTTTCTTTCTGTGAATGCTGGTGCATATGCTCTTTTTTTTCGCCACCTGATCTTTCGGAATTCATTTCATGTGATCGAACTCACTTAAACTTAAAACGCCGATTCATTTTCTCTCAATAAGCTGAATCTTGCGAGGCATTTTGTTACCTTTACTTTCTTCCCACTTACAGTAGACACACGATCCAGTTAATTCATTCCAGTAGCTTCTACTATTTTTCTTTCATATATAAGAAGATCTGTGCTTTTCCTTACGAGCGCAACACTTGCACGCACATGTATGTATGTATGTATGTATGTATGTATGTATGTATGTATGTATGTATGTTTATACAAACAAAACATGCATATAGCGTATGATTTATTACATAACAGCATGCTATTGTGTATTAATACAGACGGTGTAAATATACTTCGGAGTTCATATACGTCAAAGGCTGTTGATGAGCATTTCAAAACAGCTTATGCAACGGGCAAAAGCTGGACTGAGAAGCAGACACGAAAGGTAGACTGGTACCTATGAATAAACATATGACACTTGTTGCACGCCTCTGCAATTCCTATCGAATTCACACTTGCTCGAGGGACTTCTCCCTGTTACCTTTCATAAGCTCGCGTTCTAAATGATATTTTGCAATGTGGTCCAAAGATATATTTCGTTTTTCATGCTATCGACGACGTGTCTGCTTGCGTTTGACTATTTAAAGCACTTGCTCAAAGTGAGACCGTTTGCATGTTTGTTTTTAGCGTAGGAGAATGGGTACGATCATATAAAACTAGAAATGTACCGTTCTAAATCAAAATGCAGGTTAGAATATCGATTAAGATCTTAGAAGAGGCCAAAGTTTATTGGTTGCCATATGAAGTACTATGGCATATTGAGTACGATCTACTGAATATATATGATTATGTGGCATAGTAATACGTGTAAGATCACGCCATGATAGGGGCCAATTCGTCCCCGCGAATCCGCAACGTCATTTTAATGCAATGACGTCAAGGTCTCGTCCCTTTCAATGGCTCATCAACCAACCATACGCGCTCATGAAATAATTGGCCCCAGACGCGTCCAGCCAAGCCAAGGGAGGTGACGAAGGTACATGACTGGGTTCTTTTCCGCTGCCTCTCGACCGCTTTCCCGTGGCAAGAGATGCAAGGGACAAAGTTTTCGCGAACAGGATTACCTCAGACTTGGATTGGGGGACACGTTCATGATCTGATTTACCTGGTTGCAGTAGTATCTAGTATTGGTTTTCAGGATGGTCGTATCTCACGTCTGTAAGTTGTGCGACAAGATTCAAAGAGATTTTTTTTTTCCGTTTTCAGTTTATGAATTATTACAAATCGCAGGCTCCGTAGCTTTTAAGGAGGCTGTTACATTATAGCTAATTTATAAGTGATTTTCCTGATCGTGGAGTAATGAAATCCCCATTTATATATATAATATATATATATATATATAAATAATATATATATAATGTATATATAATGCATATATATATAATATATAAAAATAATATTTATATATATGTACATATATATATATATATATATATATATATATATATATATATATATATATATATATATATATATATATATATATATATATATATATATATATACATATATATATATATCAGTCTTCCCCACTTGTTACTAACTGGCCCTTAAGGCTAAAGATCCAAATAACCATTTATCAGGTGAGTAGAAATTACAGGTGATAATATTCAACGGCTTGTCATGTAGGCAAGGTAAACAACTCATTAACTACCTTAACGAACTTTCACTAAGACTACTAATGAAGCTACCAAAAATAGCCAAAGCGCAGAATGAAAAGCGTTTTCGTGATCTCGTTACATCGTAGATGTTCTACCCCATAACCTTAAAGAGAAAAATTAGGTTTTAAAAATGAATCTTAAAACGAAATTATTTGTCTCGGATTTTCTAGGTGAAATGATGTCCAGTTATTGCCTTCAGATTCGAGGATCAAACTTCTTCATTGTTTTTACAACTTTTATGTCTTGCAACAAATACAACAGAAAAGACACAGCCTTAGCTTTTTAGTATGATTTTCTTTTTTTTTTTTTTAGTTTTCTGTAAAAGAAAACTATTGGGGTGGCTGTTTGTCTGTCGGTCCGTACTTTTTTGTCCGTACTTTTTCTGTCCGCCCTCAGATCTTAAAAACTACTGAGGCTAGAGGGCTGAAAATGGTATGTTGGTCATCCACCCTCCAATCATCAAACATCAAATTGCAGCCCTCTAGCCTCAGTAGTTTTTATTTAATCTAAGTTTAAAGTTAGCCTGATCGTGCGTCTGGCACCGCTATAAGAGCCAACAACACAGGACACCACCGGGCTGCGGCTGAAAGTTTCATGGGCCGCGGGTGAGAGTTTCATGGGTCGTGGCTGAGAGCTTCATACAGCATTACACGCTGTACAGAAAACTCGATTGCGCCGAAGAAACTTCGGGGCACTTTTTACTTGTGTGCAGTAATATTAACTTGAGACTTGACTGCATATTTATATTTTCAATAAAGACTTGAATAGCTTTCCGCCCAAAATTTCTGCAGTAGATTCTGGATATTAAAAGGAGGGTTTAGTGAACGTTACCTAAAGGGAAATAATGATTTACTAAACATTCATGAATTATTCCGTTCTCTATCTACATAAAAGTTTCACTGATTAGTTGCCACTAAGTCTGTACGAAACACGCTCTGATTTGATTGTTCACATTTCCTGTACTAAGCAATCATGAAATAGTCACCATTCTTTCTGAACTAAGCATTCGCAAAATTAGACTCTAAATGTTTCCTTAAAAATCAGTTAAGAATTAATCCCCGCTATTTATTCACTGAGCATTCACGAATTAGCCTTCACTCTCTATGTACTAAGCATTCATGAAATCGCCCACACTGGTTTTGCCTCAGGCATTCACTAATTACCTGACAGTCTTTCTGTACTAAACATTAGTTTCTACTCCTCTTGCAGTAAGTATTCATGATTTAGTCCCTACTTTTAGGGTGGCTCCAAATTAGTCCTAACTTACTTCCCAGAGCATTCACGCTCTTTCTCTCTTTTTGTTTCAAGGAAAACGAATTAGCCACCACTCTTTTCTGCACTAACATTAACAAATTAGGCCCCATTTTTCCTTTCAGAAGCATTTGCCAATTAGCCTCATCAGCTTCTCTCCTAAGCATTCATGAGAAGACCCTCGCTGCGACGCTAGCCAACAGACACCAGTCAATCATTTTCCAGTCAATAAATACTCATTTTATTATTCGCTCAATAAGCAAAGTTCTCCGGCCTCTGATCTATTTGTGTAAATATGAAATGGAATTTTTCGTCAGGCTGTCAGAGACGAGAAGTTTCTTTTTGAGTTCGATTATAAAACCAATGTTTCCATGACATTTTGCGGATAAGAGAAAGTTTTCTAAGGGTATATATAGTGTTCGGATGAAATTACTTGTTCACTCTTTGATTCTGTAAAACAAATAAGCAAACAGATAAATAAATATGCGTTCGAAGCGTTTCGAAATCATCATCTGACATTGACATCATAATTTAGTGTTCATAGAAAAGTTTTCATTACTAAAGAGTTTATATGTATATATATATATATATATATATATATATATATATATATATATATATATATATATATATATATACATATATATATATATATATATTTATATATATGTATATAAATTTATTGATATATATATGTATACATATATATATACATATATAGAGGTGAAAAGTAAAGTATGAATAATATTTCATAATAAAAATATATGTAAGAACTACCTTTTTAAGACTAGAAACGTATGTCGAATTTAACGAATAAGCAAGTGTATTTGTAATTAGGTTTATTAAATAAAAATAGCTGGAAGCACCGGCTTTTCAGAAGAAAACTGAGTCCGCGAATAAACAAAGCAGGAAAAAAAGCTGTTAAATGAATGAGCTTTCCAGATGAAGAGACTGATGTATGAATGAGCTACCCTGATGAAAAAAACTTATTTGCAAATAAGTTTTTCAGATGAAAAACATAAGCGGGAATTAGCTTTTCTAGAGAATATTGATGTACAAATGAGTTTTTCTGATGAAAAAACTTATTTGCAAATAAGTTTTTCAGATGAAAAACATAAGCGGGAATTAGCTTTTCTAGAGAATACTGATGTACTAATGAGTTTTTCTGATGAAAAAACTTATTTGCAAATGAGCTTTTCAGATGAAAAACATAAGCGGGAATTAGCTTTTCTAGAGAATACTGATGTACAAATGAGTTTTTCTGATGAAAAAACTTATTTGCAAATGAGCTTTTCAGATGAAAAACATAAGCGGGAATTAGCTTTTCAAAGGAATACTGATATACAAATGAGTTTTTCTGCTGAAAAAACTTATGTGCAAATGAGCTTTTCAGATGAAAAACATAAGCGGGAATTAGCTTTTCTAGAGAATACTGATGCACAAATGAGTTTTTCTGATGAAAAAAACTTATTTGCAAATGAGCTTTTCAGATGAAAAACATAAGCGGGAATTAGCTTTTCAAAAGAATACTGATGTACAAATGAGTTTTTCTGATGAAAAACCTAAAGTACAAATGAGAGTTTCAAATGAAATACATAAGTATGAATGAGCTTTTCAGAAGAAACTGATGCATGAATCAGCTTTCTTGAAGAATGAATGAGTATGAATAAGGTTTTTAGATGAAAAACTAAAGTACACATGAACTTTTCAAAAGAAGAAACTAATGAATGAAATAGCTTTCCGGATGTCGAAAACTAAAAGAAAAATGATCTGTGACAGAGTTTTTCAGATGAAAAACTGATGTCTGAATGAATTTTCAGGAAAGAAGAAACTGACGCATGAATGAGCTTTTCAAAACAAGAAACTGATGTATGAATGAGCTTTTCATATTAATAAACCTTGAGTATGAATGAGGATGATTTTTAAAGACGAAACTGATGTATGAATGAGTTCTTCAAAACAAGAAACTCACGGATGAATGACCTTTCCTGATGAAATTTATGAGTGAATGAGTTTCTCAGAAAGGAAAACACATTCATGAATGACCTTTTCCGAGAACAAACCGATGTATGAATCAGATATTCTGAATGAAAACCGATGTATGAATCAGATATTCTGAATGAAAACCGATGTATGAATCAGATATTCTGAATGAAAGCCGAAGTATGAATAAACTTCACAGGTTGCCTAAGAGCAAAAGCCTGTGCTCACAATCTTTTTGGAAGAAAAGCTAAAATATGAAATATATTTCTGAATAAAGTTAGTCTACAAATAAACTTGACAGATTGAATTATGATCTTCAAACCAAACGGTACTAAAACGGCGTTAAAGAGAGAGAGAGAGAGAGAGAGAGAGAGAGAGAGAGAGAGAGAGAGAGAGAGAGAGATGGGTAGTTTTCGGTCGAATGGTGTCGTCGAGGCCTTCTGATTTTTTTATTCTTGCACTTCGTATAATAATATAGCATATAAATCCTATCTACTATTTCGCTTTTCTTTTCATTTCTCTTTCCCCGCCCAGTTTTCACCCTTGATAGTCGACTAATAGCCTGGTATCTGATTTACTGCTTTGGTCAACTTCGATTTTAAAGAGCATGCACCCATGCTGTTCCTCTCCTTGCCCATTTTAGGGATCGAACTCGGGCTCTTCGGCCACGCTCCGAAGGCGGTACGATTGCGCCACGTAGAGAGAGAGAGAGAGAGAGAGAGAGAGAGAGAGAGAGAGAGAGAGAGAGAGAGAGAGAGAGATCCTCGAAGAAGACGCAGCCTATGCCTCAATCACATCCAGAACTATTTAAAAAGAGAAAATACTTTCTAAGGATAAATTTATTTAGCAAACTTGAGGATTCCAGGAATACGAGAATAAACACGGAGCTCCATTCTGATGCGCTTATAAAGAATGAATAGGGAACTCAAGTCTTCAAGACATCAAACACAGTTCTCGGACACAAGATGGCGGCATATACATACCAGATGCACTTTCAATTATTCCAATTCGATACTTGGAACCGTAGAGATCAATCACGAGACTATGAGAAAGAAGGAGGAACGGAGGAGGTAATGGAATGGAGGGGGAGGGAGGGTTGAAGGGGTTGAGATAAGGAGGGACAAGGGAACAGGGGGAAGAAGGGGTGTACTTTACGTAGTTTCTTTGCATAAATTTGTTAATGACTCGTCAATAATATTATTGTAAATTGACGTCGATGTTTGTTCTTTTACTAGTACTAATATCTGAAACTAATATTTCATCTTTCAATAAAAGAATAGAGGGAGCCATGGATCCCATTCCAAAAAGATTTTGAAGAAATAATGTGTCCTGGATATAGGAACAAAGTATTTCGAATATAATGAGCTACTGGTGATGCAAGTGTCCAGAGATTAATCAGACTATTTGTTTTACAGGTGAAGGAGAATACGGCGCTCCTGAATTCTGTCCATAAGTGCAGTCTGTTGATTATCATCAATTTCTGTGATATCAGTGGCAAATTACCCCACCATTCTCATCTTGGGCTTTCTACAAACTCGTACGAACCAGCCATTACAGACTGTCGACCCTCGTAGTTGGATAGCGCCGTCAGTGCGTTACGTAAGTTTCTTTGCAGCGTCCCCTCGGCCCCTAGCTGCAACCCCTTTCATTCCTTTGACTGTACCTCCGTTCACGTTCTCTTTCTTATACGTTTCTTTCCACCCTCTCATATCAAATGTTTCATCGTGCAACTGCTTTGAGGTTTTCATTCTGTTACACCTTTCGAACCCGACTACTCTCAATTTCCCTTCCAGCGCTGAACGACCTCATAGGTCCCAGTGCTTGGCCTTTGGCCTAAATTCTATATCCCATTTCATTCCATTCCATTCCAGATTTTCGAGACTAGGCTGAGATTAAGGAAGTAAATCACGCGCAGCAGACGCCTTCACGTACCTGGCAGAGTGCCCTCCTACCTGAGAGAGGTAGGCCGATGATGACTGATGTCAGAGTTGAACATGTCGTGTTTAAACACATGTCGGCTTCTTCTCGCATACATATAGCAAACAAATTGACAACAAGTCAGCGTCCGTAAGTGAAGAACGAATCTTTAATCAGTGCTGAATAGTTGTATGAAGCCCTGGCTAGCGCTACCAGTAAGTCTGTGATGTGTGCGTGCAATATGTTTATGACATGTTTCAAGTGGCGTGGACGCACCCTCAGCTGCCTGAAGTTGTTTTGTTGAAGGGATAAATGATCAAAAACACAAATAGAATAGAAATGTAAACAGGAAAAAAAGAAAATAAAAAAACAGATTTATCCAAACAATTTTCCTTCAAAGCAGCAAGCAGCGCTTCAGAGGAAGAAGGGCTGTTGGCTGCTCAGTGCCCTTAAACGACTACCGGGGACGAAGACCACCTTTCCCCGAAATGTCCGAAAGGTACACCATGGGTTGTCAAGTCAGGTATGAATAATTTCGCATTTCTTTTTTATTCCACTGCTTCCCGTAGGAGGCAGTGATTAAGGAATAATGCAAGGTCGTGGCGAATACCGGATGTGACCGAAGTCCTTTAGTGCTGGATAACGTTGAGTTGCTGCTTGAATTCGCGTATACATACTTATGTATGTATACGTGTGTGTGTGTGTGTGTGTGTGTGTGTGTGTGTGTTTGTTAGTGTTTATCATACTTTTAGAATGTTAGTCTATGAAACATTTAACATGCGGTATTCATATGTATCAAATGTTAAATATACTTGACGCTTCCATAAAAAAAAAAGATTTGACTCCGTCCATCTTTGATATAACCTGATAAACAGAAGCCTGCTTATCAGATTATATCGAGGATGGTCGGTTTCCAATTTCTTATTTTTTTGTATCTGGAAGCTTCAGGTATGTTCAACATTTGATACATATGAATACCGCATGTTAAATGTTTAATAGACTAACATTCTAAAAGTATGATAAACACTAACAAACAAACACACACACACACAAACACACACACACACACGTATACATACATAAGTACATGGTAATAGGAAACTGACCCATCCTTATGAGGAAAGGCACATGCCACACAGCCCAGAGGCCAATTAGAAATGCTTGAGGAAAGAGTAGGAAAGAACATCTTCAGGAAGAGCAGCCATTTCAACTAAGGTAAAACAAATGTAAAAGTAGGAATACATCCTTGTGTCTATAAATTGCTCAAAAGGCTTGGGTGCCTATGCCATCCATCCACTCATCTGCGTGACTTTCATGATAAATGAAAGATGTCTTATAGTTTGATACCAGCATTCAGCCACTTGCAGTTAACAGATATCTGGGGAATTACGATATGCCTTGTTAACAGAAACCTCTCAGGGTACATTTGCTCATAACAGCCAAGAACGACAACTGGATTACATCTCGGCATGAAACGTTTTCCCAAGACACGTTTCATCTCTCAATTGCAACCTTTTACACCACATCGCCTCTGCTGAAAAGAAACCAAGGAATTCTAAATGCAATCATGTTTCATTGTCTAGATATTAAGTACGTATGACATGTATTTGTGTGTGTGTGCGAGAGAGAGAGAGAGAGAGACTGACATCTCTCGCTCACACATTTCATGAAGCCTGGAAATGCCAAGATTCCACCAGGTCGTTAGCGAAATTATCCAAAGCGTAGGATGTGGGAAGAGGCAATACTCCCTTCTTCTTGGAAAGATCAAACGAAAATAACTAACAGGAACTTCAACTAATTATAAAAAAAAATCTACGTGCTTTTACTGAGGTCTGGCAATTTGTATGAGGGCTATTGCGAAGTCGATTTGTGCCTACGCATTGATCATTTTCCCTTTACGCGACTGTGTCCTTGTCTGTAATTATCTCTCTCTATCTCTCTCTCTCTCTCTCTCTCTCTCTCTCTCTCTCTCTCTCTCTCTGTACATACGTATCGCCCATGCATGTGCGTATGAAGTTATACATGCATAACTATCGCACACTCGTTAATGAACAGAAAATTGCAGGTAGGCAGAAAAAAACATTCTCTCTCTCTCTCTCTCTCTCTCTCTCTCTCTCTCTCTCTCTCTCTCTCTCTCTGTACATACGTATCGCCTATGCATGTGCGTATGAAGTTACACATGCATAACTATCGCACACTCGTTAATGAACAGAAAATTGTAGGTAGGCAGAAATGAACATTTTTCTCTCTCTCTCTCTCTCTCTCTCTCTCTCTCTCTCTCTCTCTCTCTCTCTCTCTCTCTCTCTCTCTGTGTGCATACGTATTGCTCATGCATGTACGTATAAAATTACACATACATATCTATCGCACACTCGCTGATTAACAGAAAATTGCAGGTAGGCAGAAATGAACTCTCTCTCTCTCTCTCTCTCTCTCTCTGTGTGTGTATACGTATTGCTCATGCATGTAAGTATAAAATTACACATGCATATCTATCGCACACTCGCTAATTAACAGAAAATTGCAGGTAGGCAGAAATGAACACTCTCTCTCTCTCTCTCTCTCTCTCTCTCTCTCTCTCTCTCTCTCTCTCTCTCTCTCTCTGTATACGTATTGCTCATGCATGTACGTATAAAATTACACATGCATATCTATCGCACACTCGCTGATTAACAGAAAATTGCAGGTAGGCAGAAATGAACACTCTCTCTCTCTCTCTCTCTCTCTCTCTCTCTCTCTCTCTCTCTCTCTCTCTCTCTGTGTATACGTATTGCTCATGCATGTAAGTATAAAATTACACATGCATATCTATCGCACACTCGCTGATTAACAGAAAATTGCAGGTAGGCAGAAATGAACACTCTCTCTCTCTCTCTCTCTCTCTCTCTCTCTCTCTCTCTCTCTCTCTCTCTCTCTCTCTGTGTATACGTATTGCTCATGCATGTAAGTATAAAATTACACATGCATATCTATCGCACACTCGCTGATTAACAGAAAATTGCAGGCAGGCATAAATGAACACTCTCTCTCTCTCTCTCTGAATTGCTCATGCATGTAAGTATAAAATTACACATGCATATCTATCGCACACTCTGATTAACAGAAAATTGCAGGTAGGCAGAAATCTCTCTCTCTCTCTCTCTCTCTCTCTCTCTCTCTCTCTCTGTGTATACGTATTGCTCATGCATGTAAGTATAAAATTACACATGCATATCTATCGCACACTCGCTGATTAACAGAAAATTGCAGGTAGGCAGAAATGAACTCTCTCTCTCTCTCTCTCTCTCTCTCTCTCTCTCTCTCTCTCTCTCTGTGTATACGTATTGCTCATGCATGTAAGTATAAAATTACACATGCATATCTATCGCACACTCGCTGATTAACAGAAAATTGCAGGCAGGCATAAATGAACACTCTCTCTCTCTCTCTCTCTCTGTATACGTATTGCTCATGCATGTAAGTATAAAATTACACATGCATATCTATCGCACACTCGCTGATTAACAGAAAATTGCAGGTAGGCAGAAATGAAACACACACACACTCTCTCTCTCTCTCTCTCTCTCTCTCTCTCTCTTTGCGCTTACGTATTGCCCACGCATGCGCATATGCAATTGCACAAGCACATGAGGTTCCACGAATATATCAAACACTCATTAATGCACAGAAAACTGTAGGTAGGAAGAAATGTGCATATAGTAATACGAGCAGCTGAATGTGTATGATGCTCTACTATAAATAAAGAAATTTGTCAATTTAAAAAAAAATAGTTCCGATATAAGAAGAAGAAGAAGAAGAAGAAGAAGAAGAAGAAAACGAAGAAGAAGAAGACAAATTTATCATGCATCACTGTATTCCTTTAATTCTCAGCCTTTAGAAAAGCCTGTTGACGTCAATCAAAAACGCCAGGTTATATTTTCTATACACGTGGCACAGATTTTATTTAAGAAAAAGACTGATCAAGAAACGTTAAAAAGACAACCATCTTATTTATGACAAACTGACCAAACACAATCGTGCTGAAATATTTGGGAATTCTATGGAGTTAATTTAGGAAGGATGAATGATTAAAAGATAATTAAATACATAAAAAAAAGTGCCACAAAGGAACGAAATTTTCCTCGATGGATTTATAAATTAAAATAAAAAAAAAGTGTTGGTGACTTTTCAAGGCATTTTGAATAAAGTCGAATACGGCATGTGGTAAATGTATGAGATGATTATAGAAAACTTACCGAGACAGAAATAAAGATTTACTCATTTTAATTCTCAATGTAAATTTTACAATAAATTTTCCACACCGTTCTTCCAGGATGGCTTCCCCCTTAGTGGTATATGCAGAGATCATGAACTTAAGAGTCATCTGTCCAACATTTCACTCCATTCGATTATTCAGTACCATTTAGTTTCCTTGTCTTCTTCGATCATCCGGGATTCAGTCATCAAGTGGGATGACGAGGCGCCTGCCTTTTTAATAAAGAAAGCACGAAAAACGGATGTGCGCAAAAAAAAAAACGGACAGTGGAAGACGTAACGTCTCCTATAGCCTTACAAGAAACCTTCAAGCAACAAGGGTTTATGTGTCAGGACGAGGAAGAAACAAATACAATAAGGGAAGAGAAGCTGAAATTCTTCTTCTTTTTTCTTTTTTCTTCGTCTTTTTCTTTTCCACTCAGGGAGGGGATAAGGCGGTCGGGCTCTCGAAGAGAGACGAGAGGTCAAGAATAATTCCGAAGTAGAGCACACCACGAATAGAAAGAGGGGAGAGCAGCAACAGACAGGGGTTGGAAAAATTAGGATTGCTGGTGTTTGGCTGGTGTGTATGTGTATGTTTCTGTGTGTGTGTGTGTGTGTCAGTGTGTGTGTGTGTGTGTGTGTGGGACTCGTAGTGTGGGGGCAAAGGCCGACTCTCAGTGCCTTGGCGGAGTTGGCTGCGGCCGGACTGTGACGGAGCTGAGCTCCACCCCCGCGCACACGCGTTCAAATCCCCCCCTTCCCTCTCTCGAGACCGATGCCATGGTGGCAACACCTCTACACGTGTTCTCCCTTAGTGTCAATTTTGCCTTTTACTTCTCGCCTTCGTTCTGGACTCCATTACGGTCCGTTCGCACGTTATCCGGCCAGTACGCGCTGTTATCACCATTACAAACCTTACATTGGTGATAACGGGAAAATAGAAGAAAATAGGCTCCCCACAAAACACGAGTTGTAGCAGCAGCAGCAGCAGTAGTAGTAGTAGTAGTAGTATTAGTGGTAGGAGTACTAGCTGCCAATGAAGTTCTGTACACTCGGCCACCTCACTGCCAGTTAGAGCATCCCATATTTGTCCTCGAACCAAACGTACCTGTCCGCTGTATAAGGAATTACGGCAGCATGTCACCGCTTTCATCATCATCATCATCGTCATCATCATCATCATCGTTATCGCCACCGCCATTATCGTCATCTCTGGGGGAAGCCTCCGCAAGGAGGCTGTGACACCGAGGGGCGGTCAGTGATCCTCACGCCCGATCTCGACGAGAATTCGGAGAAGAAAAACAAAGCGAACGTTTTTGTTTGTTTCCGCATGTTTCCCCTCGGGGTGATTTTGAAAATGTGGTGAGACGAGAGGCGAGCGTGCGGATGAACGAACCTCCAGAGTGATTTAGTGCTCTTTCATTATTCATGTAGTCGTGATCTACTGGAATTTCATCGGTTTTCGTTGACCAGTTGAGTTCGCCGACATCAGGGTCTTCGAGAAGAAGAGGAAGAAGAAGAAGAAGAAGAAGAAGAAGAAGAAGAAGAAGAAGAAGAAGTTGACTTGCTAGAAAGAGGACGGGCTTAGTGATCCAAGACATGTTCACAGTATCTCCGTAATCTTCATCGACATATCATCGACGTCTTAGATAAATAGCCAGTTTACTTAAGCCAGCTGAGTGAGATTAAGAATTGTAGGAGATCCTTCTCAGCTTCCTCGCTCCTTCCTTATCTCTTCTCTTCTCCTTCGTCAGGACACTCAGAAGCGAGAAAGAAAGAGAGAGAGAGAGAGAGAGAGAGAGCCGAGAGATATCATCCATAACGGTATGTAGATAAACCTGAAATTCGTGTCTGTCTAATGAGATTTATAATTTATCAGTGTGGATATATCGACTCATCCAATTTCAGATCAGTTTTTAAATAGTTTTCCATCAAAACTTTTCCTTATTACTCCGCCCTTTAAAAATAGATTTATTTAAAAATCCATTAACTGCAAATCACAAGAAAAAAAAAATGATTTCATTGCGGCTCACGGAACATATCTCGTTGGCTAATGCTGCAAGAATTTCTATTATCAGTTGTAAATAAACAAATGTTTATTGGTAAACGAACAGTGCCACCTGTGGCGGATATATATATATATATATATATATATATATATATATATATATATATATATATATATATATATATATATATATATATATATATATATATGCTGATGCTGATTAGCAGATTGGGTCTAGAGGTTCAGGTGTTCATATTTTCTTAGACTGAAAACAAAGCACCTGACATAACATTATGTATCACGTGTCACGGCCGTAAGTCTGGCAACTAAAAAATTCCCCCTCTCTCTCTCTCTCTCTCTCTCTCTCTCTCTCTCTCTCTCCCCTTCCCCAACCCCAACAACCCCTCTTCCCGTCAGTGCGTACATATATGCACGCACACACACACACGCACGTATATATATAGATATATATACAAATATATCTATATATATTTATTTATATATATACTGTATATATAAATATATATATATTTTATATATATACTGTATATATAAATATATATATATATATATATATATATATATATGTGTGTGTGTGTGTGTGTGCGCTTGTAAGAGTGTGTGCATATACTCATGTACGTTTATGTGTAACTACGCCTTTATATCAAAACATATATGCCATCGTTTATAAACGTTTACCATACAGAAAAACAGATGCACAGAGAAACAAACACACGCACACACATATATAATATATATATATATATATATATATATATATATATATATATATATATATATATAATCCATAGGATCTTTTCCCTTTGCCTTAGAGAGGGAGGCTCCAGCAGGTATTCTTCCCCCTCTCCCCCGCCTGCCCCCGCCCCCGCCGGGTTTCAGCAAGTGTGCCCTTCGCTATGACCCACAGCAGTCGACTATGTACCGGGTCAACACTGCTGGGATCAACTGAAGAACAATGGGATTTAATGCAACGTGCCTGATTCACTCCGGCACTCCTCGATAAATAACTATGTCCCTCTTGCTTGTGGGGTGAGTACCATGACCTGATAGACACTGGGGTTGTATTTATATATATTTATATATAAATGTAAATACACGTATGTATATATGTTTACATATATATCTATAATATATATATATATATATATATATATATATATATATATATATATATAAATATATATATATATATGATTATTACTGTAAGCTTTACATCGATGTTGGGGAAAATTCATATACATACATACATACATACAAACATATAAATAATGTGTGTATGTATATGTCTTTGCTCTCAGTATGTACTGTACTTAGATATACATTTAAATTTTTTGAGTTTCTACCTATGTATAATATACATATATATATATATATATATATATATATATATATATATATATATATATATATATATATATATATATATATATATATATATATAACACGCATCGATGTCTTCAAAGATTACAGAATTGATTTATCAATGTTCGGAAGCCCGGTATGAATAAATGCAAAATACCAGTCATGGCTCTACATGCCACTCGGCCTACCGTGTGCGTTTCGAGAGGAAACCCACATGAACCTTCTCCCTCGGCCTTTAGGCACACTCACGCATAAGCTGGCTTACTTGAACGTTTGACTCCCACCTCCTCTTCTGCAGTACGGCGTCCTTCACCCTTTAGCATTCAGCGCATCCAGGATGTAAAGGTTCTTCCCCCCCAAGAGATGAATTCCAACTATTTATTCGTCCTCTGATAAAGGATGCCTCTGCATGTCGTAGATCAAGGTGATGGTTCAGGAGATATTCGAGTTTTTGCCATGGATGTTCCTGGATAAATCATATTTTTTTTCATGAATATTTTGCTATGGATGTTCCTGGATAAATCATATTTTTCTTCATGAATAGTTTGCTATGGATGTTCCTGGATAAATCATATTTTTCTTCATGAATAGTTTGATATGGATGTTCCTGGATTAATCATATTTTTCTTCACGAATATTTTGCTGTGGATGTTCCTGGATAAATCATATATTTTTTAATGAATAGATTGCTATAGATGTTCCTGGATTAATCGTATTTTTTTAAATGAATATTTTGCTATGGATGTTCCTGGATAAATCATTTTTTCTTCATAATATTTTGCTATGGATGTTCCTGTTTAAATGAATATTTTGCTATGGATGTTCCTGGATAAATCATATTTTATCTCATAAATATTTTGCTACGGATGTTCCTGGATAAATCATATTTTTCTTCATGAATATTTTGCTATGGATGTTCCTGGATAAATAATATTTTTCTTCATAATATTTTGCTATGGATGTTCCTGGATAAATCATATTTTATCTCATGAATATTTTGCTATGGATGTTCCTGGATAAACCATATCTTTCTTCATGAATTTTTGCCATGGATTTTCATGGATAAATCATGTTTTTCTTCATGAATATTTTGCCATGGATGTTCCTGGATAAATCATTGCTATGGATGTTCTTGGATAAATCATATCTTATCTCATGAATATTTCGCTATGGATGTTCCTGGATAAATCATATTTTTCTTCAAGAATATTTTTCTGTGGATGTTCCCGGATAAATCATATTTTTCTTCATGAATATTTTGCTATGGATGTTCTTGGATAAATCATATTTTATCTCATGAATATTTTTCTATGGATGTCCTAGATAAACCATGTTTTTTCTTAAATGAATATTTTACTATGGATGTTCCTGGATAAATCATATTTTTTCATGAATATTTTGCTATGGATGTTCCTGGATAAATCATATTTTTCTTCATGAATATTTTGCTATGGATTTTCTGGGATAAATCATGTTTTTCTTCATGAATATTTTGATATGGATTTTCTTTGATAAATCATATTTTTCATGAATATTCCTGTGTAAAAAAAACTTTTTTCAGTGGTTCCTATGGAAAGAACTATGTGTACTTTAACTGGTTATTTTGGAACAAATTAAACTTTTGGCATGAACACTTTTGAGCACGTCATAGTTTTGCTGTGGTTATTCAATGGGAAATAAAACTTTTACTTGCGAAAATCAAACTTTTGTCATGGTTTCTCTGTGGGGAATAAAACTTGACTTGAGTATTCTTAAAAACTAAACTTTTTTCAGGGTTGTTCTGGAAGAAACCAAACTTTAGCTCAAGGTTGTTTTGGAACAATTAAAATCTTTGATATAGTTGTCCTGGAGGAAATTAAATGTTTACTAAGGCTGCTCTAAAACAAATCCTAGAGTATCCTGGAACAAATCAAATTTTTTCATGGGTAACCAGGATGAAATCAAACGTTTACTAAGGCTCAACTAAAACAAATCAAGATTTTGCCATTGTTGCAATAGACCTAATCAGAATTTAACAGGCATGATTACGTAAAGATTAAAACTGTAGTCAACAACCCTTTTGTGAAAGAACGCCGTAAAGTTCATGAAGACGTCGCTATTTTATTTTACTCTTCCAGGAAGCCTGTTATCCACTATGAAAGATGCACAGTTGATTCTCCTGGTCCATGTTAGCAACCGGGTTTTTTGTCTGAGTATGATACCCTAATTATGCTGGTAATGTCTAGTAATGTATGATCTTGACCTAGGACCAATATAGAGTTGCTTTTCTTGAGAAATTTGTAAATCTTAAACCAATATCTCTGTATTAGTTCCTGAATGAGTCATTTTGGAAGTGGCGCATCAGCCAACTGTAGATGTTCTGGCTTTTACATGTAGACATCTAGCCAAAAAGGTGTTCATTTCTACTAACATTTGATTTTGCCCATTTGATTCGTCCGAATGGGGCAAGAGCGTGGGAAACAATGTAACTTTTACAATTAATTTTGGTCGTCCACTTTTATTTATATTTGAGAAGGATCATCTTTTGACAGAGGAGGAACTAGTGGAGCACACATTCGATTTTTCAGTGTTCTTGCAGTTTTATTGGCTGTGGACACTGTAGAGTGGCAGAGAAACTTTATCTTGTCTCTACTATTGGATATTCATGATGGTATCCTTTATGTAGGATATCTTTTTGGTAGAAAAATTGTCTGTGATCACTTGGCTATACTATACGGTTTGCAGTGAGTAACACTTCATCTATTTCAATGGGCCAATGCTTTCCTTGAAAAAGCATTAATGGAGATATTCTGTTTTGCGAGTAGGTACTCAGTGCACATGCATGTTATGTAGCTAACTCATGCAATTTATTGCCACAACTTTAGGAAAGCATTGTTTTGAATTAGTTTTCATGAATGGCAGCTGCAATTGCCACAACTTGGACTTACAGCCACTAAAGTTGGGGCATTATTTGAAATATATGCTTTCCCACAGTTTCTGCCGCTGTCTATCTCTGCTAACTGGGCTTTAAGAGGAAGAGTTCAGTTGTTTTGTGAGGCAGAAATGAGTAAATTTGTTGATTAAGGTGTAGAACTTGATGACGTTAAAGTTGCTTGTAAATTTTATGTGCACCTGTACAAACAAGCTAATGCTGGAAATAGTTATCTCGGTTGAAGGCGGCATGAGATAATTCAAGCATTGTTGGTTACCTTAATGTAAACAAAAGGCAATTGCAGAGGGGTAATAAGGAAACGAAGAGTACCAATTTTGATATCAGAAATGGTATATTCAAGCTACGCTTCTCGTAGAGATGTCTTAAGATTTTGCAAGGCTCACTTTTCACCAGCTGTACCTTTCATGGTTCTTTGAATATTGCACCACTTTGAAGACCAATCTTTGTGTTTCAATACAAGATGCAAGATTTTGCCTGTTTAGTAGCAGCTGTATAAAGCAATATATGATTTGGTCATGCTCTAGGATATATGAATGGAGACATAATTTACTCTAGAGTCAGTCGCTGACTCTTATCTCAACAAGAAAAGATCAGTAGACTGAAAATGTTTAAAGTACCCAAGTTTCAAAACCAAGGCAAAAAAAAAAGATGATTTTTTGCCAATCATATTGTTAATGTAGCTATCAATATTGAATTTGTCGTTATTATCTTTGTTGATTTTACTTCTAGTATTCTTATTGTGTGTTTCATGATTTTAATGCTAAAATTTCATCTGGATGATGCTAAAGTGATCCGTGGTACTATAACTCATTTCTAAGGGGAAGGAAGTATATGATTTTTTTTTTTATATTGATTTACATTTTCTTTAGGCATTTGTTTAAGCCTCAAAGTTACCCTTGAAAATGAGACCTGATTAAAACACTTTCTTCTGTATATGGTCTAAGAATGACTTACTCTTTCAACAGTCTGATGACGCTTTCACAATTTGCCATGGCATGGTTGCTCATTATAATCAACAGAGCCAAGCTGTATAAACTGGATTAAGAAGCTTGATTATGATATCCGTTGCTTAGTATTTTCCACAAGTATTACAACTTGCACATGTACAGTACTATGAACAGTGATGCTCAGCAGAATCGCAGTACCCGCAACAAAAATATTTGACTGCCCATTAGAGAAAACAGACTCAGTATAAACCCTTCCCCATCTCTCTGAAAGCAAGGTCATTTATTGTTGAGGGCAATGCCTGAGAGTTTATTGGCGTACCAGTAAATCAGTATATACTTAAAAACACAGCTGATAAACTGTGCAGTGAGTCATGCTCCAACGGGGAAGATTAATGATAACTCTCATGCCACTGGAAATTAATTATATTTTATCATAAATTTCAGCTTATTCCTTAACAATAAAAAAAGTTATATCTAAGACTGATAGGTTACCTTGAGTTAGTGATTCATACAGAAGGACATGGCAAGATGAACAGGAAGCACTCAGCATGTGATGAGCTACAGTACATGTTCCCAGTGGAACTTAGAATTTTTCATGAAAGTTGCTATAAATCAAACAAGGTTTGCAGATTTGCCAAGAGAGATAATGACTTGAAATCAGACAACATTTTAAATGGACCAAGTCCTAAGGTGTATAATGGATTTGAATATTTGAAAATTCTTGGTGTTACTTTCGACCCCTTGATTTTTTTTTCTCAGAACTCAGAGACATTCGAGACAGTCTAATGTAGCTAGAATACTAGGCACAGTGGTACTAATAATACATACCACAGCTCTTTACTTCTTGTCTTGTTTGCCTATCTGGGTGTCAGGAGTTTCCTGGAACCTTCTTTCAAAAAAATTCCTTGATTAATTGGTTTTCTCTTTACGGACAATGATAGTTACAAAGAGAACAATGTTGGAAGCTTTCCTGTTTATTCAACTGATTATTTTTCATGAGCTCTTGTTATACGAGGGAATTTAACGACTACTTCTAGCCTTTGTTATTGGATCAGTGCAAAGCTGCTCTCACCCCAGTGTCAGCAGTGACGTGGTGGTGAGGTACCATAATGTCACACTGCCCCCATTGCCAGAGGGTTTTCGTGAGATTTAATACAGATGTACAAAAGATTGAATACAGATGTGCACAAGATTTAATGCAGAAATGCAAAACAATGTTCCTGTCAATGGTACGGATGTTGACGGTTGGAAGTTTAAACGAGGCTTTATTACAATTAATAACTTGTAACTCTGTTTGGTTTCAACACTTCGGTCTATTAAGCAAGTGCTTAACAATCTTTTCGTTCACTCGACAACTCAGAACGGAATATCAAAATAGATCTGATGTTAATTACCGAGACAGATAACGTTAAATGGAAAGTCTCCCAACAGACAATACAGGAGAGAGAGAGAGAGAGAGAGAGAGAGAGAGAGAGAGAGAGAGAGAGAGAGAGAGAGAGAGTAGTTCAAGTTCTTTGGAGCCTTAATTCGCCATCTCGCAAAAGTTATCAAACTACTAACTTGTCAGGAGTTCCTTTTAGGACATTTCCACCAGAGACTTTGAAGAATCGCTCAATGAACCATGTTATGGCTCTTTATATAGAATCCTGAAAGGATCTAGGTCATAAAAGGATGAAATGCAATCTCCAGGAACTACGTAGAACCATGCTAACCAGAATCCTTGAACTCAGCAAATTTTACCTTAGTTTTTATAAGTATGCTAATTGCATACTTGAACATCAAAGGATTCATGAAAAATTTCAGGCGGTGTGGTGAAGAAAAGGAGGGTGGGTATAGGGGGAGGGAGGAACGGGAGTGAGACGGCGAGAGTTAGAGAAAATGAAATAAAAACAACTTTCATGAAATGATGCTCCTTTCATAGGATATTAGATTCGATGTATTGGGGGTCTGCTTGAATAAGCAGAGTAAAAATAGATACTAAGTTCAGTTTTGTAGATGTCATTTTCATTAAGATAACCTAAGATTAGATGGGGTAAAATGGATAGGGGAGGTTAAGATGGGAAGGAGAAGGAAGAGGAGGAGGAGGAGGAGGAGGAGGAGGAGGAGGAGGAGGAGGAGGAGGAGGAGGAGGAGGAGGAGGAGGAGGAGGAGGAGGAGCTAATAGGGAAGGTATTTGATTGGGGAAACAGAAAAAAACTTGTCGTATTTACTGGTTCCTTTTTCTTGAAGGAATGCACTGAAGAAACACGGAACGAAGAAGGGTTGAATCAGACTCCATTGATTGAATTTCAGGGTTGCTTTTTTTTTTGTGGTTCTTCTCATCTGATGAACAGTTCAGGATTCTATTTTTTCAACTGGATGTTGCATCAGTTTGGAGAACAAAATTCTGTATTGACTTTATCATTCTTAAAAGGTTCATTTCTATAAAATTTCGTAATTTACGGGTCTGACGTTTCACTGGGTAATGTTCTAGGACCTTTGTAGGTTTAAGTCACTGACAGCACAATGTTTGTTGGTCTAGAAATTTAGCACAGTATTTAGAGGATACTACTTTTTATCATTTGTTCCCCGACCCACCCACCCTCCTGACCCACACCCACCCTCCTCCACATCACACACACACACACACACAAACACAAAGACATGGGAAATGAAGTTACTGCTTCCTAGGAGTAAGACTTAAAAAATAAAAAGAGTAGTGTCGTCAGTCAGGTGTGAAACTGAATGCCAGCAAAATTAAGATGTTATTTTTACCTAATTTCCCACATTACTCTTGGTTTTATCTTTGGTGCCAAGCTTTATTTTTCGCATCATATAAGAAAATGCCGTGCAGTTCTTCCAGAAAACTCGGTATTAGGATGGAATGGAATCTAGAAGCTAGGCTAAAGGCCAAGAGCTGGGAAATATGAGGTCATTCAGTTCTGGAAAGGAAATTGAGAATAGGTAGGTTTGAAAGGTGTAGCAGGAGGAAAACTTTGCAACTCGCAATTGCGCTATTAAATAATTGTTAGAAAAGGCTGGAGAACAAGATGGAAGAAAGAGAATATGAACTGAGGTGCAGTAAAAAGAATGAAAGGGGTTGCAGCTAGGGGCCGAAGGGACGCTGCGAAGAACCTTAAGTAATGACTACAGTGCACCGCGTGAAGTGCACTGACGGCACTGACTCCCTACGAGGGAAAAATCCTTAGAGATGATAGACTAATACCTCTGTTACTGGAATACTGTTCCTTGTCAGGATGTCAGCAGCCTCCCTGTGTTGTCATCTGTCAGACAGAAATGCACAGAGTGTTGGTTTCTCGTTTTTCCCAACAAATGGTAAATCTGATTTAGATCATGCATACCCACCAGACAGTAGTGGCTATTCTTGTGTGTGTTGTGTGTTTTAGTGAAATTTTCCTCGAAATCCGTTAAATTATGGGAAAGCAAACAAATGTGGTAACATTTATTTGAAACAAATCTTAATGTTAGCTCGGTCAGCTGTTGCGATCTCTTTACTCGCTAGCGTTATCAATTTGCCATAACATGTTACATCTGAGGTATGGTTTCGGATGGTAAATAAGTTCTTATTCACTATAGACTATACTGATAATATTCTGGAATATTGCAACATCAACTGGATACGTTGCATTCAGCCAGTCATCACCAAATTGTCAAGCACGTCTTCTCCTCAATAAAGAAAGAAAGGAAGGAAGGAAGGAAGAAAAACAACTAAATAATGAAGGTAACCTCCTTTGTTAGAGCACGAGGCTCCCAATTCTGAATAATGCAACTTATTGTGGTGGCCAGTACCATAAAACTTGTCTTTCGTCCCTTCACAATTTATCAGTGCTGATAAATTTCAGTGAGGCTGAAATGTTTTACAGTTTGCCATAATTTTTATGACCTTTATTGCTATTTATGAATGCATCTAATTCCTCATTTGCTCGTTGAGTTATCCTTATTTTATTCATTTGTTGTTTTATTCTCTCCGTTTTCTGATTTTTCACGTGTGGGCACTGTATTCTACATAACCTAACTTTGCAGTGGACTGTCAGGCTTATTTCTCATATAACCTTCTGACTTTTCACAAGTGGGGACTCTACTCTGTATAACCTAACATAGCGACGATCCGTCAGGCTGGATTCTCGTAAACGTTTGGTAATAATAATAATAATAATAATAATAATAATAATAATAATAATAATAATAATAATAATAATAATAATTTTACTGTATATAGCGTACCATATGACTCGCACTTCCGAAAGTCATTGGAGATTATCATGTCCAGTATCAGCCCGAAAACGGGGCTTGGCGGGGTTTTGGGGGAGGGAATGATAAACATGTTTCCCGGCTCAACTGTGCTGCAGCGAACACCTGACCCTAGACTCCCTTCTGGCAAGTCATTCTAACGCGTTCACACGCACCGGCAACGACCAATCGCGTTCTACAAGTGCTCCGGGTTAATGAATGCCGCCTATGATGTTACGTCAGAGGGCTGGGTTCTTTCATACCTGGTCGATTTCTACCTTACGTTTACGTTCTGCTGACGCCAAGGTGCGCCAAGCTACTTTTCAGTGCTAGACCAATTTTGTTGACGGTAAAGGGTTATTCTCTAGAATCTAATAACTTACGAAAGAGACGTTTATAGTTGTGATTTTTCACTACGTAAAGGATCGGATGTGGTGTTTGTACTTGAGATAAATTAGGGTTATTCATAAGCTAAATATCTCTACCCCTATGCAATGACCTTTTTCATAAGCAGTTAAATAAAGATGTATTGCAGAATGGTAACCGCCTGTGAATGTAGCAGCACAGAAGCGTTTTGTTACTTGAGTAACGATAGTGATATAAATTATGAATGGATGTGTATGTGTGTGTGTGTGTGTGAGTGCTGTTGGCAGAGAGACGGCGGGAGAGATCGGGGGGTAGCAAGTACACGCTCATAAACAGACAAAGCCAATCATTAGGGATTTGTAATCAGAAACATGTTGACGCACACGAAAACAATATTTGAATATCTCGACCTTGTACCCGCCGACCCAAATCACAAACCACATGTGCCATGTTCTTCCATCTCATTAAAGTTGCACACCTGTCATTCAGAAATGATTCCCGTGATGTCAGAGCCATTTCTCATATAAATCAACGGGGAAAAATTTTAATAAGAAGTGATGATGAGGTGTTTTGTATGCGGGCCGGGTTACTTACTCTTCCGCTCGTTTTTGGTTCCATGTATG
>NC_089751.1:40308116-40313116 GCF_040412425.1 Macrobrachium rosenbergii | reverse complement strand
GCGACGGTAATTGCAGAGTGGAACCTGCATTGCAGCATAGCTCCCTTTACTCTCCTAGGATATTTATGATACATTGCAAGGGTTATAATAGATACATTGAAAGTGCTCGGACAAAACTACAATGTCAAGAAAAAAACTGAACATTAACGATCTGCCCTTTGGAGTTATTTGATAATAGGAGTATGATCAACAGTAAAACTTAGTAATAACGTGAATTCAACTCAGGGACATGGAAGTAAAATCCAGGGAATTTGTCTTTTTTTAACTTTTAGAGCAACAATAAAACTCCTAATCATTTATTGCACTTTGCCATAACTTATTTTATTATACATATTTGATGCTCAATTTGTATAGTAAACAGCCCCATAAGTACTGTCCAAACCCTATTTTTGATATACGCACACACACACACACACACACACACACACACACACACACACACACACATATATATATATATATATATATATATATATATATATATATATATATATATATATATATATATATATATATATATTATTCTTAGATGGTTCAGTCCCCAACTATCCTTACTGTACATATTTAAGTTCTCATTGCACTTTAGTATCCAATTTACTTGTAGATTGGAGGACATTTTAGGTATAGTAACTACAGGCTTAACCCTCCCATCATAGAAAAAAAAAAAGGGTATCATTATCATTTCGCTCATACCATGGCGTGCCATTTAGGAGACTCCTTTCTAGGAAATAAATACGGGGAGAAAACGTGATCCTTGAACATGGCGAAAGTTCTTTAAATGTCTCTTAAAGAGCTGTTTCAAAACAAGGATGTGAAGATGATGCGTCTAAAGTTCACGAACGAGGCGGGATGAACGCTTTAACATTTAACGGACAAATTCTTCCTGTTATCAAACCTACGTTTGATGCTCTGCTTGTTCAAGACTCTATCCCTCCAAAGGAGTTTTACACCTGCTTGAAGTACCCGTAACTCGTCAATGATTTATTAAGGAAATACGTGAACTAAAGATCCCAGATCAAATTACTTTTAGTCATTCTTAAAATCAACTAGATTCTCCATTGCCCTACCCTCTGTAGAATATATATATATATATATATATATATATATATATATATATATATATATATATATATATATATATATATATATATATATATATATATATATACACACACACACACACACACACATATATATATATATATATATATATATATATATATATATATATATATATATATATATATATATATTTTTTTTTTGGTCTAGTATTTAATTGCATGAATCTTATCATAATACATTTATCATGATTTTCGCTGTCGTTTCTACGACATTCTAAGCGTCGGAATGTTAAAGAAAAACCTATAGGATATCACGCGCTTTCACTCTTAACACAGTATGTTTAACACGAATATATTAAGGACCCTGGGTTAAGAATTTTGAAACTATCAATATACTAAAACCACAAGTATTACATAAATTAATCTTGAAGGAACTGTATATTCTAATTTTTATTTTGCATCAGATTCTATAAATCTCTGACCAACTGGATATAATAAATATATAAAGATACGGTTTAAAATTACAACTGATTAGTTTCAGGCTTGCATGCAGCGAATTTTTTTTCTCACTGATAACTGGCATTTGAAGTCTAGTGAAAACATCTGATTTTTTTTTAGCCTGGCAAATGCCAGGGACGAACCATCTAACAAATAAGTGATTTGCCCAATCGCACTATTCCTGACATTTTTCATTTGTAAGTTTTCTTTTCTCTTTCACGAGGAGTAAAATTGAATGCATGAAGCATGCGAAACTTGCTGTAAGTGGTTGGGCACTGGTCTCCAGTGTCATACATGCAAATATCCATTGCGAAAATTTTTCATATTGCAAAACTGAATAATTTCTCTCTCATTATTTCTCACGCGGATTTTTTCCGCAATCAAAGTTTTTCCATTGGCGACTCGTGCCGTCTTAAAGGTCTCTCTCTCTCTCTCTCTCTCTCTCTCTCTCTCTCTCTCTCTCTCTCTCTCTCTCTCTCTCTTATCTCACAGGCGAAATGTAAGGAGTTTCGGCACTACTGGTTTGAAGAAGACTGGAAATAACTCTGCTTTTCAAGGTTTTTACAATATCGTAACACTTCGGTATTTCATTGCGAATTTTTAAAATAATTTCTGTCCTTTTGGGATTTTTCCAACTTCTTTTACGAACGTTTTGCAGTTCTTCAGTTTTTTTCTTTTCCTTTAGGATCCTAAAATGTTTGATAAACTTTTCAATTTTTTTTTACCTCTTAATGTAATCTGTATTTTTCTCCAGCTCGTTTCTTTCCTTAATAAATTGACACTATTTGATTCTTCAATCAGTAAGTTACTCAAACTGCAGTATCCAAGTTTTTATATTGTTTTACACTGTCGATTTCAATGTCACATTCTTACCACTGCAGATCATCTCAAGAATATTTAGCGACGATCGACTTGGGTGATGAAATATGTGCTTCACATATTCTTTTGAAAGAGGGCATATCTAATGTTATTTTGGCGTTTGAATGACATCACGTTCCTATTTTGTCCATCTATTAAAATATTTATTACTACTCATTGCTCGAATCTTTTTTTTTTACCTAAGATACCCCTTTTCAGTTTGCTGTTGATCGAGAAAGAAAACGAAGCTACAGCATTTGCTAACGTTGCCTTGTCGGTACTGTCACATACATAGACATTTACAGACACACATGTATATATATACAATATATATACACATAAATATATACATATGTATTATGTGCATATATGCTCATATATATATATATATATATATATATATATATATATATATATATATATATATATATATATATATATATATATATATTTATATTTGTACACCGATAAAAACACAAAATTAATGCCAACCCATTATCTGTCTCATGAAAATTGAGACTCAAAGTTTAACTCGTCCCATCCCAAAGAAGTCTGTTCAATTTCGCCATTCACTAAGTCGGCGCTGCCTGATAAACAGTTAAACATAATGGAGACGAAGTTGCATTCAGCTGAAGTATCAGAACTCTGCTGAAATTCGTCTCAGAAGACAAATAAAGTTGACAATTTTACCGAAAGAGATATGGCGGCGGTAATATATAGTAATATAAAAACAAAGCTATAAGAAATAAGTAATCCTGATTTTTGGTGTAATTGAGCTACAATCTTCCATCTTTGGATCTCAGCTAGAATTCTTCGGTTGTTGGTTAATGATGGGAAATAGTCAACCAGCTCCTGAGGTATCTCGTTGTGGCCTTAACGCTAAAGAATCTTCGATTGTGGTCCTCTTCCATCAATGTGTCAGTTCTCACTAAATCTGCCTCTCCGTTGAGGGATGTCACAAAAATCCTAGCTAATCCACGGAAAAGATCAGCGTGAACTTTTCCTGTTATTTTTGAGCAAGCTGTCTAGGTTTTTTTTCTCCCAAACTCAGAAAATTTGTCTTTTTTATGTTTTTATCTTGTTTATCTAGACGTGCGTTTAAAGGAAAACATGGCGCCTGCGTCCGTAAGATGTGCAGGAGATGATTTCACCATTTCCAGGCCAAACTCCATCCTTCAAGGGATGCAAAAATTCTGACAGCCAACGTGCTTGCAAGCAACAATTACTAATACTGTCATTTTAATTCTAACTAGCTATATCCACACTAGATTCGAGTTCAGACTTCTTGAAATTGATTTTAGGGGTACTTTTGACTTTGCATCTTACTCCCAACTTCTTTTAAGCTGCCGGGAACTGACGTACTGTAAGTTGTTGCTGCGGTTTTTGGTAATCCTAGACCTGCCTTGCTTGGTGCTCTTCAGGTTAGTGTTCAGTCATCTTTGCTGTCTTTTATGTCTTCTCTAGTAAAGGGATTGTTGATCTAGAACAGTGGTTCTCAACCTTTTTCGGCCCATGCACCCTTCCACCGTAGTCAGAATGTCGTTCCCCCTCCTTTTCCAAAATTGTCTGCCTCAAAAGGTACATTGCAGATAATACGCAACAAAATACTATCACAAACACACAAGCTAGCGGCGAAAAAGCCCAGAGTGATCTCTCAGTAGTTCGGACCGATGCACACTGCTTTTTGTTTGGTCCTAGAGCCGGTTTGAGCCTGCCAGTCTGTGGTCACAATTCCCCCCAACTCTGAAACTCTGAAATTTTCCTCTAGGGTCGTGCTTACAAATGGCGCTAGCATGCATTTCCATTTTAGCATACGACAGACAATTTAGCACAAAGGCCCAGATGAAATGAAAACTAACGTAATCAGATATTTAGACAAACACACTTACATTTCATAAGGTACTATAATCCTTAAATGCAAAGTAACTTGTTTGCATTGTTAATCTTTCAAGGAATCTGGAATGGATCAAGAAGTGGCGGAGTCAGTGAGAAACAGGACTGAACTAAAAGATAAAATAAAAGTAAGATTTTATTGATTAACCGATCATGCACCGTTCTGCTACGCATGGTTCAATTTGCACAGTTAACAGGACTTGAAGTTTCTGAAAATTAGGGGGAAACTTGGTGTTACTTTCTAACAGAAAACTTGGTATAGTTCGTGAGGCCTCCTGTATCTACCAAGATGATGGTATTTACATCACAGGCTTCAGATGTTTTGTTCTTCACCTGCAGAGATATCAGCAGGTTCTGGATCTTTATATCTTAGAAGAGAAGTTTGCTCGAATTTGCGGTTTCGTCGTCAAAATAATGGTAATTATGACTCAGGCCATCGTGGGAAGTTCTCCTACCTGATCATATTCCGAATGTATCATCTCAACAGGGAATTTTCTCTATGCCCTGAGACCGAGTACTAACTGGTTTGCATAAATTCATTATACAAAACATATAGACGTCTTACCTTTTCACTTTGGGTTTAGATAATCATAGGAATGACAGGGGCTGTAATAGTATCTTGCAATGATAAAGGACCATTGATTTACTTTGTATGATATGCAAGATTTAAAAAAAAATCATTATATATTT
>NC_089751.1:40270616-40303116 GCF_040412425.1 Macrobrachium rosenbergii | reverse complement strand
TTTCGAAGTTCCAATGGCCCGACATCCTCTGGAACTGAGAAGTTCGACAGCGAGGCACATTTATTGCAGATTGGTGCTGCTGTTCAGAGAATCTGGTTGCTGTCGGCAGATAAAGGGGATCAGGGATCAAATGTGAATGTCAAAGATCTCTGTTGAAATACAACTTACGAAAAAGTGACAAACAAGAAAACAAAGTTAAGTATACCTTAGTTTTACCAGACCACTGAGCTGATTAGCAGCTCTCCTAGGGCTGGCCCGAAGGATCAGACTTATTTTACGTGGCTAAGAACCAACTGGTTACCTATCAACGCGACCAACAGCTTATTGTGGAATCCGAACCACATTATAGCGAGAGATGAATTTCTATCACCAGAAATAAATTCCTCTAACTCTTCATCAGCCGGCCGGAGACTCGAACTCGGGCCTAGCGAGTGCTAGTCCACGGCTCAACCGACTCTCCCAACGAAGAGCTAAAAGACCATCTGTCGATGGTCCAAGTCATAACTGCCACTATTAGGAAACAGACCTACCACCACGAACTAACCTATCTAAAAGAGATAAATCTCTGGCAGAAGCAGACATCCACACCGGAGAACACTATTCCAGTAAAGGAAGTACAGAGGATTCGCTTTAAATAATCAAAATATAGAAGCATTAGATAAATACAACAAAACATTCGAAACAGAACCGGTTCCCAGCGAGTACAGATATTCTGTTTTAAATACAGTACATTTTGGATGGACTTATTTTTAATCATTGTTTTACCTAACAGTTTTACCAAGAAATTTCATGAATGAATTTTATAGAATTGCAAGAATAACGATTTTTTTTACTGCTGAACCTTTTCTAGAAAATGCAAAAATCATACAGCACAGTAAATATATTGTAGGAATTGGGATTTTTAATACTAAACACAGCGATGCGATATTGCCTCAAATATCAGGTTACATTGATTTTATCACTGTTATAAATATATGAGGCCTTACGAACAATATCTAAATTTCGCGCGGAATTTACTGAAACTTTCATTAGGTGTTTCTCGAAAGTTATATGTGAGTTAAAAGTTATATAGGAGTAATGAGACAAATTTCCTGTGTTTATACCTCTCTCTCTCTCTCTCTCTCTCTCTCTCTCTCTCTCTCTTCTCTCTATATTTCTCTCTCTCTCTCTCTGTATACATAAATATATATATACATATACATTATTATATATATATATTTGTACAGACAATCATCACACACAGACATGCACACACACACACAACACACAAAACATAGATAGAGATAGAGTGTGTGTGAGTAGTTATTAATATTATTATTCAGAAAATTATAACACGGAACAATCTAAATTATGCATACAGACAATCACTCACACACAGACATGCACACACATAGGAAATGAAACACATTAGAAAAGAAAACACACATTAACATTAAAACATAAATATACGTATAAATTATTAAAAAATATGTATTGTGTGTATATAATGCATTAATATTATTATTCAGAAGATTATCCAAATTTTAACATTCGGAACAAGTCCGATGTTGTTATTTTTTGAGGGGCCATTCATAGGCGCTCGAGCTATGTTTAGTAAGAGAGGGTAAGAAAAATCTGAAGGCTGGCTATCTAAGTTTCTGGGAAACAAACACAATGAATAGAATATTTAATTGTGATTCTATCTGGCACCACGAATCTTGGGGATTATTCCGGAATGCGAAAAGAAAAAAAGAGTATAATTTTATATCTTTGCGGTGTTTTTGCGCGGCAATTGCCGGGAAAATAGCCTATAATTCTATTCGGCAGCCGACAGCTGGGTAAGTAGTCGGTCAGTCAAATTTATCATCTTAAATCCATGACAGTTGTATTATTTTAGAAATCCATTTTATCCTGTTACCACATTTGCGTCGATATCGCATCGCTGTGATTAATATAAAAAATCCCTATTCATACAGTATTTTCATTGATGTATGACTTATGCTTTTTCTAGAAAAGGCTCAGCAATAAAAAAAAAGTCGTTATTCTGACAATTCTGTAGGATTTATTTATAAAATTTCCTGGTAAGACTGGCAGGTGAAGTAGTTAACAAAAACAGGTGCAGTACAAGACAATGAATGTCATTATTCACCAATGGCGGATCCTATTTCGTGTTTCGTTGAATTTTTCTGGCGCTTTAATCATGTAATTCACCGAAATGAATCTATTGTATTAATCAGAATCAAACCTTATATATATATATATATATATATATATATATATATATATATATATATATATATATATATATATAAAGTTAAGGTTTAGATCTATATACACTATATATAAATATATATATATATATATATATATATATATATATATATATATATATATATATATATATATATATATATATATATATATATATATATATATATATATATATATATATATGTGTGTGTGTGTGTGTGTGTGTATGTGTGTGTGTGAGAGAAATCGGTATTTATATACATGAATCATCATGAAAACCTGGAATAATTATGATTGCAGTTGGGTACTACAATAAGCAATGTTTATAGATATCGTAATGGATGCTTCTTGATCTTTATAAAGGTAACTTTAGAGAATGGGAAATTCATAGGAAGAGGGAAAAATTCTCACAGTTTATCAGTGAATACCTTCGACAAATGAAAATTTAACTATAATAGCACAACCCTGATTTTATATGCGAAGGAAAAAAATAATGAACAGGCTTTACTCATTTTCCGTCAGTTGGTAATGTATGGAGCTGACTTTGCTTATTTTAGTCAAATGAATTCAGAGAAATATAGATACCATACTAAAGGGACCAGTGTTACAGAGAAGTTTAGCCTCTCAATGAGGTAACTAATAGCGAGAGAGAGAGAGAGAGAAAGAGAGCCTATCACTTTAAAAACGAAAGCTGATTATTGACCTGACTTCATTCATTTGACGTAGCCAGTTTATTTGCTCAAGACAGTGACGCCAGTTTTTTACCCGTCCCGTTTGTCACTGCGCACTCCGTTTCTAACAGAAAAATCCCTTAATTACAGCGCCGCTGCTGAACGACCGGGAGGAGACAGCTGTTTGCGTCTGAGTCACTCCTTGGTACGGCTCCCTCCTTCGACCTGAATTTTTGTTTTAGCAAATCACAAAGACCTGCTTGTTTTTGTTTTTGCAATCAAAAGATCATCCTATCCAACCATGAATTGCTGTGAACATCGTCGAGGCCAGGTTATTATAAATGCAAATAACCGATGATAAAGTTTTCCTTTTACCGCAGACGTTAGAAGAACGAACAAAAACACCTACTCATGTGAGAACTGTCTTGCGCCCGCGTCACGGACCGTTCTTGTCGTTAACCTAGAAATCGGCGTGGCAGCACAATCGATAATCACGAGTTCCTCATCCTGTCTACGAGTTGGAAAGGTGGGTAGCCTGAGTGAGACTTCCTTTAACGCTAAACTTTTCCTCCTCCAGCGGCTATTGATTTAACAAACAAGTAAACAAGACTGCATGTGGTCTGTCAGACACGACCCTGAACCATAGTTGTCAACCTACGTCACCAAATCCGTGTCCAGTGTTTTGCTGTGCTCTGCCCTAAGACCTTAGATTCCACACTTGGCGAAATATGAGTGGATAGGTAATTATTTTAAATACTTTACATTGTCAAAGATGTTAACTAATCGGTAAAAGTGTCATTGCCACAAAGAACCTTATAAGTCATGATTGCTATAGCCTCAGTATTTGTAGTATGATTTACCACTCAATTCCCTGTTGGCTATTAAATCTGGATATAATTATGTCTCTGATTATGCTGTACCAGCCCATTTCATCTGCATGCCATTATTTCCTGGTGACCATTTAGAACAAAGATCACTCTTAGAACATAAGTTTTCGTTCTTAGACTTCACGTGATCGTGCTCCGAATAATCTGCGTTCGTTATACTATTGCCTTGACAGTGGATCTTAATGTTGGTTGTTTGTCTAAGATCATTGATGTGAGAACTATCATGCCCACGACCTTTATTTTTGTTATTTTGTTTTACCTTTGTTTCTCGTCAATCACTTTTCTTCAAGAGCAAGCCAGGAAATCATGCATTTCTCATTACTGTCTAAAAGTGCTAAATGGAATATAACCCGGTGAAGAAACTTCAAACTTTAGCCGGGGAGTAAACATCTCTAGTGCTATAAAACTGAGTGTTTTGTAGATAATCAGTTTATTATCTTCACCTGGAACATCGAAACCCCTCCCAGCTTCATTTCACCTTAATTTCATACCAGGAACGTCAGACTTTCCGAGGAATTCCATCTTGTACAAGTCTTTCAGTAAAAATTTTGTGGAAGATAAATCACAAACTTCTAATTTTGCATTGTAATTTACAACCAAAGGCCCCGAAAACTGATTGGGTTCCAGGTATCACTACCATAACCAACAGTTTCCCCTAAGAGATCCATTTTTCTTTACTATACAGTAATTTAATGACGACATTTCGTAAAGGTTGTACAAAAGTAATCTAATCGAAGGCCAGGTCTTGCATTTAGTGGCTCGGTTCTCGTATGCAAAACCGCATTTTTCAAGGGTCTCCTCGTTTACTTTAGATTCTAAAGTACGCTGTCTTTTCTTTGGGATGCTCCCTCCAGGACGCCGAGTCTCGCTGTGTTCCTGAGTTTCTGGTTTTCGTTGAACCTCACGGGGGTGGAGGTTAATGGGCAATCAAACCTAACTTCAGATATCTGAAAGTGGTGCTTTTTTTTTATTGTTTTGCTTCGTTCCTCCTTGAGGGTCGATAAAGAATAAACAAGAGGAGAAAAGGAACTGTTCTGTTTTCAAAAACACCCAATCTCCACTTCATGGGCTTTGTTGATTTACATTTTGTTGTTTTTTATGGTTCATGTGTTTACCTTACATGACTTATTACCAGGAAAGTAAAAAATAGCGGTAAAACTAAAAAGTGCACATGAATGCAATAATAAAGCTGAAGTCCATTAGAAGACCATGACTGAGGAAAAAATATATATATTTAAAACACAGGTTTTACGGATATTGAGCGGAGAGAGAGAGAGAGAGAGAGAGAGAGAGAGAGGGGGGAACAGAGGCGAATCTGTATGTCATGTTATAATTAACATTGAAAGGTTCTAGATGAGGTAATTCCTCACCTCATTGGAGGAAATCCATTCAGCAGATTATTTATCAGATCATATCTCTCTCTCTCTCTCTCTCTCTCTCTCTCTCTCTCTCTCTCTACTTTTGGGACCCGTCCGTGTGATCCATTGGTTGTGAGTGAATTATCCCTTCAGGTCTTTGGCCACTTGATGGACAAGGTATCAAAGTGTCTGTAGTCTTCTGAAGTCTACGCTTTGGTGAGATTATTATAATTGCTGGGTTTCTGTGTACGCAGAGAAGATGGGGTGAGGTGCAATTGCTTCAAAGCGTATTTGGGTTTACGTCTGTTTAGTTGGTGTTTATCTCGTAAGGTGAAATAATAGAAATTAACATCGTTTAGCCTATCTTTTCCAAGCTACCTCAAGATTTTCTGAAGGTCCTTACCTAAACATTTCTTTTATGTTCGATTTTCAGAACCTTAGGAAAAGGGGGTGCACTACTCAGAGAGAGAGAGAGAGAGAGAGAGAGAGAGAGAGAGAGAGAGAGAGATGAATCAGGGCTAAAAAGAAACGAGCAGATGCGCGGGGATTGTGAACTTGACCAAAGATGGTCCGAGGCTGCCGCTACATCTGTTTCAGACCTAGTTATAGCGATAGGTGCGGAGGTGGGTGGACGAGGGGATAAGGTGGATGGGAGAAGGCACACAGAAGAGGTGTTTGCGGAGGAGGAGGAAGAGGAGATTATGCTAAAAGGGAGAAGGATTAGATGTGGTTGGTGAAGGTGGGTTGGATGGGGTACACTGAAGTCCTCGATATTACGGTACGAGTGAAGGATGAAAGTAAGTAAGGGGGACAAATTATATCAACTTGAAAGCTAAACTGAAAACTAAAATCGTAGGAGGGAACAAAAAGGTATGGCAAAAGATGCCGCAAAGAGGGAGATAGAAGGTAATACGAAGAGAGGAAGTAAAGAACTACTTAACGTGGGCTTTGAAGTATCAAATTCTCTGCGAGTGTTTTGATTACTTGGTCAGATATCGACTTTGCTGTTGACCTTTGGGTGGGCCCTGGATTCTATGTGATTTTTTTTCGATTAATTTCCACGGATTCCAAATTAATTATGATATTCTGAGGCTAAATGAACAACCGATCAGTAGCAGCCGTGCAGTTAGGGATGAATGATGGATTACAATTTATCTAGCACTGTGGATGTTAAAGAGGGACACTTTTAGGTGGATTGTTAGAGGCAATTGATGAGATAACGTTCTTATGTGAGAAAAACAATAACTGTTTAAGAGTCCTGTGCAAATACTTTTTCAGCTGCATGATTAAGACTTCAGTTTTTATGTTTCTCTCTCTCTCTCTCTCTCTCTCTCTCTCTCTCTCTCTCTCTCTCTCTCTCTCTCTCTCATGCATTATGTTTTTATCAGAGGATGTAGCTATTATATCCATCATGATGACATATTCACCTTTATTATTGATGAAATTTTCCTATTTGATTGTTCGTCATCGTTGGCTCTCTCTCTCTCTCTCTCTCTCTCTCTCTCTCTCTCTCTCTTCTGAACCTTTCTCTCTCTACCTGTCTGTCTGTGTGTCTGTCTGTCTTTCTCCCTCTACTATTGTCTAAGGTAGATTATTATCATCAGGACTAAAACTTAAAAATTTTTGGGGTACCTGTATAGTATTTGAGGCGGCCTCTGCTCTGACCTGGAAAGTGAACTAAGTTCTGTATAATCAGTATCAGTATTTTTCTTTTTTTTTTTACCAACTTCTTCATTTCAGAACTTTTGTAGGGATGTGTCATCTCTGTTTCTTTCATACTACAGATGTTTTTAGGTACATTGTCCACTTAGGCTACACGTACGTTTTCCAAAAGAGAACTTTCTTCATATAGTTAATTCTGGCGGTATAGGATTTTCTGACGGTGAACGTCTTAAAAAATTGAGGATACTGTCGTAGGACGTTAAAAATACCGTGTGACAATTCTGTTTGTCGATATAAGTTCTGGTAATCATCACCAGTAACACCCTTGATATATATATATATATATATATATATATATATATATATATATATATATATATATATATATATATATATATGTATGTATGTATATACTGTATATACATATATGTATATATATACAGTATGTATACATATGCATATATATACATACACATACATATAAATATGCACTGTATATATACACACATATATGTATGTTTATATATAATAGATATATATAAATAAATATATATATATATATATATATATATATATATATATATATATATATATATATATATATATATGTAAATTTATAACCTATATATTATATTATATATATATATATACACATACATGTTGTATATATAAACCCAAATTGAACCACACATTTCTGTATGAAGGGAACTACTTATTGTTTGAACCTATTCTTTATTCATGAGACTACGGCCTTAGCACCAAAGAAGTAACTTTTCCTATGAATACATAAACGGAACTAGAAACCTTCTTCTTCCCCATACTCAGAAGATGTGATGTTTATTGTAGAGAAGAGCTTCCTACAATCATCAGAGTAGGTGTGACTGCATTCACATTTGATATCACGAAGCCTTTTAGAATATATTATGTGTGTATATGTCTATGCAGTTAAGAGTCTATTGCAGTCCTAGCAGTGAACGGTATTTTTTAATGGTTGTTAGAAAGCTTATGCTAAGCACAGTCCCTAGATCCAAAGGCATCTTTCATTACTTCTGGCGAGTGACTGTAACGCAAAACAAAGATAGTAACTGGCTCAGATGTAACTGATTGCCATGTCCTGCTTCTACCGAAGTTCTGCCACTCTTCTGCCTGTTTCTAGCTGATGATGAAGTCTGTCCGATTTTTTGCCTACGTTCGGGATCTGGTTCTGGTATTTGTTTGTGTCACGGGTGAAACCACCGTTTACGAATACATTGGGCCTTAGAGATTGACATCTTCGTAAATGTTGCGGCATATAAAAATCAACGAAACGCGATTACGTGATTGCACGATCAATAAAGTTGGTGAATGTTAATGCTGGCACTCCTTCCATTAAAAATTTGAAATCTTCTATGACATATTTTTGTTTCTGTCATAGCCAAAAAAAAAAAAAAGGCAACTTCTGACATTCAGGTGTACAGACCTACCAGAGCAAAAAGACTAAGTGCGACATTTCATGAAACATTGCTTCCAATTAAACTGCAAGAACTTCACTGACTGTCGCTGAGAAGCAACTAGAGTTGACGGGTTCGCAGAGACGTGATCATAATCACTTGAAAACTCAATTAGAAACAAATGAACATCTTATGAAGGCCGAGTGAAAATCTTCCCTCTTTAGCTGTAGCACATCTAACACTTCTTCGTTAACTGACGGCTGGATAAAAGCTCCTTCTTGGAGTCTACGTAGGCTTTTGTTGCCGTTCCTCTTGTTGATATCTGTCATCTTCAGTCACTTTGAACAGATCTGCTTCTCGCTCAAGGGACGCCGAAAAGGTCATAGACTGGCTGAACAATCAAGACGCAGACTCTTAAGTTTTTTCTTTACTCTTTCAAAAGGAAGTCTGCGGTACCTTTTCTTAAATGGATTACACTGGCGTTTTCCCTTGCCAATGGGATTTTCCGCGGTGCCTACGGTACAGTAGAGGCTCTTCATTACGGTGGTTGCTACGAAGGATTGCATAAGTACTGATATTGATTGTTGGGAAAATTATTCAAATGTTGGGCTTGATGATGATGATGACTATTATTATTCAGACGGTGAACCCTATTCATATGGCACAAGACCGCAGGAGCCACTGACTTGAAATTCAAGCTTCCTAAGAATATGGTGTCCATTTGAAAGAAGTAACAGAAGGAAATAAAAAATACAGAAAGAAGAGGTCAGTTACTAGAAAAGAAAAAAAAATATCAAATGAATAAATAAATAGATAAAAACGTAAGTAAAATAATAAGATTCAAGGAGATATTTTTGAGGGTAGTAATGGGTTGCATCTTCGCTTGACTTTTTGAGGTTCCAATTGCACAACATCCTCAGGGAGACCGTTCCACAGTCCAGCGGTGTGAGGAATAAAGGTCCTCTAGAACTGAGACGTTCGACAGCGAGGCACCTTTTCAAAGTGCCATACTTGATTCCTGAATGTCAGGACGCCCACGGGAAGCAGTTTGGGCTTGGTTGTGAATTCCCTTGTTTGAGGTTACAATCAGGTGCATTGTCTTCATTATTATCATCTACCTGCAACTTCGAAAGGTTTGGTGGACGGGATAAGTAGAGAGCAAAGTTGCCTGTGGACGAGAAAAATTGTCTTCTTCATTCCTTTACTTTTAATTTGTTCTTCTCTTTCTTTCTTATATTTCATAAGCCATCGTTAATAGTCCTCTCCAAACTGATGTGGGGTCCTTTTTTTTTAACATAAACTCTGCTCTCTGTTAGTGTACACAGCTGTTGCTAAACCTAGAGTTTTTTGGTTGATTTCTACCTGAATAGTTTCGACGCTTATTGCACAGTTTTTGCAATTTCAATAGCCTCTCCATAGCCTGTCCCAGTGATTCCCAGAGCTTTGCTCACATATTCCAAGCATTAGGCCAAATCATACATTTCAGTACTACGTTGCTATTGGAAATCTGTTGTACTATCTGAAACTTCTGAATAAGCCAGAGTCTGATGAGCCTACTCTGTTTACTTCTGCAACATTGCACGGGTAGAATTATGCCTCTCTGTTGTAAAATAAACTTCTGTTAATCCTGTGGCTGACATCCACCATTAAAGGAACTCACTCGTATTTGGTTCTGCACTGGGTATCATTCTAAAAGGTGTTTTCTTGTCACCTCTGACTACTGTAGCATAGCGACAGACATATATAAATCAAGGATTGTATTTTCAGACTCAGCATCGACAAACTGCATGTCTGCGGAGCTATAAAGATTATGGGAGGGAATGGTAACTCATCCCATGAGGGAACTAAGTTCGATCACACTTTGCTTTCATACTTTGTGTGAGGGAGCGTACAAGGCTACAGAGACCAAGTTCCTTTTGCGAAGTCATTTTGAAACATCTTGGAAGAGCGCAGGAATCGCCGGTATGAGACACATTTTTCCATCAGATTTGGCTATTTGGATTCACAGAAAATACAGAAAAATTTACAGCTGTTAAATTTTGATGGAAATTTTGATAGAATGGAAAGATGTCAGGGCAGTCAGACTTATAAGAGGAATGCCGAAAGCACCACGGTCGCTGTGAAAATTGGTTTGTATGCAAGGAAGTAAATCGGAAGTTCCACCGTAAACATATTTGTTTTGCCAACAAATGTTCAGACACTTGTTTAAGCGGAACTTACGCGAAGAATTTTAATCGTTTCTGATGAATGAACCGTCATTTTCAGTTACAGGTAATAAGGTTACAGAGCTAATGATATACAAGGGAATGATATCTGTCTCGAATAACGACGTAGATGATGTAGATATCGCATTACAGTTTTTCTGGTTTCGAGGTTATATGAAGTATTCGAGGACGAGAACAAATGAAGAGAACTTTTTTTTTTCTGACCCTATGAAATATCGCTTAGGAGTTGCTTTTCATTTGTAGTTTACTGAAACTTGTCGCGCCAAATCAGCTATGAACAAGCAAAGCCCGGTTTCCACTACAGTAGCACCCATTGGATAATTACGAACGGAAAGTGAGTTCCCGAAATCTGGGAACACAACACAGTATCATTTTTCTCGAGTTAATGCAGCGGGAGGAAGGATCGTAAGATTTTTAATATGATGACATAGAGGCAGCAACATTTTTCAACATAAGTCAATTTTAGTCATTTGAGTCTCTGTGGCCTCTCACCAAAGCTCAGAAGAATAGAACAGAATATTAGAATTTAGGCCAAAGGCCAAGCGCTGGGACATATGAGGCCATTCAGCGCTGAAAAGGAAATTGACGGTAAGAAGGGTTGAAAGATGTAACAAGAGGAAAACCTCGCAGTTGCACTTTGAAACAATTATTGGAGAGGGTGCAAAGTCGGATGGAAGGAAGAGAATATGAACGGAGGTACAGTAAAAGGAATGAAAGAGGTTGCAGCTGGGGGTCGAAGGGGTGCTGCAAAGACCCTTAAGTAATGCCTACTGTGTACCACGTGAGGTGCACTGACGGCACTAACCCCCTACGGGGACCAAAGTTCAAGTTTCTGGGTATGGAAGTCCCGTAAGTTATCAATGAAATGACAGATACTTAGCCTTCACTTGTCGATGGGACATGTCCGTAGCACACAGGCCTTGGGCGACTTGGAGCATTTGGTTCTCAGAATTCTCAGCGCAATATTATAGTTTTTAAGGGATTTGATTCATACATGATCTCTCTTTAAGAAACATACCAACTGATCTACTGATGCGTTCTAAGATCATATTCGAATTAACAGGTTTCGTATACTTGAGAAATCTTTCCAACAGGATGGAAGGATCTCGCTAAATCAAAATTTCCAGATTTCCAAGGAAAATTAGGAATATCTAAATACATTCTTTCAGATTTTTCCTATTTGATGAACTACATACGTAGCTTCCACTAGCGGATCCAGAAAAATTTCATGGGGGCCACCAATTTCCATATTATATATATACAGTATAATGTTATCATTAAGATTATTTTTTTTCTAAAAAATTTACTATTATTTCTACAATAGATTTTTCCCCATTTTCTCATTTATGTTATTATTATCTAAATCTTCAATATTATTATTTTGTCATTATTTTTAAAGGTGGGGCCATGTGCCCCAGTGACCCCCCAACCCCCGATCCGCTAGTGGTAGCTTCTGCAGCATGATTTGCCAGTGAAGAGAAGTGGTATTTATCAAATAAAAAAAAAGTCTTGGACGTGTATATTGTAAAACCTTGCAGACGCCACTAAGGTTGAAGGATCATCTCATCGCAACTGAACGGAGGGCGTCTGTTCAAACAAATAGGAGGCATCTCTGTGACAATGAATTAAAGTCCAGCAGTGTTATTGCTCCAAATAAAATAAGATACCTAGTCGAATTTGGAAAGCTCAAGGACATTACTTATCCAGTTATTAGACTGAAACTGCTAGGTGGACTTACTGGTGAAACTGTTGCAGTAAACTGGACGAACACTGATATTTCAAGTTCGAATTCCTGTCTACTGTTTTCAGAGTGAATCATGGCACAGAATTATGTTCTGATTTGCCGGCAAAGCATTAGCGGTGCTTGGAATCTACCGTAATGTCCTCTGTCTTCCTAATTATTATTATTATTATTATTATTATTATTATTATTATTATTATTATTATTATTATTATTATCTAAAATTTATGACTTATGTCCTTGAAACCATTTTCGTTACCCTGCACTTTCCTTCTTGTTTCTTATTAATATTTATCTTTTTTCATTATATTCTATGTTCACTTGTAATTTTCGGGACAAGATATTCCTAGAGCTTTTCGTTAGATTCAGGCTAAATCTATACCTATGACGGATTTGAGGCTGGACCCAGACGCCGATTTACTGCTTAATGATCTATCTGAGAGACTTTTGCGAAATTAACCTCTTAAATGTTGGTACTCCTGACTGAATGAAGGTCACTGACGCCGATTGGTACACCTGATGTCTTACAACCACTTGATCAATGACAGCAGGCAACTGGGAAAGGCGAAAATAAAGCAATACATGCTTGCAGGAGTTGCTATAAGAGTACACGAAAGATCCACCAGTCATTCTTCTTCGCTCGAGTTATCCGCTAGAACTTTGCGACGCTATTTTCCCAGGTACAAAAGAGAGATGGGTAATTAATTGCTTCCACCAAGGACGGGGGGATATACTTAAGTTAGAAGAGGAAATGCACTCTGGTAGAGAATATCAAGGATTAAGAGAAGCCTGAGAAAAAAAAGTTTGAGGAGAATTTTAAGATTTTCCTTGGGGAAATGCCGGCGAGAAGCTCATTTATAATTTTCAATAGAAAAATGAATTTTAAAGACGCAACTGGATGTTCCATATTTCTTAACCGAACAGCTTTGCCTATAGAAAAGCTTCAGAACTGTATTATTACTATTATTAGTCCTTCAGAATATATTTACTGATTCATACTGAACTCCATTAGACATAGGAAACAGCGCAAATTCTGAGACTATGCAAGTACTAATTCTTTCCAACTTCTATTCAGCAGTGCATGTAAATACATAATACAATTGACAAAGGGGTTTGTCTTATACATTAGTGCGCGAAATGAGAAGCAAATGTCCTTTTCCCTTAGACCGAAGCAAATCGCAGAAGGCCGGCCGGAGAAGATTTCAATAATCAGAAGGGAGCGTGGGTGGCAGTCGAGGCATCCAGTCCCGAGTACATTTGCGTAATTACCTTTTAACACATGTAAGCGAATACGCAGATGCACTTCATTCCTATTTAATTACTTAAATACTTATTTAGTAAATAAATTATGAAATGCAAACGTGTGACAGTTTCAACAGAAGTTTTTTCTGTAGGGTGCTGTCTGTTAGTGGTAATCGTGGTAATCGAGTGAAAGGAGAAGCAACTTCGTCCTTTCATAAGAGTAACTTAAAGTGAAACACTTCTACTGAATAGCACATGAACACCATTCACGAAATTAATACAGAAACGCTTGTAGTGTTTGCTACATGTCAATGTGAATCTAACGCGAATTTCCTAATTGGCAGCTATCATACCTGAAGGCGACAGTTTCCAAGTAGTGAAATACATGCGCGGAGCTCCGCCTCCTGGCCTGCACGAGTTATCCGCCGTTGCGTGTGCATTGGGAAGACCCGAGAAAGGCCGTGATTTACGCAGTTAGGTAAGATACCCTTGTGTGTTTTCTGACAACCTCCCTGTCACCGTCCATCCCGTTCTTCATAACACGCAGAGTTTCGGGGAAGATGTTCCGAGCAGGGAAAACTGCGGCTGTCGTTTGTTTTTCGCCTGTAAAATATCGGCTGAACCTTGGACAGTGGTGAGATGCGATCTGCCCCCGCGTTTGGTACGTTGGGAAAAATTATGACGCGCTATCAGCTCTTACTGGAATGCTGCCCCGCTTCCGCTGTCAGGTCCTGTTGGAAGATTATGTCAGTTCTGAATTCGCTAGGTCAATTGGAAAAGGAAAGTGTTTCTATGAGACTACAGTAGCACTCAATCTCACTGTCAGTATTTTCCCTTGATGGAACCCCAGTTCAAAATGGCATTCACAATTATTCTGCAGTGCACAAAGTGGAAGAATGTTTGGTCTTGAACATTTTCGAGTAGATTTTTTAGTATTGGGACCCTGGTATACAGCTAGCACTTTTAGTCTTTCATTAACCATTAAGCCTAACAGCACAGAGAGACAGGGAGAGAGAAAGAGAGAGAAAAGTGAATTTTAATTCAAGGGTCAGGCTTTCGTAGTATTGTCATTCTGAAATGATTTTAACGAAATTAGTGTGACATTGGACATTTTGCCTTCTCATTCGCACACATACACACACACGCACACACAAACAGAGAGAGAGAGAGAGAGAGAGAGAGAGAGAGAGAGAGAGAGAGAGAGAGGGACTGTCAATTCGAAATATGTTTGATGAAATTATTAGGACCTTCGACTTTTTGTACTCTCACTACAACGCGCACACACACACACACACACAGAGAGAGAGAGAGAGAGAGAGAGAGAGGCACGGATCCAATATAAGCATTCATGAATTCCTCTGCATCTGAAGCTATGATGTTCAACATTCGACGACAAGTCTGTACAGCCTCAGAAACCATGCAGAGAAAAACTCTCTGAAATATATGGCTTTGTTTGGCTGTTTATTTAGTTAGCTTTCAAGATAACTTTACTTTGTAAGGAAAAAAATAAACAAACGAAAAAGTTGAACGGCCCCTCCATTAACTTCTCTTGAAAGTTAGGGAATTCTTTGTTTTTTAAAGCCCTCACTGAAACCTTTGTTGCTTGCCAGTAGGCCAAAAGCGTTAATTCAAATGTTCTGTAATTGAATTTTATAATTATTTTGAGATCTTTTTTATGGAAAACATGTACGTATGCCACTAAGCAATATTGTCTTTGCTGAATATCCATATTTCTTGGTAAAAAAGAACATGAAAATTAAGTCAAGTTAATTTCCTTATAATTTTGCATGAGTCACTTTTGAGCTAACCAGCTGACATACCCTAAAACAAATAAATCAGAGCAGATGAGATTTTAAAGACTAAAAAGAAATAAAATAAAATAAAAAATAAAACCAAAGAAATTAGTGAGCAATGAAAACATTTCAGTAGCTTCTCTTAACTTAAGAATCTTCCCTTAATGGCATTTGATTTTCTACTTATGGGACCAGGAACTAGTTCAGGGTCATTCACAGTCATTTGAAAGGAAGGTGATCAAAATGATTGTTTACCGTATTATTAATGGTAATCTTCCTATCGTTGACATTTGTACATATTTTGGTTCTGTTCTCGTTATTAGCTGTTGAACCTCTGACTAATTTCGCGAGAATAATGTTAGCCTAAAATAGGTCTATTAGCTGAACAAAACCAACAATGTTGTTTTATTGATACTGTTGAAGTTGTTCTTCCTACCATAATCATTCACATATATATCAATATCATTTTCCTTTTTGGCTGTTTATATACTGTGTATATATATATATATATATATATATATATATATATATATATATATATATATATATATATACATACATATATTATATATATATATATATATATATATATATATATATATATATATATATATATATATATATATAATTGTTTACAAATATAAAAGAAATTATTTATATTTACATCTCTTCCACCCTTAGGCCATCGATATTAGTGTAGGTTTTTGCAATTGTTGATTTTGCTACCTTTAATATTATCATTACTACCCTAATACAATTCTCCTTGCATTTTAATAGTTGGCTTACATTTTTATCTACTTATTCATTAATTTGTGAATTTATTTTTTATTTTTTAATAAGTGATCTCTCCTTTCTATATTTCCCTTTATCTCCTGTTACTTCTTCCTAATGAACACCATATGCTTTGGAAGCTTGAATTTCGAGTCAATGGCCCTTGTGGGCTTGTTCCATGTGAATAGTGTTCATCTTCTGAATAATAATAATAATAATAATAATAATAATAATAATAATAATAATAATAATAATAATAATAATAATAATAATAACGTATCGCTATTATTCATACTGGCTGTTTAAAACCTTTTGACCTATTTATTATAGTCATGATGACGAGAAATGTATGCGTGAATAATTTTATCATAACTATGTTGACCTGAAATAATTTTTCAGGAAAATAATCACCACTGCTGTTTTTCATGTCGATGATGTTGCTTCTTGTATCACAATCTTTTGCATGTAATTTTACCTCACTGGTTGTTTAAACTTTAATTGTTTTCGTTAGACTCAGGAAAACAAGCGCTTTATCTAATAATGGACATTTTTATGACTATCATTTCCCTGCTTATGTTTATGAACGATATTCTGCATTATAATAGTCCAATATTTTATATTATAATTGTCCAGTATTTTACATTACTATCGTCCACTGTTTTACATTATAATCGTCCGATGTTTTACATTTTAATCGCCCATTAGTAAGATTCACCTTCCTACTGCGTACGTTGGACATCAAATAAAATATTCAAGTAATTTACTCAATTATTCTCATGTGATCCTTCTTCGATGCTGTCATATTCACACTGATTGTTCTGAAGTATCTTTTTCAGTTTAATATTGGTGAAAAAATCTGCTTGTATCATTTATTCAAGACGTATGAATGATTTATTTTGGGGAACACTTTCACTGAGTATTCAAAAGATGTTGGAGATCATAATGGGAGAAGTATAAGTGCAGGGAAAATGTGAGTTATTTTTCTTCTGAACAAACGGTTAACACTATAGAGAGATGGGACAATTTTCTTTCAAAACTGTATTCATTAGAGAACAACCAGCTGCCTAAAAGAAGAAAGATGTAGTCTCACATTCTAAGAGTGCCTCGCTTTCTCTAAATAATCATCAAGAGAGTGAGGCTTTCATTTTGTCCAAAACAAGACTGCCAGGTACCGCAAAATCTCTGAGGAACCGTAGATTGCTGGTGGGACTCTGTAAAAGTATGACTGACAGTCAGTGTTACACGCGATGTGTACCAGTCATTACTGAATCAAGTATGAATGGTTATACAAGCAAGACTGCTTTGACGCACCAAATTCTTCGATGAATGCCATGAAGGTATATCGCTTTCAGCCTTGATATCAGATCCCGAGTTCTCTCTCAGCCTTGATATCTCTTGTATATCTTTCAATCTCTTTTAATATTGATGCCAGATTCGGAGCTGAATTTGTATAGGAACAGCATACTCAGTTACCTATTCACTATGTTTCATGACTTTTAACTCGCGTTCATTATTCTATATAAAGTACCAGAGGCTTTGTGATTAAATTCATCTGAGTGTAGCGTATTAATTTATAAATGTGTATAACATTTTGAATGGTCGATATTTTACATTCAAGAAAACGTTATGAAATTTACAATGTAGCTGTATTATACGTCAGTGTAACTTACACTGCATATTGTAAGCCTAATGAATTTTCCAGTTACCTGGTTGTTGGGATGCGGTTCTTGTACCCTAGCCTCGAATTGGCATTGTGGCCTTTCGAGTTAGGTTAAGGGTGACGATGTTTGCGGTCATCTTCCCTCTCTTCTTTTGGAATTTAACTCTGAAAAGATTTCCCTTGCATAGTTCCATCTAGAACGATGACGCCTTTGGACTACGGAAAAGCTTTGTCCATGTAAGAAATAAAATGAGTTTTTCCATGGCAGAAAGTGTACTCCACTTTCACATCATCAAGTTTTTTGAATGTGAAATTATCTCTGAATATCTAATTTCAGGATATCTCCAGTGATGAAAAGTTTAGGGTATGGATGAGGGATTACGAAAGGAGGAGAGCTTGCGAGGATATTCGATAAACGGGACGAAAGGAGCGTAGCAGATGGAGTATCAGAGACAATTAATAATATGAGGTAGAAACTGAAATGGTGATAACACACTTGCCATAAAGGTACGGTTCGTGGAACCCAGATTCCTAGAAATTCGCGTTTAGCTTTTGATTCCACACATTTCAATTCTCGCACGTCACCGCAGTCCACTCTTTTTGAGCCACGCATTCCAGTTCTGATACGTCAAGGGAATTATCTTTTTTTGTCCTGCATTCCAGTTCTGAAATATCTCTTTAATTCTCTTTAGATTCCATAAAATCCTGTTCTCGTCCTCATTGCAATTCGCTTTTGATTCCACAACATTCAGTTCTTATACAGTATTAACTGGAATGCTTTTATCTCTTTGAACATCGGAGCGAATGTAATGCTTTGCGCTCACTACTCTTGTATCAGCGACAAATAGATTGCGTTTTACTAACCTCAGTGCTAGAACTAGACGCATCTATTTTTAATGAATGTTCTAGTAAAACTTTGCCTTAGTTCCTCCATTTTTAGTGATTGCTTTTGTATGTCTTTGTAGGTGGCAATTTTGGATTATATGAAAATGATAAATATATAAAATAAATAAATAAACGAGAAGAAACGTACGTGACCTCTGGTTGTACGCCAAGTTATTTGTCATATGACCTATAGGAAGAGCCAATGACCTTCAAAATGGCGTCATGGTCCGTCCTAAAATGAACGAAAGTCCAAGTGTTGAAGGGAGGTTTTAAATCTCGTCCCAGACACCGGAAAGTCATTCCTTTTAATTGTAAGAGCCTTCGTACTTTTCCTTGTATAACACAGAACAGAAACAATGACATGGCTGAGTCAGAAAACTTTGTCAGCTCTGGAGCAACATTGGACTTGGAGAATGATTCAGCCTCGTGAACAGGGGATTCGCTGCTGGTATAAGGACGAAGGTAAAACAAAATACCTGAAGCAAATCGCATCAACATGAACTCTGCAGATGACCGACGCCTTAGTGATAATTCCCCGATGAGAATGTGTTCCGATATTCAAAGTAATTTCCTGTTTTACAAGTGAACAGCGATTCGAGGAGAGGAGGTAAACAATGACACTGGGACGGAAAGCACGTTACGACTTCGGCTGCACAATAATGTCCCATAAAAAATAGCAGTCTGTTGCTGGTCACCTGAAATGCTATGCAAGATTCACAACAGTTATCAGCAAATGTTTACAAACGAGGATGAAAAAGAAGAGATGATGGTTAACCATGTCAACGGCAATGCTAAAATTGCTTTAATTTGACTGCTGGAGCTAGATAACATAAATGAAAAAATGAATTATGAAAAGAGGAAGTCTGAGTGGTTGAACAGCAAGATACGAGACCCAGATAATAAATCAAATGAAGTACAAGGACCTGAAGGTGAAACTGGACGAAAATTCCACAGTTGCACGAGGCGGTATCAGTTGGAGAGGTTGAAGAGCCAAGTTGAAGGGAAAAAGCGGGAATGGATAGAAAGTCAGAGCCTGAAGGAAATCACAGTTACTAAATTGTCTCGTCATTTCCCTTGAGCATATAACTGCAAGGAAGCAAATATGAGTCAGGTTTGAAAATAGGCCTTTCAACAACATTAAGCTAGCAAGACGATTTGTCCGTAGGTGTAATTGACATCCATCAGTTCTGCTTCCTTTATCGTTGAAAAAGTTTTTCATAAAAAAAAGAAAAGCGGTAAATTTATTATCATTATTATTCAGAAGATGAACCTTATTCATTATGAAACAAAGCCACGGGGGCCACTGAATATGCCGTTCGTTCGAAAGAAGGGACAGAAGGTAAAGGGAATACAAAGAGAGGAGACCGTTTATTAGAAAAACAGATAAATTAACAAATAAATAAATAACAATGTAAGTGAATTATTAAAAAACAAAGTCAAGAGAAAATCCTGAGACACACTTTGCGAAATGTTTGGAAAAAGTCGTTTGGATATACTCCCCTTGGCTGCCTATTCAACCTTTGCCTCCTACAGCCAAAATTGGTGGGAAAGTCAGTAATACCAGCTCTGAAGACAGAGTATTTCTACTGGATTATCTCTTCTATTTCGGTTTTAGAATTTTCACTTCATGTCTTCAAGGCCGATCTCTCAATGCTATTTGTTATATGCTAACGTTCAGCATAGGTTTAAAAGCTTGCCTTACATTTCTTGGACGTTGGTTGAACGTCAGTTCTTATATCAAGCGTCTGTCTGCGAGTGTAGCAGATTTCAAGCTGACCATTTTCCGACAGTTTTTCTTGAGATTCTTTGGTATTTCTGCAAATACTGCGGTTCAGTTCAGTCGCTTAGTAGGACGGAAGTTTGCATGAGTTTCAGTAATGGTTTGCAGAAGTGCAATCGTTTACTGTATCTACGCCAATTGCGTAAAGCTAGGCAATCATTATATTCCTTCTTGCCGTTTTCCAGCTATGTGGTGCACAGGTAAGCCACTAGTTGATACCCCGCGATCGAGGCCAGGCGAAGTCAAACGGGTTAGGCAGAGTTGGCCTAGGAAGTGTATGGGGTACTTGAAAGTTAGTCGAATCTGGTGGGTTGCAGCATGTGGGGAAGAGTATGGAACTAGAAGCCTTCTGGAGCCGTTTCTCTGTGGGAGAAAGACACACACACACACACACACACACACACACACACACACACACAATTATAAGGGACTTTTATTTTGATGTTCATAATAAGAATGCTGACTTATAAGGAACATATTTTCATGGGTCCTTCTGTAAAATATATTCGACGAAATAACCGCGTCCTTTTAAAAGTTAGGCGACAAATAACCGCATGCATTTGCTTCCGAAGACGAGTCATAAATAGCATTTCTGTTTTTTTTTTTATCTAAATTATCAATAGCATATTTCTAAAACCTTTTAATAAAACAGTGCAAAATCTAGGCATTTAATTTCATAAAACAATTTTTTTTACACTCTGAAGGATCTTTTTTTTTTTTTAGCAAAGATGAAGTATTAGAATGTCACTAGATAAGAAAACATGGAGCAAATCACTTTATATGAAATAACAAAGAACAGCCCCTTTTATTTCATATATCAAACATTAGCTGCCACACGAAAGTTCCTTTCATAAGACAGTCAGGTATTCAGCAGAAAACTAATATGTCGGAAATATTTCAGCGGGTTTGAAATGGAAATTGTTCGGCAGAATGAAAACCGAGTGAAATTGTCATTTATTCATCATTGTGATGTTGCACAGAGCTGGAATCAAGTAAAACACGAGCTATATTATTATTATTATTATTATTATTATTATTATTATTATTATTATTATTATTATTATTATTATTATTATTATTATTATTATTATTAAATAAAAACTAAAAAGTAACATGACCACAGTTTTTGCGTTTGATTTTTCAGTATTATGAATTTTTTTCTCAAGCACGAGAATCAGCCTTCAAATGTTCACGCTAACATTTTGACATGCAAACTTGTAAATCACTTATTCTCATGAACACGTGATACCTAATAGCTTTAAGCAGCAAATTATTTCGTTACATTAAATTCCGTGTAAAGGTTTAAAGAATCCGATGGATAACTCACGATGTGTCACTCCCTCGAATAACATCAAAAGTCTCTAGAACTTTGTGAAACCCCCAACAACCTTTCGCCAGTCAAAAGTAGAAAAAGAATAAAAAAGATTACTAAAAAGAGAGAGAGAGAGAGACGAGAAAATAAAAGGGACATGACATGAAAGGAAACTCATGTCTTTGAAATGTCCTATTTTTTCGGAGAGCCGCGCTATACCCAGGGATGTTAGTCATGAAGTCAGTATTATTGTTTGTGATTGTAAGAGTATTATACCAAGCTTATTCTACAAAATGCTTCGATTCCCGCCACCAGAAGGCAAAAGTCATTGCTTTCTTTTTCCACCCGGTGCTTGGAAGCGAGGGATGTAGAGTGAGAGGAAGCAGAACTTTAGATAAGGAAAGTCAAATGTTAAAAGTGATATGATAAACAGCAGAAAAGGGTAATAGTGAAGGAAGATCACGAAATGCATCAAACAGCAAAATTATTATGGCATGAAAAGCAATAATGTTATTAAAGTCAACATATGATGAATCCCTGCGTTGAAAAGCTGTTCAAGTCATCTTTAATATTTCATTTATATTTAGCCAACTATCAATCTGCGTGTAATAATTTCATACTTGCGAAACATTTCATTTCAATTTTCATGTTTATTTATTCATGTAATTTTCTTCTTTATTTATGACGCTGCTACACTGCATTTTAATGTTTTTCTCTGACGATCTACACGACGTAAACATGCAAAAGCGCTGAAGAGAATTTTTATATTTCTACCTTGTTTTGGTATTTGCTGTATTATTTTCGTCCTGCGTTTTGCGTGATTTTGACAGATGCATTTATTAAGCAAGTCTTTGACCACAGCAGGACTGACTCTTCTAAAGGCTGGTGGGAAGTCGGTCTACCTTCTTTTTATAGAAATTATTTTTGCCGATGAATTCAAAGCTTTTGATTTTCATAGCGTCTCATCTTTAAAGGGCTTTTGCTGGCTTAGGAAAGCCTTCAGTGTGACGCTCAGTTTTGCAGAGACCAGTTCTCTGAACAGGGTTTTGATTTCCAGTTAAGAGAGAGAGAGAGAGAGAGAGAGAGAGAGAGAGAGAGAGAGAGAGAGAGAGAGAGAGAGAGAGGGGACGATAAATATCCACTTGAAGGGGTACAGTCACAGTTCTCTGGAAAAGGTTTTGATTTTCATTTAAGAGAGAGAGAGAGAGAGAGAGAGAGAGAGAGAGAGAGAGAGAGAGGACGGTAAACAACCGCATGAAGAGGTACAGTCACAAGCAAGTAGAGAGAGAGAGAGAGATAACATGTCAAATACTAAAAACAAAACAAAAAAAGCTTGTATATCTGTTCCTCTGTCCCTGCAACATTATCCTGGAGACTGACGATTCCCGAGAAACGTCGAATGTTCTTGCATGGCGTGTCAAATCTAGCGTCTTTCCAAAGAAGCCTTTCATTGGCATTTTAAATGCTGAAAATACAGACAGGAGGTCTATCGTTCAGCACTGAATCTTGTGGCCATTCCGTCGGACTTTTGGTCATTCCGGAATTTGCGGAACTTATTAAATTATTGCAGATAAAACCCATGATATTTTTGCAGGATGATAATCAGTTAGTTTTATAATATCTGAACAAGAACGACATTAGTAATCTGATACATTTTTTGCATTCAGCAGCAGAAATCATGACTTTTTTCCCGAACTTCCTTTTTTCTTGAATCTGTTAAAGGTATGACAATAGCTAACTCAGGTTTTGGTTTAAATTGTTGAAATTATACAACCAGTAGACGGGTTCTAACAAATATAGCTTTGCTTATAAAAAAACCTTATTACCTATACCAATTCATGTCGAATCTTCATGGACATTAGATGTATTGCTGACACTAAGTATCAATTCTTTCTAGTTTTACTTCAGTAGTCCATGTTATACTAAATCTAAACTAGATAGATAGAAAAATGGATAGATATGGAATAAGAGGGCACAACAGCTACATTTACAGACCGTCAATACGTGACAGAAAAGATTAATAATTTTTCATGCCAAAATATTGTTAATTTCATGGAATCTTGAAAATAAAAAGACGTTTCCCACTGCTGGAGTCTTAGTCATAAACCGTGGAGGCCGGAGGGGGAGGGGGAATTCACGTCCTCGGCACCCCCAGCTGACAATCAATCGCCATATTGTTTTCTTTTTGAAATTATGGTGTCATTAATTTTGCATGAAGAACGCAAACGGCAATGTGCGCTGAAATTCACATCTTGTCTCCTAGAGAGAACTTCCTCTCACAGAATTTGAGGTTTAAGGTTTAATTTTAGTGCTTAAAATGATTTCCTGGTTTTCTGTAAATTTGTGCGTTAAGAATTACCCATATGAGCAATCGTTGAAATTGAAAGACTGTTCAGTAAACAGCTTGTTCCCCTGGCATTGTGAATTGCCGCCATTTCCTGTTCATCAGCCGATGAGCCCAGCGACAGTTCTCTCTTTATTTTTTGTTATTGCAATTTAGAAAAGTGCTCATGATTATGTACGTATAAAGCTGGGAGGTATTTAGAGTTTCGGCCTCATCTTCGTTAAAGAAGAGAGAGAGAGAGAGAGAGAGAGAGAGAGAGAGAGAGAGAGAGAGAGAGAGAGAGAGCGTACAATACAAAGAAAATTGGTCAGGATTATCTGTTAACAAATTCCCTTACTGACATGTTGTGGATATTTTTTGGGAGTGCATCAGATCAGAACACGTCTTCTCGCAGTTCATGGCGTATTAAGTATTTATCGGGATAAAAAAAAAAGCGTTGATGTGTCCAACACGTTACACAAAAGACTTTCCTATTATCTAGTAATGTTAGATTAAAATGAAGTGACCTGCACATACTCATTAACAAATCTTAACAAAATGATCCAGATAGTAACACCATTAACCGGGTTCAAACTACCAAATGAACGCGGCTTTAAACATGACAAGTACACAACAAATTTATTCTTCTTTTACTGTGGTGTTTGTTTGCACGTTCCTGCATTAATTCATCATTCTCGAAAGAAGCCAGCAATACATTTTGAACACAGATTTTATGTATACATTCGTAAGGAACCAATAGGTTGATATGCATGGTTAATGAAACTAGATATATAAAAGAATAACCATACTGCATTGTGTTTTTAGAAATATATCGAGCAAACCTGCAAGAGCTTATAATAATAATAATAATAATAATAATAATAATAATAATAATAATAATAATAATAATAATAATAATACCACGGAAGAAGACTCTCCCTCAAGCAAACTTCAATGAGCAGTATGGCCATCTGGATACCGTTTAGTTTGCATTGTAGTTTCTAAATCTCTCGAACGGGTTTCTTTGTGTAGCTGTCCAAAGTTCATTTCTTCCTCGATGTTTCGGCAGAGCTTTCTACATACTCGAAAGGCGAATGAAGCCTGGGTACTTCTTCTTCTTCTTCTTCATCGATTTAGCCAGTAACTTGCCGGCACATGCCCTTGCTCCTAGACTTGGGCAGCCCGTAACAATAGATGTTTTCTGTAGCGAGATAAAATGGGTGGTTATAAGTGCAAGGAAGAAATGGACGGGCAGGGTTATAACCACCTTCAAGCCCTGCAGTACCTATCAGTAGGAGGGAAAGCTCTACAGCAGAAAGTCCTGGTTCAGTCGTAGAGGACAAAGAAGAAAATGGAAGGATGTAAAACTATGGAGGATAACATCTAAGCCATATTTATACCCGCAAGCGGGCTTACAGAAATTTTTGGCGATTTTTCACTGGTTGTGGGTATTAAATGCGTGATAGATGCACCCCTGGGTTCATTCGCTTTCGAGTATGGTAGAAAACTCTACCCAAGCGACGAGGAATAAATGAACTTTGGGCAGCTGCTCTATGATTTACCTGCTGCCACACAGAAAGTCGTTCGAGAGATTTAGAAGTTATACAATACAAACTAAATGGCATCCAGACGGCCATACTGTTCAGTGAAATAATAATAATAATAATAATAATAATAATAATAATAATAATAATAATAATAATAATAATAATAATAATAATAATAATTTGAGTCCAAATAATGAAGCTACTAGCAAGCAGATTTGCTAGCTAGAGGAAAATTCACATTGACACAACATTAAGCAAGCACCTGAAAGTGTTTTACCCCCAGCACATGAAATATTGCATTTAAATTCAGCCATCGGTGAAGAGACAATTTACTGAAGAAATATTTTGGGCCACTGAGTCGCAAAGTAGGGATTTTATGTGTAATTTGCATTTAATCCTGATAACGTTAGTTGCATCCTGTAATACTGTGAATAAATCTTTTGTATGTTCTATTTTGGATTAAGTGACGTCTGCTCTGTTCATTTGGTCAAGAAAAGCGAACAACAAATGAATGTGCATGTTTATAGAATTCAAGTTTATCATGGGGAAACGCAGACTTGAAAGAGGATGAAACACAGATTTGTTTCTTACAGTATTAAAGCTGCCTCAGCGAAAATGGCAGGTTTGTATAGCGCTAAAATAAAACCGACCGAGTTCGATGATAACTCAATGAATGCTGACAAAAGGGGATATATATGTTTACCTATCTCTCTATCTGTCTACCTGTCTGTCTATGCAAATATTTATCACACATGCGTGCTTTTCTTCATATCCACAAATGTTAAGCCAAACACGTTGCTTAACTTTAGTATTATTGGCCATAGTAACAATCCAACTGATTTATTTATACTTGAAGCACTGCACAAATTCAACTGCTAGTTCCTGAATTAAACACAGCCGAGCTCTTCCCAGTTGTTTTTATCTTGATGTTTTCATTTTTGGTTTTTCTCTCCTTCCTCTTGCTGCGTTGCTGTTTCCAGTTCTGTTTTGTCCTTTGTACCAGCAGGTTAGTTCGTTTTCACTAGTGTTCTTATGTTATTCTAGGGAACCTTTTGTAAGTTTTTTTATGAATTTCAGTGGATCTTATACGATAAGTTTTATGTGCATTTTAGTGTTTCACTTGCCTTTATTTATTGTACTTTTTAGTATTTTTTGTATTTTTGTATCGTGCATTTCAGTGTTTTTCTTGTCTTTATGAATTGTGACTCTTAATTCAATTTTTATTTTTTTATTTTATCCCAAAATTTATAATATATGTTCTTTTTTTTATTTTTGGTAGAAATCCCAGATGTAAATATGATTTACGAAACGTCGGAATAAACTGGTGGAAAGAGAAAAATCATCTCATCATGTTCCTGGTCGGACCTTCTGTGATATATATCCATGAGCTTTTTGCCTCATTTATCTTATATATACCCACTCTATATATATATATATATATATATATATATATATATATATATATATATATATATATATATATATATATATATATATATATATATATATATATATATATATATATATATACATACACATATATATATATATATATAGATATATATATACATATATACACATACATACGTCCATATATATGGCCATAGTCCCTGTCTATCGTTGTTTCCGAAGCAGGCAACGTTCGAATCCTTCCGGTGACAAAGTGTTTATCATTTATAGTTCTCCTTGGGTGTAAGTTATTCCTAAGGAATAATTTTTTAATTCTTTCATTAACCATCTTTATTACATTTTATCCATATTTTTAAATTCATGTACAATATGTTTACATCCATCAAAGCTTAATAAATAAAAATTTCTTCTCAACATTGGTAATATTATAATCCCTGAATTCTCAGTGAGTTACATTCACTCAGAATTTAGGGATTTAAATATTAGCCTACCAGTGTTGAGAAAAAAAATTTCATTTATTGAGCACTAATGTGTGTAAACATATTGTAGATAAATTTAAGAATATGAATAAAATGTATTAAAGATGGTTATCGAAAAAAGTAAAAAAAAAACACTATACCTTTGGAATAACTTACACCCAAGGGGAACTATAACTGATAAGTACGTTGTCACCGGAAGGATTCGAACCGTTGCCTGCTTCGGAAACAACGATAGACAGGGACTATGGCCATATATATGTATGTATTATATATATGTATATATAATTATGTATGTATGTATGTTATATATATATATATATATATATATATATATATATATATATATATATATATATATATATTTATATACATACATACATACATACAGAATGCGTAGGAAGTTGAGGCAAAAAGCTTATGGTATATTTCATAGAAGGTACGACCAGGAATACGATGAGATGATTTTTTTCTTTTCAACAGTTTATCCCGACGTTTCGTAAATCATATTTTCATCTTCTGGGATTTCTACCAAAAAATAAAAAAAAAACATATATTGTAAAATTTGACATAGAATAAAAAATAAAAAATTGAATTAAGAGTCACAATACATAAAGACAAGAAAAATACTGAAATGCACGATACATAAAGACAAAAAATACTTAAAAGTACAATAAATAAAGACAAGTGAAACACTAAAATGCACATAAAACTTATCTTATAAGATCCACTAAAATGCATAAAAAACATACAAAAGATTCCCTAGAATAACATAAGAACACTAGTGAAAACGAACTAACCTGCTGGTACAGAGGACAGAACAGAACTGGAAACAGTAGCAAAGCAAGAGGAAGGAGAGAAAAACCAAAAATGGAAACATCAAGATAAAAGCAACTGGGTAGAGCAGGACTGTGTCTTTAATTTAGGAACTAGCAGTTTAATCTCAAGTTTTTCAGGTATAAATAAATCGGGTTGATTGTTACTATGGCCGATAATACTAAAATTTTCATTTTTAATTTCCGTTTTACGTATTTTGGAATGGTTACGTAATTTGGGTGATTCAGGGTTGGAAATCCTTGTCCCCGTACGGTAGCTGACCCTCCACACTGAGCAGACGTCTAGTAGGTCCGACGTAAGTCCCTGAATTACATCCGAGCACTCGTATTTATAAATCACATCCGACGTCATATAGGGACTCAGGCGGTCCTCAAACCGGAATAAAGGGCCAATAGTTAGTGGGTTTTTGGAAATGAGCTTGACATCAAGAGCTCTTGAAGATTGCCCAGGACCTTTATGAACTCTCTCCTGAAAGGTTTGTTTTGAATGTATGGCAAACTAGCGTGGAATTTCATTTTGGGCACGGTAAGGAACATAGCGAGCTTTGAAAACTGTTTATTAAGTATATTATTAAGGACTTTATAAAATACATTTTCCAGAAATCGGCTTTTATGAAAGCAGTCCAAAAGAAAGAGGATCTCCTCATGACACAGATTCCAGTTCGAGGTGAGAGAAAGCGCCCTATGAACCAATGTATAAATGGAATTAAGCTTAAAACTGTAAACACCAAAGCTAAAATAACTTGAACCCAGTCCAGTAAAAGTCTTTTTCCTAAAAACAGAGGTGCTAAAAACATCACTGTCTCTCGTAACTAGAACATCTAAAAAAGTTAGTCGGTCAAACTTAATAATATGGTGGCATGAATTAATATATTCTAAAAATGACTGAGTGAAAATCATGTTTGAAGGGAGCGAAGGCGTCATCCACATAACGCACATAAAAGAGAGGTCTAAAAGAAAGGGGACATTGGTCAAGCATGCCCTTCTCCAGAGAGCATATGAAAATATTGGAAAAAGGTAGGCCCCATACTCTAAATATCATAAAGATAATGACCCCCAAGAAATATTAGTTTCAGATAAAGACCCCCGAACTTTGTTGAGGGCTACCGTCTACCAGTCTATAAAGATTTCCATTAAAAACAAAGGCCGTGTCCAGCACAGACAATTCTAACACATTTTTAAAAAGGGTTCTGGAAATAATTTATCCAAAATAATTCCAATAGTTTCGTTCACCGGTACGTTGGTAAAAAGGGATTCAGCGTCGAAACTGGCCATGAGGAGATCAGAGTCCTGAGTAAGAATTTAGTCCTTAAATTGCTTTGAATTGTTTTTTTAAAATTTGTTAGAATTTGCTGTGCTGGATACGGCCTTTTTTTTAATGGAAATCTTTACAGATAGGTAGACGGAATGGGTATGGGCTCTCCCCTTGGCCCTGCCTTCTCCAATATTTTCATGTGCTCCCTAGAGGAACGCATGCTTGACCAATGTCGTCTTTCTTCCAGACCACTCTTTTATGTGCGTTATGTGGATGACACCTTCGCTCCTTCAAACGTGATTTTCACTCAGAGTTATTTTTAGAATATATTAATTCACGCCACCATAATATTAAGTTTACTCTTGAGAGCGAGCAGTTTGACCGACTACCTTTTTTTAGATGTTCTGGTTAAGAGAGACAATGATGATTTTAGTACATCTGTTTTTAGGAAAAGACTTTTACTGGACTGGGTTCAAGTTATTTTAACTTTTGCTTTTGCATCTTTCAGCTTAATTCCATTTATACATTGGTTCATGAGACGCTTTCTCTCACCTCGAACTGGAATCTGTTTCATGAGGAGATCCTCTTTCTTTTAGATTACTTTCATAAAAATTGCTTTCCGGAAAAGGTATTTTATAAAGTCCTTAATAAAAATACTCAATAAACAGTTGTCAAAGCTCGCTACGTTCCTTACTGTGCCCAAAATGAAATTCTACGCTAGTTTGCCCTACATTCAAAACAAACACTTCAGGAGAGGGTTCAGAAGTCCTGAGCAAACACTTGGAAGCCATAGTAACAATCAAATTGATTTGATTTGTTTATACCTGAAACACTTAAGATTAAACTGCTAGTTCCTGAATTAAACACAGTCCTGTTCTGCCCAGTTGTTTTTATCTTGATGTTTTCATTTTTTGTTTTTTTTCTCTCCTTCCTCTTAGTGTGTTGCTGTTTCCAGTTCTGTTCTGTCCTTTGTACCAGCAGGTTAGTTCGTTTTCACTACTGTTCTTATGTTATTTTAGGGAATCTTTTGTAAGTTTTTTATGCATTTTAGTGGATCTCATAAGATAAGTTTTATGTGCATTTTAGCGTTTCAGATGTCTTTATTAATTGTACTTTTTAGTATTTTTTGTCTTGATTTGTATCTTATGTGACTCTTGATTCAATTTTTATTTTTTTTCAAATTTTACAATATACATTTTTTTGGGGGTAGAAATCTCAGACGATGTAAATGTGATTGAATAGAACCGACCAGAATTGAGATGAATTTTTTCTTTCAGCAGTTTATTACGTTTTGTAAATTTTTCATGTCAAATTTTACCAAAAATGTATATTGTAAAAATGACATGAAAAAATTAAAAATTGAATTTTTTTTTTTGGACAAGAAATCGATCAGATCAAGACAAAAAATACTAAAAAGTAAATTAATGATTTATCGCTAAAACACATAAAACTTATCTTATGAGAATAAACTGCTAAAAAATTCCTAAAAAAACTCAGGAAATTTCATGAACAATTAGTGTCATCCCATCGAATCATTTATTCAGTTTGAAAACATTTGTCGAGGACCATTTCAATTCAAAATATATGATATACTAAAACTGTTATATATACAGTATATACAAATACAATACAAAGAAAATATATTCTATATATATATATATATATATATATATATATATATATATATATATATATATATATATATATATATATATATATATATATATAAGAAATATATACATTTATATAGTTTCGCCATCCTTTTACAAACAGAATACGGGCATTTTCTTTGTCATTGTACCAGTTTGTACAATTCACACACACACACAGACACACACACCTCATAATATTACTGTCAGTATGAAGGAACAGTTTTAGTGTACAGTATATAAATTTGGTTTTGAATTGAAATGAGGGAATAAGCATCTCGACTCTTCCTTACAATGTTATCAAACTGAATTTGTGGAAATGATTCCCTGCATATTTTATGATCGAGACTAACTGCCTGTTTCATGAAATGCGATTCCTGGTTTGTGAAGTTGGCCGCTTTTTCTGTTGTTTCATAATTTAGAAAGAGCTGTTTTCTTTTGATGAAAATTTTATATTTCTTCTAATTTGTTTATTAGGTTTATAAAACGTCACACGAATCCGGTTGGTTCATGTTCCATTTATGCGACCGCTCGTTGAAATATTACCGCTAGAGAGATTTAAGAGATTTCTAGGTCTGACTTTTGACTTATTCAGGGTCACCTGTTAGGGATCTTTTATTTTGGCTCCATTTTCTTATTCTTTAGACATTCTCTTCTTTCCGAGAATATATAACATAATTAGGTATCTCACTTTTTCTCCCCATTGTGATTCCGTTTATTTTCAGTTTTAATTCTTGACGGATCCAGCTTATGGTGGAGAATTTTGGCTACAGAATTGCTTTGTCCACACCTGACCTTTCATGCCTGCAGTAGGCTGGTCTCTGATTTTCACTCATTCGTCTAATGTCCAGGGGGTTGCTTCTAAAACCTGTCAAAAATTACTTTGCTTCATCGCCCCTAGTCTTCTCTCCAGAGATGCCTTTCCTGATGCTTTGCAAATCTCTCTATGCTTGTGTAAGTATCCTTTTGTTTCAAATGTGGGGTTTATTCTTGCTGCAACATTGCCACTCGTGTAAGTAGATTTCCAGATCCTGAATGTCCTTTTTATGGTGCAGTTTGTCGAAGGGTTTTTCTAATAACTCTCTGATATTTCTTTGCTGATGTTGTTATCGTTTATCTAATCCCACTGTCTCTTTCTTTCTTCAACTACCTTGCTTTTTGCCACAAGTGTGTTGCTATCTTCACGCCCACTCACGCCGAGTGTCTCTAACTACGAGATTTCAATACACACCAGGAAATGAGACCATCATATTTTCTTACAAAAACAATTCCTCTATGATTTTTGCGTTATTTTCTTTCTGTTTCTGATGCTTCTGTTATTATATTTCTTCACCAGTTCCCTACATGCAGAACTATAT
>NC_089751.1:40258116-40265616 GCF_040412425.1 Macrobrachium rosenbergii | reverse complement strand
ACATCGCCAATTAGAATAATATCGTCATTAGCGGACGTCGAGGACACTTACATGAAGACCAATTAAGCAGGACACATCGGGACGAGGTACGAATCGTTTCGGCCCACGGTCTCATAAAATACACACCCTATCAGGAAAACCGGTGTGTCTCAACGGAGGGGTGGCGTTCCGTTGTTCGTCTTCTTTCTGAATCTGTAGGATTTCGCCTGATTACTTTTTTTTTTTTTTTGTAGATTGGTGGATTTCATTTTCTGTCTAGGCATACGGATCCTCGAATTCCAGTCCGGTTTTGTTTGCCATACAAAATGGGTTACGAATTGTTCACCTCATTTTTGGCTTAGTTCTTGAATCCAGACGTCCGCAAGGGGAACGCTTTTTAGGTTTCCATTACAGCTATACCTGTTAGATTTGTTTTGGCTGGATATCATATCACTGCAGTTGGCTACGACTAAGGTTATGGCTTTAGTTTACCACCCCCCCCCAAAAAAAAAAAACTGAAATAGCTGGAAGAAACATTGATGCAAAGGTTGCTGAGGAACATGACCGAGTAAACAAGAAAAGAGAAAAACCTGGAAGAATAGGAGTTAATGAAGTTTAACTCCTACAGGTCGACAGCTTCACTTTTAACCACCTACATCCCACCCACTGAACGCTGGAGTAGAGAGAGAAAGAGAGAGGGAGGGAGGAAGGGAGTCGTCCGGCGCACATGAATCACCAAGTCTCAACCTTTGCAAATTTCCTTACAAGGGAGTTGTTGGCTACCACGAAACCACAAGATACCTCCAAGGAATTGGGGCGTTTCGTCCGCGAAAGAGACGGAGATTCGGACGAGGTCCGATTCGTTTCTATCCCGAGCAAGGGGTTGAATGGGAGAAAGCACCACCGGCGGCCATCTTAAGCTGGAGGTGCCCGGATGGCACGAGATGGTACAAGGAGGCGGTACAAAGTGGTACAATTTTTGTTGCGACGGGAATGGCTTTCACGAGATCACAAAGTGCGAAGGCGCAGATGGTCGAATGTGTTTAAACTATCGACAGCGCAGGTTATTATTTTTTGAATTATATTTTTCCAGGACCGTTAGGCGGTATAATGCACAGTATATGAGGAATAAATAAAAGGAGGGTTTTCACGTTGAGAAATGTTTCTTTATAGTGAATGAACAGCTGTAGCGTTGAGGCATTACTTACTGGAGGAAAATGTTTTTCCTCCGTTGATGAATTGTTTGATTTAAAATGAAATTCAGATTCTGGATTTACGTAAGTACAGATAGTGAGACAAAATACGCGGGCAATGCACATGAAACAGGAAGAACAGCAGCACCCATGGACAGATAACAATGAGAATAGAACGGGAATAAGATGTTTCGCGAATCGGGGTGTTACCTGATTAGAAGCAAGAATGGACCAAACAAAAAAATAAAAAAATAAAAAAAAACCAGTTCTAATAAATCTAATGTTCGGTAATGAATCGAAATGTGAACAAAAATTGTGATGAGAGTATGAAAGGAAAAAGGAGAAATGGGGTTTGGATATAGAAAAATATAAGAGAGCTGAGTATGTTCTGGATGTCGTGAAACATTGGCTGACAGCTGTTAATATAGGACTTCGAACTTGAGATTCTATTTTAAAGAACAAGCAAAGAACAAAAGACTGTTCTGTCTCCTACCAGACCAAAACAAAATCGTCGTTCCGATAATGAATAAATTAAGGTAATAATTCTTCTCCGAAGAAATTGTTTCTGAACTATCGGTGGAAAGGAATGAAGCTAATCTCAGCATAACCTAAGACGAGACTGACGAGACTTACTGCTGTTATGAAAACCACAAAGAAAACAACAAACAAGTAGATAAAGTTTAAACGAAAGTAAGCATTACACATTGCTCGAGTCATTTGCATTTGCTCAGTGACTCAATCTGATGTTCGACCCGGTAAACAAATGTAGGAAGATTAAGTCGCCTGATTTCGAGTGCCGCCCAATAATTCAGCCCCGCGAACAACTCCCGTGTTATTCCAAGGGACATATGTAGGAAAATTAATGTGTTTATAGGGAATATTTGTGATAAGTGATACTTGATATTATCAATTGCGAGAGTATCCGTTCACGGGTCGGCTTCAGAAATTCTATTGCTTAAGGAAGTAAATGAAGTAAATGAATGATGTGAATAGTAACTGAGTGCTTTAAGTAGTAAGTCAGTTAAGCATCAGTGTTAGACTAACTGAAACCGGAATTTGAAATGACGGTGAGTGAGAAATTAGAAGTTTTCTTATTATTGTTTTGAAGTAAATTCCCGAAACGACTTGGCCACGTATATCTAGACTCATAAGTCACGCTCGGAAGATTAGCTCTTTAGGCAGGTGAAAATGTTAAAAATATAAAGTTAAAGAAGTTGGACAACGAAGATGGAAGAGGCCTAAGGGAACGGGCGAGAAGTCAAAGGCAGAGAGTAATGCGGCCGGTGGAAGAAGGGACACGGCTGAAAACGGTAAGTGCCGCTTACAGGGTGCTGCTGAAGGCACACTGTAAGTGGTACCCCCTTACGGTGTTGAGGGAAGACGACGAACTTGATGCACTGTAAGCACCCGATTAAAAAGCGGTATTTGTGCATGAGTGAATTTGCTTGAAATGTGGGTATAGCAGAATAATACATTCAAATAAGTTCTCGTCCGAGGTTTGAAAGCGGACCTGAAACCAGATAAAGGAAGAGACAATAAGAGCAGAAAATTGTCACTCTCTTTATAAAAGTTGAACTAACCAGCAGGTCTAGTAATCAGTTACTTTTTATTGTCTCCTGGCAAATTTACTGCGATAAACAAGCAAGCAAGATTCTAACAGAAATGCACAGAAAGTCAAATGAAAGTAAGAACAGTACGTAAAGGTACTGACTGGTTATTGCGGGAGTGGATTTGCCGGCGGAGAATGTTCTTGGAGAACCTCAAAGGAGCAGTGTAATGAGAACTAACTAAATTTTCGTTGTCATAATATCATTCAGAGGCAAACAAGGCAGGATAAAAGTATGACGGTAGAGTCTAGAATTAGTTTGTTAATTTACTTCTTTTCCTTTTCTAATAACTGGTCTCTTCTTCCTGTATTCCCTATTATCTTCTGCAACTTCTTTCAGTGAACACGACATTCTTTGGAAGCTTGAATTCCAGGTCAGAGGCCTATGTAGGCTTGTTCCACACGGATAGGGGTTTATCTTCTAAATAATAATAATAATAATAATAATAATAATAATAATAATAATAATAATAATAATAATAATAATAATACAGGTTTTGTTAAACAAAATGGCAGTTTCAACAGCATTTATTTTATATAGTAAACGCTCAATTCGTCTTATCAATTGCTTTTCTTGCGCTGGAATGGTTGCAAGCAATTGACCGATTTTCATTTCCGGTGGTTTAGTGATGTGTAGGAGGTAGTTCTCGTGGGGTGTCGACTAGTTTCGCCCTTCTCGTTAGGGCATCACGAGAACTACCTCCTACACATCACTAAACCACCGGAAATGAAAATCGGTCAATTGCTTGCAACCATTCCAGCGCAAGAAAAGCAATTGATAAGACGAACTGGGCGTTTACTGTATAAAATAAATGCTGTGGAAGCTGCCTTTTTATTTAACAAAACCTGTATTAAAGAAGGTCTTTTTCCTAATTTTACAATGATAATAATAATAATAATAATAATAATAATAATAATAATAATAATAATAATAACAACAGAAGGTTCTAGAAGGCAGAGGACGGACTGCGTACGCAAACGACGGAAGTGACGGCGTTCAAGAGAGCTGGAGGTAATAGATTACAGTCAGAGATAGACAACAGGTTTTGAACATATAAGGACAAAGATAGAAGGATGAAAAGCCCCCCAGACGAACAGAGGAGGAGAGAAGGAGGGACTGCTGTTTGATAAGGAAAAGAATGGAAAGCTAAGAGTGAACCTCTCGACTTGTTTGCTGCCACGGGGACTCATGAGGAGAGAGCGGATCTCAGGAATCGTTAGAATGAGTGCGTTCGCTCGTTCTAGATTAAGCCAGACTTGCCTGGCACGGGCTCTTGCTCTAGGGATTAGACTGAGGGTTACATTCGTGCACACATACACTTATGAGACGCTTACACTGCCTAAACACATACTTATTTATTTTATATATATATGTATATATATATATATATATTACTCAATATGCATATATATATATATATATATATATATATATATATATATATATATATATATATATATATATATATATATATATACAAATGTGTGTGTATAAACATATAATTATATATATGTATATAGATATAGATATTTATGTATGTATACATATATAATTATATATATGCAGTATATATCTATCTATCTATATATATATATATATATATATATATATATATATACATATACATATACATATACATATACATATACATATACATATACATATACATATACATACACACAGTATATGTGTGTGTGTGTATGTGTAGCGCGTTTTTGTATGCGGTATACTGCTTTTCCCGTTAGAGGAACGACTTCTAAAGAACATTAACCTTCCGACTGGTGTCTTAAAGAAGAATAAGTTTTATTACTAAATTCAGACTATCATATTCCTCTCTCTCTCTTTCTCTCTCTCTCCCTCTCTCTCTCTCTCTCTCTCTCTCTCTCTCTCTCTGTAAGTGGATTCCATCGTCCCTGGGCCTTCCGAGGCGTAAACGAGCATTCCCGAAGATCGTATCGACACCAGACTTCCCATTTTATTGCTTCGTTACGGACAGGGGCCGATGCCTCGACAGGATTCGAAACACCGATGCTAATTCTATAAAAGACCAAAAATAAACATCGCTCCTTGTCAGCAAATCTCTCTCTCTCTCTCTCTCTCTCTCTCTCTCTCTCTCTCTCTCTCTCTCTCTCTCTCTCATCAGAGTCGGACAAAGGAAACATATTTTCACTGGTGTCCCTGGAATAGGCAGATTAATTCATTTTTGTTATTCCTATTTCTTTGTTTAATAATGTTCATTATAAATTTTTCTTACCATCCGCTTAGCATCCATTGCATTTATGTCTCGCAGCTGATAAATATGATTTCCTCAAACAGCTGCAGACGACTCTCTTGCACGTATGGAATGCATAATTATAGTTTCCTTCGCTGCAAAATTTACAATACTCTTATGCAGTACAAGCGTTTTACTACAATTAACAGACACAATCCTGCTTTGCTTTAGTCTACACTCCCTGTAGCATCTGCTTTTCCTTCGTAACAATTTGATCTTGTAAGACTTTCTAACTGGTGGGAAAACTTAAGCATATGTTTTTCACTCAGTCTGGTGAGGATTTCCTCAATGAGGTAGTGGTGTTCATTGTGGCAAGGTAATGATCACTAATGTCTCTTATTTATCTCTCTCTCTCTCTCTCTCTCTCTCTCTCTCTCTGTTGTGACACTCAGCAACTGATTAAAAACTAAGTACAGGATTCACTCTTTAGGTCAGCATGGGACATATTCCTTTCCTCACCCTGCCTTGGGGTACGACCTCTGGTTCCTTTGCTGAGAGAGAGAGAGAGAGAGAGAGAGAGAGAGAGAGAGAGAGAGAGAGAGAGAGAGAGTCACTCTCCTAATGGTTTTCCTTTAGAAGAGATCATTCATTTTAGTTCAGACATTCTTAAAGCAACAAACAATAGCTGAAACTCAGAACAGTGACCTTGACAACGGAGATAAGTAGAATTTTTATTTTTTGCTTCCCATCCAATATTACTTTAACACCTGGATTCCACTCAAGCTTATCTGCGTTAGTTAAGGCCGAGGGCAACGAGAATTGTACAAATAGAAATTATATAACTTATCACTTCAGTGCTCGGTTCAACTAACGTTATTTCTTTAGCCTGTTTTCGAAAGAAGTCTAGCGCTAACTAAAGCCATTTTGCGAGGACAGAAAGCTCGAAAACAATTTGACCTTTAGTGTGAATTCTTTGATCGTTGACACAATTTCCTACAGAAATCAGCTGATTTCATTCAAGCGGCGTTTTCTTATACTGCACCCTCTCTCTCTCTCTCTCTCTCTCTCTCTCTCTCTCTCTCTCTCTCTCTCTCTCTCTCTCTCTCTGTGTTATTGGGGATTCTTTGATTTTTACCCAGTTTACTGCAGAAACGAGCTGATTTAAGTAGATCTTTTATTTTTTGCTTCCCATCCAATATTACTTTAACACCTGGAATCCACTCAAGTTTATCTACGTTAGTTAAGGCCGAGAACGACGAGAATTGTACAAATAAAAATTATATAACCTATCACTTTTGTGTTCGGTTCAACTATTTCTTTAGTCTGTTTTCGAAAGAAGTCTAGCGCTAACTAAGGCCATGTTGGTAGGACAGAAAGCTCGAAAACAATTTGACCTTTAGTGTGAATTCTTTGATCGTTGACACAATTTCCTACAGAAATCAGCTGATTTCATTCAAGCGGGGTTTTCTTATACTGTTCCCTCCCCCCCACCTCTCTCTCTCTCTCTCTGTTATTGGGAAATCTTTGATTTTTACCTAGTTTCCTACAGAAATGAGCTGATTTAATTAAGCGTAGTTTTCTTAGTGCAAATCCTCCCTCACTCTCTCTCGCTCTCTCTCTCTCTCTCTCTCTCTCTCTCTCTCTCTCTCTCTCTCTCTGTGTTATCGGGAATTCTTTGATTTCTACCTAGTTTCCTACAGAAATGAGCTGATTTAATCAAGCGTAGTTTTCTTATATCGAATTCTCTCTTTCTTTCTCTCTCTCTCTCTCTCTCTCACTCTTTCTCTCTCTCTCTCTCTCTCTCTCTCTCTCTCTCTCTCTCTCTCTCTCTCTCTCTCTCTCTCTCTCCCCATTCCCTCTGTCTCTCTCGTTATCTCTATGGCAGTGCAAGTGATAACTCCCTCGGCTCACAGCTTGGGATACGTGTGTTCGATCCCGGGATACAGAAGAAATAAAATAGTCGTATTTTTTATCACTTCAATTTTTTTCTATAAAAGAGAGAGAGAGAGAGAGAGAGAGAGAGAGAGAGAGAGAGAGAGAGAGAGAGAGAACAGGAAGAACAAAACAGAAGAAGAGATTGCAGTTGCGAATAATTAACAAGGCAACCATCACTCACATTGGTAAAACCGCTTACCAAATATTAATAAATTTTCTGCTTTTCTTTTTTTTTTACTGGAGTTGCGCTGTTCCCTTATGCGCCTTTAGCTAATGTTTTTTCTCTGAAGATTTTTCTGACCGAATCCAACGTACCAGTACGTAAATTTGACACATTAATCGCTCCTTGCAGAAGGTGACCGTGGTTAAACTGACATCTTTCAATAGCCCCTCATTGGATTTACTATATTCTGACACGGGCACTAGGATATTACAGTATATACCCTCAATGGCTATTCTCCGCTGCTATGAGAGAAGACTTAAAAGAATGGTTCTGGAACTTAAATAGTTGGCATCACCCGTCAAAGATTGTTTCAAACTCCGCCTTTGAGATTTTGTGTCATAGCTGCAGAAC
>NC_089751.1:40243116-40253116 GCF_040412425.1 Macrobrachium rosenbergii | reverse complement strand
AATTCGTCGAAAGCGTTCGCTGTTGTCGAAAATTTGGAAAAATCTTGCAAGATATGTTGAAAGAAATTCGAATATCAAATCCTTCCGTACCATGAAAGAAAATAAATAATTTCATATTTTCAGAAACCTCAGTCTCCCAAAGATACTTAGGATATTGAGGATACTTGTAGATCGGATGCTGATTAGTGCTGGGACTATTTCAGTCCGCGTACTCTGGTATGGTCGTTGCCATGGTAACCTCTGAAGGGGACTAAAGAGACGGCTTTTCTTTACTTAGGATGAAATTAAACAACAACGATAATGATGTAATGAGTAAACAAAGGTGATCATCAATAATGTCTCCGAGAAACTTTGATAGCGATAACTAATGTTTTAGGGGAAAAGTATAAAAAATGATGTTTGCCATGTGCTATACGAAATATATAGAGCATTAATGAAATGAACACTTATGAAAACAGCAATTATCCCTTAATTCCTCGAACGGCTGCAAGTGTACAGCAGCGCCCATCTTTAGCGATCGCATCTGCAGTTGCAAGTTCGGCTAGAAGTCGTTTGTCCCTAACCACTTCAGTAACTGACAAACTCTGTTTTGCTACGTAAATGTTGCAGGTTCCTCATAGGCAACTGGTTTCAGATTTTTCACAAACTGAACATTGATGATATTCCTTGCTTTTTAGGTAAGGTGATGCTTCACAAGACGAATCAGGCTTGGTGCCGCCATTATTCATTCGGAGAGTTTTTGCAGAACTTAAAGTCTCCCATTTCCCTTTCTTTATCGCCTCATTTCTCTGGCAAGAAAATTTCCACAGCTTTTGAGCCAAATGACAGTCGCGACCGTCAAACAAAAACCACCATCAGTGACAATATCAATTCTAAACTACAAAATTCAGCTATATTTCCCATGACTTCTTTGAAATATACAGGAATAATTTCTTGACTATTTCTTAATTTAATTGAGTAGGTTAGATCTGAAGCATACTCATCTGGCTGAACTTCATTACAAATATAAGATAGGCTCTGGTTCTGTGTATGCTGAATGGCTATTGATAGTGGATTAAACATGTAGTGCCTTCGATTTCATTACATTTTTAATTTAAGAATCAAGAAAACTATGTATGACTACTCCAGCCAGATAAAAGGAACTTCAAAAAATATTTTTCATATTAAAGCATAATACTAGTATTTATGCAAAAACATTCAACAAAACGGTTTTGTACTATACAAGGCAGTTAATATATGGAATATATAGAGTTATCCATTTTTACAACATAGCTGCTGGCAGCCATCTTTGAATTTCATGAACTTAATTTTCAGAGTATTACTCGAAGTCACCGACAGGAAAATATATACAGTATAAAAAAGTGGGTTTTATATAACAATTTGTGTTGATACACTGCAAAGTATATGCTTCAGGGTTATAAAAAAGGGGTTCTATATAACAACTTGTGTTGATACACTGCAAAGTATAGTTGCGTCAGGGTTTTCAAAATGGCAAGGGGCAGCCATCTTGTATTTCTGTACCAGAGGGCCGGGTGCTGGAGCATAACTACTTCACGGTCTTCGGTGAACTTGCGCACCAGAGGAGACTTGCGCCACGATGAGTGAAGAGAAAACTCTCTGGAAATCTCTGCTATGGTTACCTTGGCGACGGCAACATCTGGGTACATGGACTGAAATAGTTTAAGCCTCTGCCTTCACCCACCACTCACCAGAAAGATAATCTATACTCGGCGTCCATTGCTTTTTTTATTTCCAGGAATCTTTCTTGGTCAGGTGGCATAATTGTCTGTGCTCCAAATAGTCTCCGGATCCGTTGAAATAATGGATGCTATTTGAGTAACGAAAGAACTTGGGAACTTTTGGGTGCAGGAGTTTGGGGCAACTCAGACAAATGCCTCTTTCGTTGCAAGATGGGAAACAAGGAATGATGAGCATACGGAAGAATATGGAAACGGGAGAATATGAGTCGTATGCTGAAAAAGAGATGAAGACTCCTTAGTGATCTTTCATCTCCTTGCGAAACTGCTTTTGCAAATAGCGCACGTATCGGCTGCAAGCAGGGAACCGCAATGGCAAGATGATGTCCAGAAATGTGAGTGAAAGTATGAAGTGTTAAGTTTGTAACATTCTCAGTTTTATTTTTACATTTTTCGCATTTTATTGCCCAGTTACTGTAACATTTTGCAGCCTTGGCATTAAAACAAAACTTGAAGTTTGTAAAAGTGAATACATCACCGGTCAGCTAGGATCTGCAATTGACTGCTTTACTCTTTCCGGATTTTTAACATCTTTTAATTCAATGTTTAACTTTCGTTCCTGAGAAAAAAAAAAACAGAGGTATCTTTTATACAAGATATTTTTAAACTTTCAGATACACCCGTATATGCAGGAATATTCCCACCATTCCGTTATGACGTACTTTTGGTGATATGATGTGTAACACAAAGCAGCACTAAGCCCAAGCGAGCTTCCACACTACAGTAAAACATGTCCGAAACTTGTCGCATACATAACACAAACTGGTTAAAAACAAGTGAACGAAACTTTGGCAAACGTGAATAACCCTACCAGTGCTAAGTTGACTTGTATCCAGTGTGTTTGTGATGTGTACACGATAAGTCACCGACGTGTGTTTATGACACCTTGCACCGCTAGCGGACCCCGGGGGGGTGGGGTCACCTGGGCATGTGCCTCCCTCCCCAATGAAAAATAATGGCAAAATAATAATATTGAAGATTTAGATAATAACATGAATGGGAAATATAAAAATGGGAAAAAATAAAAAATAAAAAATCTATTACAGAAATAATATACTGTATATATACAATATACACACACATATATATATGTGTGTGTTTATGTATGTATAATATGAAAACTGGTGGCCACCCTCCGTTTGTTATATGTACGTAACATATGAGAGCAGCAAAGACGCAACACTTCTATAAAAGAAGTCAGACTTTCATATACATAATCAGGTAAACTAAATATAACAAGTCGTAACTCTACTTTACTGACTCTTGTGCGCTTATTATTATTATTATTACATAGCGGACAACAATTAAACCATAGAGAGCTCACACTAGTGGATCCAGAAAAATTTCATGAGGGTGTTCACCAGTTTCCATACACACATACACACACACACACACACACACACATATATATATATATATATATATATATATATATATATATATATATATATATATATATATATATATATATTCCTGAAGTAGCGTGAATTGGATATTAGGCGACATTTTTAGCTTCATGAATGTATATAAATCACGGTGTAATAAAATTTCATATATATATATACATAAATATATATATATATATATATATATATATATATATATATATATATATATATATATATATATATATATATATATATATCATATATATATATATATATAATATATATAATATATAATCAAACATCCTTTAATATCCAATTCGCTCTACTCGGAAATAATATATTTTCATATATGTTACCGAAGGGGAATTTTTAGTTGATAATAAGTTCGTCGTCCCGTGGTCTCGAACCAACTCAGGACAAGAACTCAGGACTACAGTGGACGCCTTAATCCACACGGCCAGCAAGTGATGTGATAAAAAGTCATAATATGGCTGCGTGCGACAAACGCACTACACGGTCAACATGGCAGAGGTGGGTGGATATCGTCTCTAAATACAAACACCTGAGTTCGAAGGGGATTTGTAGTTGCGAGCCGATATCCACTTATACCTCACTTGCTGGCCGTGCGGATTAAGGCGTCCACTGTAGTCCTGAGTTCTTGACTTTCCTTGGTTCGAGCCCACGGGACGACGAACTTATTATCAATTAAAAATTCCCCTTCGGTAAGATATATGAAAATATATTATTTCCGAGGTAGAGCGAATTGATATTAAAGGACGTTTGTAGCTTACTGAATCGCAGTGATGTGATAAAAAGTCATATATATATATATATATATATATATATATATATATATATATATATATATATATATATATATATATATATATATAAGGCTCATATAAAACGCCAAAATGTTAAAAAATAAATAGCTATATTTCAGAGACCAAACTGTCTCCCTCCTCAGGCAAATATTTGCCTGAGGAGAGAGACAATTTGGTCTCTGAAATATAACCTTTATTTTCCACATTTTGGCGTTTTTAGTCCTGCCAGAAAATCTGTTTGGTTAAACTTGCTCTCATCCAACTGAAAACTTGCCAAAGGTTTCTCACAAGAAAATTGTAATCAGTTACATCTGAGTCCCTAAAATTAGAGAACCGACCCATGGAGTGATTTAAGTTAAAGATTTTCTTGACGCATATCCTCTTTGTGATGACCTTAACATTGTACATTAATATTTTTTCCACTCACCGTAGGCATAAGCTTATTACATTGTATTTCCTTTCATTTAGATGGGGCTTCCAGCTCGAAGTGACAGAAGTAAAATTAAATCATATTTTATTTTGTTATTAAAGCGCTTTTCCTTTAACCCATTAGAAGATACGAGAATGTTCTTAGTAGAATGGAAAGTCAGCCATTTTTCACTATGACTCATAATTATACAAAACCGGAAAATTAACGTTACATAGCTTAAGCAAACCCCTGTCAGACTTCAGATTTCCTCCATCGTTATTTATTCATAAAAACTGAATGGGAAATAAGAAAAGTTGACGGAAATCTATTTTCGTTTTCCTAATTTTATAATCATTTAGTGGAATTATAGTCATAATAATAATTCTATGCACTAGTCTCCGGTGACATTCACAAAATGTGTTGATAAACAGGATTTATTATATATGGCTCCAATTTTCTTTCGTTAAGTTACAGTTTATCATTGCTTTCTTCTTGTCTTGGGAATATTCAGTAAGATTGAATTTGAGAGACAAACTGCCATGCCAACAGTGAAATTACAAAGCACTTGCCTTCTTTATACTAAGATATTTAAAAAGAAAATATAAAATGCAATGCATGAAATGTTGATCATTGTTTAGAGTATCAGTTTTCTCTTTAAGTAAAACACAATATTCTTAGCAAAACGTTTTACGTTCCTAGTAGTAAGTAAACTTTGAGTAAGATTAGTAAAACTTGATGCCCAAATTTGAAAAATTTTCTTTAAAAAATTGCGTTTTGGGTTATGAATGGAAATGTCATAATCATCAAAAAATGTTAGTAAAATTTCTGCAATGTTGAAAAACAAAATGTGCACAAATTTTACGTTCGTTGTTTTCAGCTAATAAATTTAATGACTTATTTTTCGTTATCTGGTACCCTGATCATACGAACAATTTTTCCCATACTATAATTAATCACAAAAGTACAAGGAACGTTATTACTATCGACTATGTATGATAGAGAATTTCATCACTGATAATTTTCTCTCTCTCTCTCAGTTTTTTTTTATACATCTCTAGCTTTTTATTATTTCTTGCATAATAAGGGCAATAAACGTTTGCATCTTTAGAAATAGAGGACCAGTCCTCGAATTCTTCGCTATCACTTTTCATCAAGCTAACAAGTGTGAATGATAAAGACCAAGAACAAAAGAATGTGTCCGACCTGTATATAGTAATGAAAAGCGCACAGAAATGTTGGATATCTTGTCTCATACAGTGTTGGCAGCGCCATGGAACTTGTTGGTAACCTTGAACGCTGCATCAGTTCAAAGGCGTAACATTATAAAAATCCTATCGTCTTTCATAAAAAAAATATTTTCAAAAATATTTCTGAATGTTTCAAACTGCATCACATGACCATAAAAAAACTAAAAGAATTACCACCTGAAACTGTTTTCGTAAGTATAGAAGAAAGCATTACCACAAGGTATCTCGTACACTCATACTGGCGGTCAGAGAACCGTTGACTTTAAAACCCCTGTTGAAAGGGTTGGAAATGGTCACCTTTTCGCGAAATCAGTGCAGAGGAGCAGATGTTTCTAGAAGGATTTATAAGATTTATTTCAGAATGGAGTAACAAAAGACGCCCGAGTATGCGGGTTGGTTTATGGGCAGTATTTTCCAATCAAAGGAAAGGAGTGGTCTCCGACCCATATAACACCGAGTGGAGAACAGCAAGCCAAGAATTGCTCACACAGGTTCCATGGAATGTAGGCAGAGTAGCATCGTTGGGAATTAGTGTTTCGTTCGGAGAAATCTTGTTTTGAAATCATATTCGAAACAAAAGTATACATAATTGCAATATTCACTACGGCAATAAAAGCGCTGTTGCAATGAGAAGAGGAAGCAGTCTGTCGGAAACGAAAATACTTTGTCCAGTGTCACTAAAGTAATGACTAGTTAAAAGACAAAAACTTTCCCAGTGCTTTCATTCTTCCTTGTTGAAGAGTTATCCTGCTATTTTTAGACTGGCTTTAAAATGCACTAACTTTGCAAATAGTCAGGTGGAGTAAATCGAGATTAAATTCTGAATTATTTTCGTTTGTGTGTCCTAAGGTCAATTGTAGGGAGTATAAATTACCAAGCAGGCTATCCAGTGGAAAATTACTATATAGTTGGAAAAAGTAACATATATGTTCACAACGGGGTAAATACAATAACAAAAAGACAATAATACAAATACATAATGCACATACACAATGGCACGTGCGCTCACACACACACACACAACACACACATACATACATACATATACCAATATTGTTTTGTTTACAAAGATATTTCCGAGTTTTCGAGAATTATTTATATTTATATTCTCTCTCTCTCTCTCTCTCTCTCTCTCTCTCTCTCTCTCTCTCTCTCTCTCTCTCTCTCTCTCTCTCTCTCTCTCTCTCTTTCGTTCTATTTTTTTGAAGTCCCATGACAGCAGAGGGAAAAAGAGGGAAGGATGACCTTGTCCCGATTTTAGAACAAAGTAAAGTCAGCGGCCAGATTTCCTTTTGAAAACAAGCCCAGGGAAGTAAAACACTCAGACGAAAGCGAATTGACTTAGGCTGACCACATTATTCTTTTCCTTTTATTGTTTTAAGTTGACGAAAAGAAGTAAAACCAGAGGTGAGGAAATTTTTGTCGATATCTAATACAGTTGCAAAGAGAGAGAGAGAGAGAGAGAGAGAGAGAGAGAGAGAGAGAGAGAGAGAGAGAGAGAGAGTGAGAGAGAGAGCCTTTAACCTCTTTTAAGTAATGATCTTAGTAATGAATTCTGAGTCAGAACTGTTGTTTTATCTGAATCAGTAAAAGCAGAGCTCTGGAATTTCTCACGTAACTTGTAAGTACGAAGATCGTGATAATGCAGTGATAACAGTAAATGTTTTACTGCTTCTACTGCGTCTGCTACTAGTAATAGTAGTAGCAGGAGCCGAAGTAGTAAATTGCTTGTCATTTTAAATCAATGTTTCTGTTTTACCATTTTTATATCATTATGCTTAAGGTAAATATTGTAATAATCAAGACTTGACGTGCATATAGATTCTTTCTTGCGTGCTCAACCCTCTGTCTGTCCTGTCTGTGTCTCTCTCTCATTAGACACAGAAGCCGTGTTAGTATATAAGAATGTCCGCTTGCATTAATATATTTGTATATATATAATATATACATATATATATATATATATATATATATATATATATATATATATATATATATATATATATATATATATATATATATTTGTGTGTGTGTGTGTGTGTGTGTGTGTGTGTTTGTGTATATATATATATATATATATATATATATATACTTATACATATATATATATATATATATACATATATATATATATATATATATATATATATATATATATATATATATATATATATATATATATATATATTTACATGTACGTATGTGTGCAAAATGAATGTAATTGTAAATTTCAATAATCCGGGTTACATTTAGATTTATTTTAGAAGTATCACGAACATCCAGACCCATGAATTCTACATAGCATTCACACACTATCAATACTATTATGGTAGAGTTAAAGTTTGGTTCTCCACTGACACAGCTTACAAATAAACTGCATTTATTGATGTACCTAAATGGAATCGGCAAAAGAGCAAGGAGCGATTACACGCCTAAGGGCATTTAGTAGATGCTATGAGGAAACGTTCGCTTCTGCTAACGTTGTGAGGCTTCAAAAGGCTGTCCTGAACTACCGTCAAAGATCCCAGTCATTCGTCCGTTCACTTGCGTGGGTTTATGATAACGAAAATCTCGCCCGCGACTCCGCTTTCTTCAAAATTAGGATACGCCTCTTTAAGAAAACGACTATATAGATTAGACTGGCACACCGATCGGCCTTTGCAGAAAGAAGGAATGACACTGAAATATGTTTCTTTTCGCGCTTTTTAATCAGACTAAATTTTGCATGCTATACCCGCGATGTAACCTTTTACATTAACGGTCTCCTGAACGTCGACTGACAATAATCTGCTGATCGAGGAACTGATTCAGTGAAAAAACTATTCGACGTTAAATCTACGAAGGTTATCGACACCGGTTGATTACAAGGAGGTATACTGACAGGTTTAACTTCTAACTACTACTACAAATAAACTAGAAAACGAAGGGAAGATAATCATAATTCTAAAGGGTGGAAAGGACTGGGACACGAGAAGAGTGAAGCAAAGGAAGTCTGAAATCGAACAGGCAACACGATTCGAGTTACAAAAATAAAATCAACATACCCGTTGCTGCATGAAGCAATCATGTGGTCTATATTTGCGCCTGTCTCTCTCCCTGTCTCTCTCTCTCTCTCTCCCTCTCTCTTTTTCTCTCTCTCTTTAGCGCGCACTGGTGGCCAGCGCTTTCAGCTCACAACCATAGACACCGCATTTGATTCCGAGAGCAGGCGAGGGAAGGAACACCATGGGATGGTTGCCTTGAAAATATCATATACCGTGATTGCCTTCAGTAGTGAATTGATCCAACCAGTTGTAAGTCGATGGTTGTGAGCTGCAGCTCGGGTGGAAAGAGTGAGAATAGAATAAAGAGAAAGAGAGAGAGAGAGAGAGAGAGAAAAAAAAATAACAGACGTAAGTGATTACCTTCAGCAAGTAAATCATCTTACCATGATTATAAAACGGGGGGGATCTCGATGAGGTAATCCTCACGCCGCTGGAGAGAGTACACTCATCAGTGCTTGTCTCTCTCTCTCTCTCTCTCTCTCTCTCTCTCTCTCTCTCTCTCTCTCTCTCTCTCTGCGTTTGTGTCTATCCCTATATGGCGGTGATGTATTCAAGCTGTAACAAACAACCCGATGGGATACGAGCGAAATAGATTGTTATACCAAACCGCTTTAGGGAGTGACACGAGTCAAATCTTCTCTTATTTAATGTAAGGGAAGATTATCTTATTTCATCCTCGCGCCATCTTTATTGTAGGAAGTGTGGCGGGAATTAGGCGGAAAATCGCCTATGCTGGAATGTATAAAACCTCTCGTCTCAATATAGATTCTTGGGCTGAATCAAAGGGAAACCTCTGAAAAGACAAGACGAGAAAGACGAATGTAAAGAAACCGAGAAAGGCAGAAAGATGAAAAAGGTGAAGAGAATAAACAAAACGTCGACGTAAGCATACATCATCAATAAGGGCGAAGGCGTATGCATACGCCGGGGAAAAATCGTCCATAAGGGCGTGTCGCAAAACGTCGCACAGTAGATGCAATTACTCCTCTCTCCATAGGATACCCTAGAATCTAGGTCCTTCCTAGGGTACAGCCTCAGCCATCCCTGCACCCAAGGGGTACCCCCCTTCCCGGACCCAATACCCGTCTCAGCGCCTGCTTCTTCGCTTGGTAGTTCTCTCTAAGCCATCTCCGGGTCATGGGGTATGGATGCCCAGGGGGTGGCAGGAGGCTGTGGCAGAAGGATCCCGGGGTTCGAGTGTTGTTTGAGGGGAGGAGGGGTTGGGGTGAGTGGGGGGCGGGGGTGGGGGGGGGGGGTGGCGGGCGTGTGGATGGTGTTAGAGAAGGTGATTACCCTCGCATCAAACCTCAAACCTGGCAGAGTGATTCTTC
>NC_089751.1:40210616-40240616 GCF_040412425.1 Macrobrachium rosenbergii | reverse complement strand
TAATAATAATAATAATAATAATAATAATAATAATAATAACCCGGGAGTGTTCACCCAATTACTAAGTTCCAAGAAGAACCTGCCATGCGTTCTCTATGTATTTCATTAACACCCTGACAGCGTTAGACAGACAGACAGACATACAGAGAGACAGACAGCCGGACACGGATGAAATCCCCCACCCCAAAACCCTCCACACCCCCCTCCCCCACCGTCTTGGTAGAAGTAATAAACATCTGAACTTTGTTGCTGTAATTTACAATGAGAAAAAAAATTGAGTTATATTCAAAATTCGTCAGGTTTTTTGGGGGCTCCATTTTCCACTGATTGAGAAACTGTCCTGCTGATTGTATTATTGTTTTATTGTACGTTGTAAAACAAGGTTAGCATTAAGAGAAGTATAGGTACAATTAATACGTTCACTCCTTTCTATATTTCTTGTAGTGCGTTATTCAATTATTCTTTAAAATGATTGGAAATGAATTATGAAGCCTTGCCAGTTCAGTAAATAATTCATGGCTTTTGTGCTGACTTTTATTCCGCTTCTTTTGTTTTTATTTACTCAAGAGGCCACTGTTCGTAATTTTACTTTACGATTAATCATCTACAGTATGCTCTTTGTATGTAAGATGATAATGGTAATCAAATAAAGACAAGCCTTGTATCATCATCGTCGTCATCATCATCATCAGGGTGCAATGGCGTGATAGTATCCAGCAAGTTCCATTAACAGCCACAAAAAGAATTTTAAAATAAATACACAAAGTCGCTCAATATCATGATAAAACTTTGCACCAGCGTCGAGGACGACATGGAAAAATACCTAGAGAAGCTGTTCGCAAAAACAGAGAGTAAAAAATGTGCCGAAGTTTCTTCGGCGCAATCGTGTTTTCTGTAAAACATATAATCAAGGCCACCGAAAGTAGATCTATCTTTCGGTGGTCTCGGTATAATGCTACATGAGCCGCGGCCCATGAAACTTTCAGCCACTGCCCGGAGGTGGCCTGTCCTACAGCGTTGCCAGACGCATGATTATGGCTAAATTTAACCTTAAATTAAAAAAGAAAAATACTGAGGCTAGAGGGCTGCAATTTGGTATGTTTGATGATCGGAGGGTGGATGATCAACACATATCAATTTGCAGCCCTCTAGCCTCAGTTGTTTTTAAGATTTGTGGGCGGACAGAAAAAGCGCTGACGGACAGACAAAGCAACAGCAATAGTTTTTTTCTACAGAAAACTAAAAGTGGCTTGTAACATTTCATTATAAATTATCGTTGAGCTCATGATTGTCTCTCAGACTTTGATAATGAGTTATTTGATACCTCTGTACCCAGTGCTGCTTAGTATAAGAAAATGATCCAGGCCCGTGGTGTCACCGCTGGACAAATCTGTATTTGTTATGAAGTCCAACGGGTGATCATTCAGCGTTCACACTGTATCGTATTTTGTATCTGTGTATGTCAATACTAAAAGAAAAAATGTTATAAGGTTTTTCAAGTTTTCTCGAAAAGTTTCGCACTGCGATGTAAGCAGACGTTACAGAGGAATGTCATGATGCAATTTCAAAAGTTGAAAGGAAAAGCATAGAGGTGTTACAGAGTCCACGGTGGATTCCTTTACAGTGAATTTTCTTCGTCTAGTTGATTTCTAAAATTGCATTTCCTTCTGAAGCACTATTCCAGGATATATTGTATGTACCAGGAAGCTCGGTTATATATAGGTTACGCTCTAAATCTGTCACTAAATATATATATATATATATATATATATATATATATATATATATATATATATATATATATATATATATATATATACATATATGTATGTATGTATGTATGTATGTATATAATCATGAAGCTACAAATGTCGCTTAATATCAAATTCACGCTACCTTGGGAATATCTCCGATGGAGAACTATCACCGAAGGGGAATTTATAAGTGATAAATGGATTGGTACTGCCAGGTCACGAACCCTCGACACAGAACTTATCCAGCAACTCCAGTCGACGTTACCACTGAGGTATCAAGAGGGTTCGTGACCCGGCAGTACCAGTCCATTTATCACTTATAAATTCCCCTTCGGTGATAATTCTCCATCGGAGATATTTCCGAGGTAGCGTGAATTTGATATTAAGCAACATTTGTAGCTCCATGATTGTATATAAATCACGGTGTGATAAAAAATTTCGTATGTATGTATATATATACATATATATATTACATATATATGTATATATATATATATATATATATATATATATAATATATATATATATATATATATATATATATATATATATATATATATATATATATATATACACACACACACACACACACACACACATATATATATATATATATATATATATATACATATACATACATGTTATACAAATAGTGGTGACGCTTTGCACTACTGTTTTTAGCCTCTATTTCTTTTGTTTTTCAGGCCGAGGAGAAATGAACACTTGTGATGACAATAACTTTGCATCTCCGAGCGCTGCATGGAAAGGAAATATGACAATTCCCTCGTGAAAACTAATTACGTCAACATTTAAAGGGAAACAGATTCCTCACGCGTACTGAGATTGGTGAAGCGAAAGATCAGTCACGGAACTGCAAAGTAAAATCGAAAGTAAAATTAGGTAACCATCCCACTCACTGTGATATCTTAGTGAAAGAAAAAAATTATTTTTGTAGCTAAAAAAAAAAGAGGAGTATTTTCTAAAGGAAAATATTTTGTAGCTCTCCCCTTTTCGTACAGAAATCACAAACAGATCTTAAAAAGCTGACTTAAAGTTCCGGAGAAATGAGTTGTCATACTGATGTCAATCCAGTGTTATACAAGGGGAAATTTTGGGAAAAACATCCGAAACTGAGTGAAAAATTGATGATAAATAGTGGCTAGTGAATGTGTTCATTCTTCTGGTGAAAACTTTGACCTAAGTAAAAAAAAAAGAAGAAGAAGAAGAAGAAGAGAGACAAAGTAAACAATGGCTCCACCATCTTCTATGAGTAATCCTGATGAAGGGGAATCCAGAAAGTTTGGGGCTTAAGAAGTGACAGAGATCCTTCAGCCTTTACTTTTTGGCTCTTCCTTTCTACTGTATTCATTTAATAGGCGTTTGTCCCTTTTTTCTTTTCCTTCCTCTGACAGAAGATTCAGTTGTGTCCCTCCCACTCTCTCTCGCCCTCAAGTCTTTTTAAACCTCTTCCCCTTTTTCTCACTCTCTGCAATAAATAGACCCATCTCTCTCTAGTCTATTTCCCTCTGCCGTCTACCTCCAACTCTTCCAGTCATCAGGAATCAAAGAAGAGAAACTTTCGTCGCAAACGCAGAACAAACGAAGATTCCACGGTCAATAACCTTCGCCTGATCCTGATGAGGTAAGTGACAACTCTTGGTTTGTTGGGGGAAGGGGGCCGGGGCCCTGGGGGGTAACTAGGAGATTCCGAGGTCCGTAAGGATAAGCGACTCGGGTTTCCTTCTGGCGTTCATTCTGAGGTCCGTGTGTTCATGAAACTCGGGTTTCTTCCTGAATGGGTTTATTCGATGCTAAATTAACAAAATAATGTGATGAGCTAGAGCTTCATGCGGAGACTTTGGTGGTTAGGGATTAGCGAGTGATGCCATACAGTCCCCAGTGGTCGTGGAAGGGATTTCATGTGACTCATGCTCTGTTTACTGTGGATTCATCTGGCAACTTGCATATATATATATATATATATATATATATATATATATATATATATATATATATATATATATATATATATATATATATATATATATATTATATATATATATGCAAGATGAGACAGTAAATTATTATCTCTTAATACATTCAACAGTATGCAAAATATCCAGTAAATATATGTGTTTCTGTACACATTGTGTGTGTGTACGTATATATATATATATATATATATATATATATATATATATATATATATATATATATATATGTATATATATATATATATATATAAATAATATACTGTATATATATATATATATATAATGTATATATATATATATGTATATACAGATAATTATATATATATACACACATATATATATATAGATATATGTATATATATATATATATATATATATATATATATATATATATATATATATATATATATATATATGATAATGTATATATGTGTACATATATATATATATATATATATATATATATATATATATCTATATATAAATATATATGCATACACACACAGTATATATATACATATACACATCGCGTACTCATGTGTGCATCTACGTTTCTCTTAGAAGAAGTATACTTGATATCCCTTTACTAATCCATACCTGGGATCCCGAAGCAAAATATTTTAATTCATCGCAACTGACAAATTTTGTACTGACTTTAAAGCGTCAGAATTAAAGACACGCGGAAAAGCAATAGTAGTGCAACTCTCGGAAAAGAAAATAACTCCATTAATCACCTGCTTTTAAAGCAGCTAAAGAAGTTTTTCCCACTTAGGGTCAACGTCTCGTAAGGCAAAAAGGGCAGCAGTAGCTGTCTAATTTATAATGTCAGAGATAAAGATATTTAAATTACAGTTAGGACGGTACATTCTGTCCGTTGTCTGGAATTTCTCTCATAATGTTCTTCTCTGTAATTATTTTTCATCTTCGTTACTGACAGTTTTTAATAAGGGAAGGCATATAGGACTTTTCGTAATCACGAGAACTTAGAAAAGCGGTCTTCTCATCATCCTCCGCTTTGCTTATTGTCACACTTTTCATCTGTGTCGTTTCTAAAATTAGCATCTGGTTCTTTCTCAGCCTACCACACTTTGACTTCCAAACATCGCAATAGTAATACGAGCTCAGAATTTACCAGGATTAAAAGTTGTAATTTCTCCAGTGAAAATGGGAAACCATTCATGCATCCGTCCCCAAAACTATCGCCTTGATAAGCAAGCTTGTACATAAAAGAATGACCATTTATGAACAAACAGAAAAGCAGAGAGAAGAGGACAATAAATGAATAACTGCGAAATCAAAATATAGTCGCAAACTTGCACACCGATATCTATCAGAAAAACTTCAGAGGTAAACAACCTCTCCTAAACCAAAGCGTATCAGCATCAACAACACTGTCACAAAAGCCGCTCTGGTAGTAGTAGTACTCGGGATTTGTCTTTGAAACGGCTCCCTCAGTAATGGAACGTGAATGTCGACGCTCTTAGAGGCGGGCAATAAAAACAATTACGGATATTCCCTGCTGCAGTAGAGTTTCTAGTGGCGGCAAAGCAACATTTCTTTCGCGAATAGATGAAGTCTAAACCAATCAGTTAAAGCCGTTTCTTTCTGTACGAGATACAGATTCGGGGTAGACTTCTGGTATGAAAACAAGAGAAATATGTTTCAAGCAAGGCATATATATATATATATATATATATATATATATATATATATATATATATATATATATATATATATATATATATATATATATAGATGTGTACGGGTGTGATGCCTTGATAATAATCTAGCCTTTTGTCAGCATTATGTTCATTATATTTTTGTAACCTGGAAACGAAGGCAACATGGTAACATCGAGTATCATCAAATATTCAGAATTATCAAGCACCGTTATTCATGCAAAACAGACAATGGGGCAGAACCAGAATATGAGATCAGTTAATGGATTAAGTCTTAATTTTGTCTGCGAGCAACATCAGACATATTGTCCTTACCATTACTGATCCGATCCAGAATTCTGTTGTTGACACTAGACACTATATTTAATTTCAGTTGGCAAGAATTACAACAGCGAAAGATGCATCTTCTGAAGCTGCACTCACATTTTCTAGACCAACTGCGCTATCACTAGTAATATTGAAGTAATAGAAACTTCATAGGTCCTGGAACACTAGGGCGGGTAGTACTACGCTATTCATGGCTCACACCAGCGCCGTAGCTCTCTGGTGTCGGTATTTTAGGAAACTGTGACTGAGATAAAATACTAGGCATACAACACCAAAGTTAAGAATTTCATATGAGGGAGCCTAACGGTAAAGTAAATCAAAGACCGCTAGAAGCAGTTTCAATAAGTCCTTATTCAAGTCATTTTCAAAGTTGTCCTGATGTAAGGTACATTTATACGGATTGACTTTGATTACTTGGGTAATAGTAATTGAAGGTGAATTTAAGCTTTCGCTGCTTCAAGGGGAACCTCATCTAAAAATAATTTTCTATTACAATAATTAGTCAGTTCCAAAAGTAAATGACAGATGTTACTGGTTCGAGTCTCTAATACACAGCAGTATTAAAAAAAACATGTGCAGGACTTGAGAATACATTACGTTTGAATAACCACTCTGCCACCTCTTCAGAGAATCTAAGTTTTGAAAATAATCAACGCAGTCACGCGTGTCATAGTAAATTTCTGCATCACATCAAAATAGAACCAAAGATTAAAAAAATGAAAGGCAAGGGCAAGGGCAAGGGGCATGGCCTTTCATTTGACAGTCTTGGGTTCGATCGCGACGTGAGGCAGAAATTTATAATCCAATTCTTACTCTTAACTGAATGCATTACTATTATACCTTCCGATTTATTTTCTTTCCTTGTCTACGCGGAAGCCTTCAATATCCAGCCCTGAGATCGGTATTCCAGGAAACATTGAGATCCCTGGAACCTCACATTTACGAAAAATGGGACTAAGTTCTGGTAACATGAAAATTAATGATCTCCTGAAACGTGAGATTATCACTGACATTGAAAAGCTTGAAAGCTTCAAGGAAATATTATCAATTACCTGAATCAATGGAGTAAAAATTTTTAATCTTGACAGCATAAAATAAGCTTCAGTTCAAGTGAACTTGGACATAGTGAAACGGAAAAATTCTGTGGAGGCGAGTATAGCAAAACCGTGTCGACAGGCGCAGATATTATTTCGGTCTATCAAAAACACTTACATAAAACCAAGAACAAGTTTAAGAACGAGAACTGTAGACAAGAAACCAATTCGAATAGGTGGGGGAACGAAAGTGAGATAAGGATTGAAAGGGAAAAGGGAAATGATGTATATTCAGAAATGTAAAGGTTAAGGCAGCTCATCACCTATAACCAATGCTCCGCTGGGTGGCGGTACACCACCGTGAGACCCTCACTCATCTCTCACACCTACTGTAACTACTTCCCCCCAGTGAAGTTCAGAAAAAATTAGATATATATTTCCCACCTTATCCATTCTTGTGAGCCATAAGTATTTAGACTTAAAAGCCGGAATGATGAGCATAATTACATTATTCTTTATAGGTATTACAAGAGTACTTTTCATAAGCCGCTGGGAATATGATTGTCGCCCTTTTCTCGAAAAGTCAAAGGACAGAATTAGCATTAAAAAATTGCATGGAATATGGAGGAGAGGCTGATTAATATCTTTACTTATTGCTGTATCGATATCGAATGGTTATCTAATCTCTTGTTCAGTATCACTACATATTTCAAAACTTATGTTAAAATATGAAATTTCGACTTGTCAAAGCCATATACTGTGCTTCTGTAGGGAAAACTGAGCCTTTATTTTTGAGAATAAAAAATAAATACGATGCATAGGCTGTAAAGAAAAGTGTAGTGTGTGTGTGTATTGCCACAGATAACCGAAAACATGCTTTACACAAGTGGCTTTAAAATTATTAATTTCTAATCCCGCCATAATCACTATATCTTAAACTATAATCAAAAGTATGTGAAAAATATTTCATCACTTTACCACGCGAAATAAAGTGTATATATATATATATATATATATATATATATATATATATATATATATATATATATATATATATATATCTAGTGTGTGTGTGTAGGTGTGAGTGTGTGTGTGTGTGTGTGTTAAGTACATATTAGCGTAGATTTCAACATAGCCAGAGGGAAAAGGGTCACAGAGCTTAACTACAGGACCGACGCCACGAAAATTTGCTGCCTTCGCCGTTACTTAGGTTGAGTTTGCTGATGCAAGCGGAAGTTAGGTATGCGTCCGGTTCGTTTCAGTACTTGTATCGAACAGGACCTACAGCAACCGAACGTGTTGGGCTTGCACGGGCTCTGGCGTCTGTTGGGGTCACCTGTCACCTACCCGGAAATCGCTTTTGATTTTGTTTCCGTAACTACTGTAATTTAACTTGAAGCTATGTGTTTTTATATACATATATATATATATATATATATATATATATATATATATATATATATATATATATATATATATATATATATATCTCTTTAGCTTGAAGTTTATATATATATATATATATATATATATATATATATATATATATATATATATATATATATATATATATATATATATATATATACATAGTATCTGTGGTTACTCTTGGTGATTTGTTCAGAATTTAAGAAATTTAGATGTTCTATACTTAGAACACTTTTTTTTATCCACATAACAATATTTGGTCTCCTCAAAATTTATATTTTTTATAATTACTGAATTACGGCCATCGAAACAGTCTTTATAAATGTTTCTGAATACTTAATTTTAACCTGTCAGAGAGAGAGAGAGAGAGAGAGAGAGAGAGAGAGAGAGAGAGAGAGAGGGAGAGAGAGAGAGAAACGCAGTAATTTCGTTTAATATTTACTACAGCAACCTAATGAATTTAAAAATGTAAAACATGGTTTTTTCTCTAAAGCTTTGGAAAACGTTGCAGAGTGTGGTAAATGTATAAATTAAGAAAATTACCTTCTGATGGTGGGGAATTAACTGAAGGCAGGAAGTACAAGCAAAGTTATTGATCAGCAAAAAAGATAGGCTATACAGAATGGTTTTAAAGACACAAGACAAGTAATATTTTATACAGTAATGGAAAATTGTCCGAAATAGCTAACTTTGATTAAATTCTCATTGTAATACTATTAAAAATGTAAAATATTGTATATTTTCTCTAATAAAAGATAAAAAAATAAAAATAGCTGCTCAGAGGAGAAATCTATGTGAAAAGGAAAACGTTACAGACTTCATTTCAGGAGAATCATTTGTACTTACCGAAGTTCTTATAACTCTGATACTATTCAATACCGAGTTCAAAATACATTTACAGTAAGGAGACACAAATGACAGTTAAACCAAGAGATTAAAATCCTATCCGGTTAATCCTCTTATAAGACTGAATAAAAATTTTACTGAAAAGTCGACGATGACAAAAAAAAAAAAAAAGTCTCCGTTAAGCCTGAAACAAGATTAAGGCAGACTACGATCGAACTTCTATGGAATGACGAGAGTTATAAATAAAAAGACTTAATGCTAAACTTCTGACAAACTACAACGAAGCAAAGAATGTATTCGTAACAAAAGGAGAGAGGGAGAGGATTCGTAAAGAGCAGAATCATCAGTTGAGGAGTGAACGCGCAAAGAGCAGTTCCTGAAGGTCACCGCTGTGATGAGCAAGACAGTAACGGAAAGAAGGTCCCTTCTGTCGAGGTACATTTCAGCAACGATGGAAAATGTGTCAGGCACATCACCACACACACACACACACACACACACAAAGATAGGAAGGAAAAAAGAGGAAATATAACGCGACATTCTTCCCACTTACGGTGACCATCACCAAACTATTACACTGCATAAAAAAAAAAAACACACACACTCACACAATACAGGAAGGAGAAAAAAGGGAAATATAACTAGGCATTCTTTCCTCTTACGGTGACCATCACGAAACTATTACACTGTATAAAAACACACACACACAGACAGGAGGGAAAACAAAGAGGAAATATAACTAGACATTCTTCCTACTTATGGTGACCATCACAATAACACTGCATAATTTTTCACTTTGTTTAAAGCAATACGACTAACGTAGCTGTATTTTGCCATTTTGCCAAAATGATAAGATTTGTATCTTTAATGATTCAGTAGATCTGCATTAAGGTCTATGGTACAGAATGAAAGGAGAACTCAGGAACACTTGAAGTTTTCCACTTCCGGACGGTATACCAATAACTTTATCAATCTTTTTAAAAGGAGGATCTCATTTTATTTGAATGAAGTAATAAGCAAGTTGTCCACTGAAACTATTATTGTATTAAGATCATAATTCATAATTTCTGTTAGAAATAAACAAATAAGTTACAATATTCAAGTGGAAAAAAATTTATATATATATATATATATATATATATATATATTATATATATATATATATATATATATATATATATATATATATATATATATATATATATATATATATTCCTCAGAAAATTCCTAAAACCTATATATATATATATATATATATATATATATATATATATATATATATATATATATATATATATATATATGGTGAACCAAAGTTAAGTGGACAGCTGGGTCGACTGATGAGTGGCAGACCGGGAATCGAACATTACGCCACGCAAATTCAAAAGTAACTCTCTGCCACTGAGCTACTCGATGTCTGGTCAGTTCTTGGGCAGGTGACCACCAGGAAACGCTAGACGCTATCAACATACAAGCATCTTGGACACGCACGGTGCAGTGCACTAGGCTAACAACCTCATCCCAACAAGACATATATTGAACTTTCTCGCATCTATGTCGACACAAAGGTTTCAAGCATTTAACTTTGTGTTTCCACAGAGGATCTTAGCTTGGCTGCACTTGGAATCGTCAGTGGCAAGAGACACAAATGTATAATGATATAAGACAAATATATTTCATGAGGTTTTCTACCTTACACCTTGTGCTCATGTCAGAGAAGTAACGTTCAGTTTTTTTTTTGTGTGATTTTCAGTGTGTCCGGGTGAGGTACAGATGAAAAAGCCTGTGATTGTTGATGTGTTCAAGGCGAGAAAGCTTGAACTTGTGGACTTAGTGTCTGGAAAGGACAAAGAGGAATGGTGCATGGGTGGGTGAGAGATGCCAGAGATGGAAAGGTATCGTGATAACTGTGTCAGGAAGACATAGGTGATATGGGTGAAAAAGGACAAAGGTGGGGTCCTAGGATTTTGTGCAGTTGCAAAGTCAAGTTAGTAACAGTGTAAGGTCCAGCATTGAAAAGGATAAAAGGAAGAAATGATAATACTATGAGAGCTGGTATCCGGGTCAGAGTGTGTTTGGACAATAAGAAGGTGTGGCTGTGCAGTGATAAAATGTAAAAACAGACGGCAGAAAAAGAAATAGTGTAGCAGCCGAGGGTGGGGTTCTTGTAGTGTGTGAAATGGGTGCTTTATGGAAATGTGTTGTGAAAGGAAACATATATAAATACAAATATTAAATCAAAGTAAACGGAATAATTAGATTTAAAGTGAAATAACTCAGTTCAGTCCAAAATTCCTAATTCATGACAATAACTGAGTATCTTTTTTTGTCCACTCCTGACATTTCACTTCTGACCTCGCCCCAGCTAAACCACAGAGAGAGAGAGAGAGAGAGAGAGAGAGAGAGAGAGAGAGAGAGAGAGAGAGGACGCACAAATAAAGCTCGGGCGAAAGCAAATGTTAATGAGGTGTTGTTTCTAATGAAGCCAGAATGTGTGGAAGACAACCGCGGATGAGGTATCACCCGTCTTTCACCCAAGACACCTTGATAGATGATTGACCTTTGAGGTGAAGAGACTTCAAGGAACACAGTTCCGCTTGTCCTCTTGGCTTGTAGTTCTGGGCGAGAGTTTTGTTCCCTCGACAGTTATTTGGTGCTGTTTATTATTATTATCATTAAATAATAATATTAATGATACAGCGTCACAAATATAGAGAGAGTAATAGCATTTGAAGTAAAATGAGAAAATTATAAGTACAATTAGAAAGTTAGAAAATTTATCATGAATATCAGTTTGTTTGGTTACCTTCTCTAGGAAGAGTAAACAAATTTAACTCCGCGGGAGGGGACCGCCTACAGTGCGTTCCGCAGGGCGCTTCGTAGAGGGTGCTCGAGGATTTTTACAAGTTCCTTCGGCTTCAGCTAAAGTGCCCTCTGAAACTTTTACTTTTTATATATCCCCATTGATCTCTTGCCACTTAGCTGTCCAACTTCTCTGGGAGTCTAGAAATGTGATTCAGTTGCGTTTTCATCGTAAAGTCTGTTTGCAGATTGTTCTTCTCTTCAATTTAAATCGTGATTTTTAAACGAACGCGGTGCTAAAGCCCCTTCTTTCCATTCCCCTCCCGTTCCCCCCTCCCCCTCCTACTCTTCCAACCCCTTCCCCCTCCTACTCCTCCAACCCCTCCCCTTCCTGCTCCTCCAACTCCTCCCCTCCTGCTCCTCCTCCAACCCCCTCCCCTCCTGCTCCTCAAACCCCCCCCCCCTCCTGCTCCTCCATCCCTTACCTCTCCTGCTCCTCCAACCCCCTCCCCTCCTACTCCTCCAACCCCTATCCTCCTGCTCCTCCAACCCCTTCCTCCAACTCCTCCAACCCCTACCCATCCTGCTCCTCCAACCCCTTACCCCTCCTGCTCCTCCAACCCACTCCCCTCCTACTCCTCCAACCCCTCCCTCCTGCTCCTCCAACCCCTTCCCCCTCCTACTCCTTCAACCCCTCCCCTCCTGCTCCTCCAACCCCAACCCTCCTGCTCCTCCAACCCCTACCCCTCCTGCTCCTCCAACCCCTACCCCTCCTACTCCTCCAACCCCTACCCCTCCTACTCCGCCAACCCCCTCCCCTCCTCCAATCCCATACCCTCCTGCTCCTCCAGCCCCTCCCCTCCTACTCCACCTACTCCTCCAACCCCTACCCCTTCTGCTCCTCCAACCCCTTCTCCCTCCTACTCCTCCAACCCCTACCCCTTCTGCTCCTCCAACCCCTTCTCCCTCCTACTCCTCCAACCCCCACCCCTTCTGCTCCTCCAACCCCTCTCCCTCCTACTCCTCCAACCCCCTACCACTCCTACTCCTCCAACCCCTTTCCCCTCCTACTCCCCCAACGCCCTACTCCTCCTACCCCTCCAACCCCTACCCCTCCTGCTCCTCCAACCCCTCCCCTCCAACCCCTTCCCCCTCCTACGCCCCAACCCCTACCCCCCCTTCCTACTCCCCAACCCCTACCCCTCCAACCCCCTCCCCTCCTACCTCTCCAACCCCTCCCCTCCTACCCTCCAAACCCCTCCCCTCCTACTCATCCAACCCCTTCCCTCCTCCGGCCAAATCACCACGCCCACGTACACCCCACTCCCCTACCCCTACATCAAAAACACTTCACCTCCCCCAAATACGTAGGTAGAGAATTTCCTTTGCTAAAGTATTTTTCATCTAATGGAAACCATTGCCCAGAAATTAAATGGCTCGACTGTGATGTATGTTAGAAGATTAGAGTTGCCTGATTAAGTTGATAATAAGAATACATACAAAATTTCTTTGAGAAGTTGTATAAAACAGAGGCAATTTGCATGTCATTCATTTCACATATTGTTTGCCTATAGCTATCACACACAATATATATATATATATATATATATATATATATATATATATATATATACATATATATATACATATATATACATATAAAAAAATATATATATATATAGATATATGTATATATATACAATATACGTATATATACATATATATGTGTGTATATGAATTATTTTTGCTACTTATACACGCATGGCTTTTTCATATTCTCAAATATTAAGCCACAAATATCGAGTAAAATCCAGTTCAATAGTCCTTGGGGATAACTTTCACCCAAGGAGAATTATAACTGATAAGTTCTTCGGATTCAAACCGTTGCCTGGTTTAGAAAAACGATAGCCAGTGACCTTGACCATTGACGGCTCGGTGGTCAAAGTCGCTGTCTACGTTTTTTCTAAAGCAGGCTCTGGTGACCAAGGACTTATAAATTATAATATTCCTTGCGTGTAAGCTATTCCCGAGGTTTAGTAAAATGGATATTAAACGACACTTGTGGATTTGCATACACACGCACACACACATATGTATATACATACATACATACATACATACATATATATATATATATATATATATATATATATATATATATATATATATATATATATATATATATATATATATATATATATATATATATATATATATATATATATATAGCTATAGATAATTCAGTGTAAATTGAGATGTGTATATATTCATTTGATCATAGATAAGGTAATGTTCAAATAAACTTGAAATCTATACAACTATTCTGTGAATATAATTACCTCAGCATATTAATAATAGTATTATCAACTGCTTATTATATAAGACTTTATGATTAGATATATATATCCTATATTGTAAGATCTTTTTTAAAAAAAAATCTTGATTTATACTCGACAGGATATGGACAGGATTTCAGAATCAAATGGCTAAATATATCTGTAATTCTAGAACCTAGAAGATTATGCACATGATTCATTATTCAGTGAATTTATCAATGCCTTTCAAATCAACTGGATATAGCTAACATTTAAGGATCTTCGTATCGACTAATAATTTTGAAACTAATGGACTGATTCGATGCCTTGGTATTCGACTGATTATCTAAAACATCTCACAATATACAAGAAATATTTGCTGATCGGTAGACAATTGGATGGATTTTTCCCTTTATTCCAGTGAAGGAATTAAGTTGAACTTAAGGATACATTTTATTGGGTTTAGGCAGACAAAATCAATCTTTTAAATGCACGTATATCAAGGGACTGAATTTGGTACTCTTTTCATATGAACATAATTTTTATTAAATTCCCTATGAAATATCCATGTCATTTAAAGAATTTAACTTATTTAGTTAAAAATGAGCTCTCTCTCTCTCTCTCTCTCTCTCTCTCTCTCTCTCTCTCTCTCTCTCTCTCTCTTACTCGATCAATATTTTCTCAATTGTAATATTAATGGTCATTACAGTACCAAGGATATTTAATAGTGGGACCAAAGGTTATTCCAAGTTATTTGCTCTGACCCCAGGCGAAGTTGTGTTATATATCACATTATCAAAAATCCGGGGTAGAACTAATACTAAAACTATGGGGCTCGACTGGTTGATTTATTTATATAATCCAGCGTTGCGACGTTTAGCCACCTTTGCAAATATATGTCTTTGTAAACAATATGAATATAAAAATAATGTAAATATTAATGAAGTTTAAAGCATTATGAAAACGAGAGAGAGAGAGAGAGAGAGAGAGAGAGAGAGAGAGAGAGAGAGAGAGAGAGAGTTTTAGAGGGGGGAGGGGGAGAGGAGGAACCAGCCTCTGGGGCGTGGGAGAACAGGTCTTCCCCGCCCACAAAGACACACACGGCCGCCCACATCCCCCCATATGCCTACCGCACCTGACGTTGTACTGTCTTCGCCCGCTTATGACTCTTCCTTACATGGATATGCAAGTGGAACAGATTCTCTATTGACCCCGCCCACTTTTTGTCGGACTGCTCCCAAGCCACGCCCACGTCTTTACCTCCCCATGAGAATTTACGCCCACGGGAGAGGATATTTGAGACAGGTGGGCACGAGACCATCGCAGAAAATGTGAAACCTTCAAGTTCAACGCCATTGCCGGTTGAGAGAGAGAGAGAGAGAGAGAGAGAGAGAGAGAGAGAGAGAGAGAGAGAGAGAGAGAGAATTTCACTGGAGAAAGCAATTCACTAACTTTCTTTAGAAAGTACCTCATAATTCACACGCTGTTGGAAAACTTTGCAACTTGAAAGTTTGATATCTAACCGAATTAAGTAAGCTACGCTATGTTATGTCTATAATGTACAGTGTAAAAAAATAATACTAAAATTACAAAATAATGGAACGATTATCTTCAGGCATCAAATAAATATGAAATGTGAAAAACTCTCAAGGTCGCTAATTGTGTAAGATTTCCAGATATTTCTTTTAATAAACTGAGCGTGACCTCCACCAATTAAGTGCATTATGAAGCATTGATTTAATGAGTCATTTGTTTTCTGAAATACAAAAAATCGCTCTGAAGATAAACGCATCGAGTCAATTAGATGTTTTCCGATTATTATTACTCTTCTCTTACAAGGTACTTATTTACTCTTACTCTTAGCCACGAACTTATCCCTTGTATTCCATTCTTCCAACCTGGGCTAGAAAAAGGCATTAGGTTGAAAGTCCCATTAACTTTATTCTCAGAATAATGAGCAAAGTCGATTAACAGTTATAAATACAGATGCTTAATATTTTTGAAGTTTCCGTAGCTCTGCAGTGAGCCTTTCCTATTTGTTTTAACGGCCTAAAGTTATTCATGGTTTACATTATCTTACGCTAAAGGTTTAGTTCCAGGTCTATTGGCGATTTGGCAAAAAGGCCGTTTCGATTCCTGTTATCCCTTGTGGAACTGCATGACGCGGCAGGTGCTCGTTGTTGACATTTCTCCTAAAATGGGCAATCTTTCGGACATTTAAATAGACTGAATACAATGTGCCGTTAGCTGACATTTCGAGCTGATCCGTGATGTGGATGTTATATTAATATCAATATATTGATAAGGATGATGATGATGATAATGATGAATATGATAACGATAAAGGACTACGGAAAAAGAAACTAACCTAACAAGGAAAATAAAAAAAATTACATTCGGGGAAATATATTAATAACTGAGTATTATAAATTTTTAGTTATAACCTTTTTACCCCTTTTACGTGTTCGTTCATGATTCTTATACATACATACATACATACACACACACATACAACCTATATAATATATATATGTATATATATATATATATATATATATATATATATATATATATATATATATATATATATATATATATATATATATATATATATATATATATATATTTATATATATATATATCATATATATACATACATACATATATATTTATACATATATAAATATATGTGTGTGTGTGTGTGCAATATTCATATAATGACCCACCACAAACAGCTCGTTGATATCGATTTCACATTACCTTGGGAACAACTGACTCCTAGAAGAATTACGTATATAGTAAATGCGCATCCCCAAAGTCGGATTCGAACCCTCATCCCTCAGGTATGGTTCACGGGTGACAGTGACTTTGCACTTTGGTAAATCAAAGTAGACGCACTTATGACATAATTCTTTCCGAATGTAATTTATTCCTCAGGGACTGTAATCTCGATATTAATGGGTATTTGAGGTCTGATATTTCTTGAGACAGTCGGGAGTCTGCTTAATTCTCTGTGGGTCAATAGCGATTTTTTTCTTGGTATCAACATGGTAGAGTTTGCTACTGAGTTACTCACACGGGTTCACATATACAATCAATCGATCAATCAATCAATCAATCATTTCCTGTGGCACCCACGGGGATGCACAGGGCCTCGATGAACTAACGCCACCACATTCTGTCCCGGGCTAACTCCTCAAGATCTCCCCAACACTCGTCTCCTGCTCCCCGCCTCATTGTCCTTAACCACGTCTTCTTTGGCCTACCTCTTCCTCTTCTACCAAGGGCAACCCACCCTGGTGTATCTTCTATACACATGGCCTAGCCACTTCAAGAGTGAGAATCTAACACACTCATCGACCGGCTGCACCCTCGTTACTTCTCTAATTCTGTTATTTGATATCCTACCCCTCCAATTAATTCCTAATATTCCTCTGAGCGCCTTATTTTCAAATGCTAAGAATTTATTATTCGAAGTCACTGTACTGTACCATGACTCATACCCATATATCAAAATACTCCCAACCATTACCTTATAAATTTTGATTTTTGTATGCACAGAAAGATTGCTATCATTCCAAATATTTTTAAGCATTCCCATTGCCTGATGAACCTTTTTTAATCTTTCCATAAATTCTGTGCTCAGAGAACCATCCTTATCTAAATAATCATCTAAATATTTAAACTTATTCACTTGCTTTACAACCAAACCTTCAATTAGACAGTCCTGTGGATTTTCAATATTCATATTCATGATTTCAGTTTTTCCGCTATTAATAACCAAACCAACCTTTCGACCTTCACATTTACAATATAAGTAAATGATTAAATAGAAATAGAAATAAGTTACACAGACACTTTTTGCTGACGAGAATGAAGACAAAGTTATTACTAATTACGGTATGACTTCACGAGAATGAGATTCATAACTGAAAAATATTATAGTGTTGATGATAATCGTTGGAGCGCAAATTTACATCCATCAGGCAGTCAAATAATCAGTCAAATGAAATTTGAGACAAGAATTCATTCCATTTCAAATATTATATATTTGAAAAGGTATGGGAGTGCACAGTAAATTAAGTACTTATTCAGTCTCAGTCAGCAAGGAGTCCAGATACTTGGAATGAAGACATTCGGAACTGTATCTGTAAGGAGCAATCAGGTATTTGTGATGTTCTTTTAAATCGTTTTAGCTGAATCTATCACAACATAATTATGTCCTAAAATGTGTCTCTGGGTATCTCCAAAGTGATTGAAGTGGAAGTTTGATTTGGTACCAATACCTCTCACATTTTGCAAGTGACCGTTATCAGAGGTATTTACTGTGTTTTATTGACTATCTTCATGTCTGGTGTTCCAAAGCTTGCGCTTAGGAACCTTCGTTTATTTTAGACTTTCGAAGGGACTTTACTGTTGGTGCTGAAAATAACGCAGAGGTGTATGCTGGAGAAGTAACCGATGTTGCTGTTATTTGTTTATTTCCAGTGCTACATGGAATGCTTGCTATGTTCATCAGAGATCTGAAAAGAATGTAGGTGTGAGACATGTGAAAGCTATGGTCCTACGTCGGTGTAATAACCTATGAGTGGAGCAATGCAAGGTGACGGAGAGAGGAAATTTGGTGTAGGCACAAAGTTGCGTTACAACAAATGTATTTGATACAAGACCAAATGCGCGAAAGAACATAGGAGGTAAAGATTTGTTCATTTTTTAAAAGGTGTTCAAAATCTTAATGAATGGAGATATTACTAAAGAAACTGAAAGCAGAACGACCCGGTTGCGAAATAGCTGTCACGAAGAGTCCTCAACTCCTTTCAAAGACAGCCAGGGGGTTGAAATTGTTTAGAGTAAAATATCCGACAGTGAATGCTAGCACATGCAAGGGTATTAAAAAGTTATTAAGAAGAGGGAATGGCAGACAGGAATGCATGTTGACTGATGATCAAATTTTTCTTGAAAAAGTTCGGTATGGGTACAAATGTACAAGTCAAACTGGAGAGTGCTACAATGCGTTGCTGATATATCTGCGCAGAAAGAGACATTAAAGGGATATGTGACTTAGTAAAAATGTGACAAAACGACAGCGATGAGCGGGAACATATTTGACAAGGTTTCAGGAGCACGAAAAATGTGCTCGGAAAGTACAGATTTTTTTTTTTTTTATGAAAATGTTAAAAATTCGAAAGCAATGTCTCTCTCTATAGGCTATGTAAAAAGGAGATTACAGGCGTCAGGGTGTTGCTGCCTTTATGAACTGTTGCTTATGGAACGACATTTAAGCTGAAGGCATTTTTCTGGGGAAAAAACGGTATTGCTGACTCCACCGAGCCTTATTGTTCATGGCGTGTGGGCAACTTGGTGGATAACCGTGTTTAGTTTTCTATCACAGCACAATTATGATCTTCATTATCATTACAAATTAAAATCAAAGAGAATAACATGAAGAAAACTTTGATTTTTTAAGTTACATAATGTAATTAAGGCTGTTTTAAAAATCAGCCTTGATTACATCATGTAGCTTAAAAAATCAAAGTTTTCTTCATGTTATTCTTTTTTATTTTAATTTGTAATACTAATAAAGATCATAATATTGTGCTGTAGTTATCATTATTGATTCTCTATTAACAGTATGGAATGGGAAGAGACAGAATATAAGTAGCAAAATTTTATTTAGCATCTAAAACATAAATGGAATCTTCAGAAAAAGCTGTTAATGGAGAGTTATAAGTTGAAAATTAAAAACTTATTTCCTATGGTGTATGTTACAAAAACATTTTGAATGTTAATGACTAAGTATTGTGTATGGTTATAGATTAAAGAAAATTGTTATTAAGTACAAAGTAATATTTGTATGATGAACATTTGTAAAATATAAAAATAATAAAGAAAAAACAAACTTACGATAATTTTAAAGTGAGGTACTAAGGAACATTGTTACAGGAATATTGCAACTTGAGACTATGTATGTTGTACATTGAACATTTTAAATAAAAGATAGGAAAAAATTCATACAATCTCCTGTCCCATAAAGGGAGGGCAAGGTTTGCGACCCAGGTTTAAGAACCCGCCCTTCCCCCCCCCCCCCTCCACTCTTGCAGTTATTAGACGGCCCGTCCCAGTACCTAACTAGAAAGACAAAGAAGAGTGGCCATTTTCCGTAACGATTAACAGGAAGTCGGGAGATGGGGGAAGGCGAGACTACCGTTGGGTACCACAATGCGTTCTGAGTTGTGTTAGGCATGAGAAGATCAGTCAGGATATATTTTAGTAGTATTCAGCCGGTACTTAGGAAGGAATCTGAATAGCATTTCGACAGGCGTATAGTCAGTCACATACTAAGGAATGTCCCTGATGGAAGTATGGAGTCCAAACAGGGAAACTAATTTTGTAGTCCCCAAAACCGAGCCACAACTCTCTTCCGAACATTCTGCTCCTGAGAAGCGACACGTCAGATACAGAAACTCACACGTGTCGGCGGAAGTACTGTGTCCACGTGCTTTGTAATGACCGACAATTCCAATTGAGATAAGCTCGCCACATGCTCACATGTGTTCCGGCTTTGTTTCATTTCGGAGAGCGGGTTTCGTTATTATTATTATTATTACTATAAGGCCAGTCATATCGAGAATCATTACTTGACACCTGGACGCCGGAAGGCAATTAAACTGAACATCTTTAGAAGATGAGTTAACTGTGGACGCCAGCGTAGCGTCAGTCAAAAGGCCTTTCACCCGGAGGTGTTGTTAGCGTATGTTTAGTTGACTCACATTTCTGTAGCTTCGGGGTCGTACTATTTTGTCTAGGACGAGAGTGATGGGGTCAAGTGATGTGAAATGAAAGGATATTAAATCATTGATCAGGTCTTATTATAGAATGGTTAAGGTGCTGTTTACACTCTGAAAATAAGCAATGAAGACATAAGTTTACAATACAGTGTGTTCTAATGACAAGAATAGAAATTGATTTCTGTTTTAAATAACGTGTATCAAAGTTCACAATTAAAATACAATAAATATAACAAAGCACCACTGCTGTGAATCCTCTGTTGGGAGATACGGCCCTGCAAGAAACTTATTTGTTTTGTAAAAGGGAGATTTTTTTTTTAATAATTTCCCTATTTCGTTTTGATGGCGAATGTCACGAAGGAATGACATCATTTGAAGATGCTCATTATTTATATTCGATTTAGTAATCCACGAACAAATTTTGATGGGAGTTAAATTTAGTAACGAACTAAAAAAAAAACATAAGAGTTCATTAAACCTCTCACGAAAAAGTCCAGAATGACTCATTTTCAGACGCACACCAGTTTCCGGTAGTGTTGATATAATACATTTTCTACGCCTGTTATATTATTCATTTTGAAACTGAGGCGGGGGGTTAATGGTGGCAATGACACGAGAACTTATTAAAATGTATTTTCAATTCTTGCGCATCTTAAATATATATATATATATATATATATATATATATATATATATATATATATATATATATATATATATATATATATATATATATATATATAATATACATATATATATTATATATATATATACATAAGAAATATATATATATATATATATATATAAAATATATATATATATATATATATATATATATATATATATATATATATATATATATATATATAAACGTGACAGGAACTAGCAAAAATATAGATTTTGGGGGAACCAACATATCAAACAAAGTTAAAAAAACTGAGTAGTATTTAAGCTCTAAATTAGTACGAAGTCCACTCAAAAGAACGATGCCTTACTGTACGTGCTGCAAGCGAACGATCGAGTTGCAAAGCTTACGTTCCAGTACCTGTGGTCTGGAGCAACACTTTCAGAAAATAAAGGAAAGGTAATATTTAGACAGAATAAAATCCTTTCGTACTCTCATGTAAAGAACTGTAAAAAGCCTGGGGAAAGCCGTCGTGAAGGGCTTTAGATTTATGACTCCTAAGGATAGCAGTAATAGGCGAGTCCCGCCGGACGTGGGATCAATATTCCTAATAAGGACAGAGAAATCCCACATATCATGAGAGAAAAGGCCCAGAAGAGATGCTAGAGCCGCATTTAAACAGCATCTTACAAGCATATCTTGGTCTGGTCATGTGATTTTTCCATTACCTCAGGATATCTGTTGCCTTAAGCAGTGGAAGTGATGATTGATACTTAATGGTCGCTGCTTACTCTTTAAAAGGCTTATCGGACTGAAGACGACAAGTTTATTCTGCGAGTTCTACAGCGATTTTATTCAGGTGTTTAACGCTTTCATAACATATGTGCATATATATATGTATATATATATACATTATACACATTATGTATATGTATAAATATATATATATATAATACATATATGTATATATATTTATATATATATATATATATATATATATATATATATATTATATATGTATATACATATATGTATGTATACATATATGTACATATATATATACATATACATACATATGCATATATACACACACATATACAGCAGAGTCCCTCATCACTGACCCAAGACCTGTGGTTTACTGAAGTCCAAAAAGTGAATATCAACTGGAAAAATGCAAGATTCCAGAAGCTTTCCATCTGCCCAACAAGTGAGCTTAGGTTGTCCTCTGATGAAAACTGCTGGGAAACTGCACCACGCAGTAAATGATTCATCTGCCACTGTTTTCCGTAACCTACACTTGTCAGTTTCCCCACAGATGCGACTAGTCTGCTTCTTTTGTTCTTACTGCTCACAGTCGTTTCCGCTGTTAGTGCGTGCCTTAGCGGTTGAAAACCCTAGCACGTCGCGATAGTGGCCCCAAAGCATAAGAGTTCTGGGGATGGCAGTGCTCCAGTCACAAGGAAACAGTCAAATGCTGCCTCCTTGTGAGAAAGTGAAAATGGTTGATATGATCAAAAAGAGTAGAGGTTGCAAAGGCTGTACAGCTAGAACGAATCGATTCATGAAGTGCTAAAAAATACTAAAAACTTCTTATTGCCCTTGCTGTTGTATCACAGCTTGAAAAAAGTGGCGCCGATTTTGCATATTATGGATTTAATAATGAGTGTGGAAAAACCATTAAATATCCGGGTGGAGGATATGCATCGAAAAAGGGTGCCTATAGACGAAAACGTGATCAGGAAAAGGCCTGTAGGCTTGATGACCCTTCAAAAAGAAAGAAAAGAAACCGAAGAGGACATTAAACCATTCACCGCGAGCAAGGAATGGTTGCATAGGCTCAGGAACCGATATAATCTGAAGAATAAGTAAATTACAGGAAAGGGTCCAAACTCTGCTACCCCTTTTCCAGAAGTCAAAGAAAGTTGTTGAGGAGGGAGGCTACCGTTCCAAGTAAGGTTTTAACTGTAATGAAACAGGACTGTTTTGGAAAGAAATACCCAACAGAACCATTTATCTATAAAAGTGCCAAGATGATGTCAGGGTTTCAAGCTTGGCAGGAGAGATGGCAATGTGGAGTGTGGATGATTAATGCAAATTAAGTAAAAAGAAAAAAAGAAAGGTTGAAGATGTCGCAATGAAACTACATTCTTGGTGCACGTGGCATGAGAAGAACCAGAAGGGATGAGAAATGTAAAGATGCTTGTCAGAAGAAGTACAACGGCATGTTGGTGAAAGAAAGAATCACAAAACTGTAAGATGGTTTGGTCATGTGGAAACTATGGATGGCGATATGTTGATGAAAAGAGTGTGAAGTTCTGAAGTGTTGGAAGAGGGTCACTAAGACTTTCAGAAACCACTGGCCGGGGGTATGTATGGTCCTATGCCTTTTTCGTCGTTCGTGGCCCACCAGACGTCAGATCATTCCTTGTGCATAATTAGCAGCTTAGGACAACAATTAGATTTGAATGGCGCGTGATATGATATACACAATTATACATATATAAATATACAGTATATATATATAGTATAATACACATATATATGTATGTATAATACACACATACACATATATATATACTCTGTATATATATATATATATATATATATATATATATATATATATATATATATATTTGTGTATATGAATGCTTGTTTTTGTGCGCAAATATATAACAAATGATCAGTTCATGTTAATATATATATATATATATATATATATATATATATATGTATATTACATAAAAATATATATACATATATATATTTATATATGTAGAAATACATAAATATATATATATATATATATATATATATATATATGTATGTATATATATATGTATATGTATCTATTTAGGATAAACCTTCATTTATTTACAGCCATACTTATGTATTCTGTCCAGATCTTCCAGATCTTTCAGTTGTAAGTCTGGTAACATAAACAACAATATCTTTTCAAAAATTCCTATATAATCCGAACAGAAGTGAGGGCCATATATTGCAATATCATTCAAATTTTATTAAATGCATATCCATAAAAATGACAATAATTTCCAGTCGCAAAGGGAAACCGAATTTGATTTTCAAAGAAGGATTTCCATTTCATTTGAACAATTGTGTCAGTTTCTTTTATTCTGAAGACTTTGTTTACCAAGATCCAATAACATCGTCATTGTTTACAGCACCCGAAAAACAACCGGAGCGTGAACGTCGAGTCATCGTGAACCTGACATTAATCCTCACTATGTATTTTATTAATAAACAATCTCGAACTGGACAGACCACCTCCGGCGACCCTTTCATGAAGCGCCAAACTGACTCCATTTTTGGCAGGTCAGTAACATCTCTCACACATACGAGATCGGCTCCTTCGATACCCACTGACGGGACACGCGCCCTACTATAGTTCCAGGACGAGGACGAAGCTTTTCCAGTTCATCGTATCAGACTATCGTTGCCACAGAGGACCATTTCGCGATGGCGAACTTCGATATACCACGTGCGAGGTGAGGGGTTTGTGCAATCTGGCCGGCCTCGGTCGGAGGTTCGCATGTTAAACACCCGACCTCAAAGGAGAGAAGGGCCGAACTGACATGGGGTGGGCCTCCGGACCGACTCGGGGTGGTGCGAGTGTTGGAGATCGTGGGAGGAGGAGCGCTCTTGCTACCTTGACACTTCCACCACCACTACCACCACGACCACCTCCAATAACGCCACCAATAACAACAGCATTGAGGAGGAGAATGGAGTTTGATGGGACCGACGGAAGAAGGAATAAGTAAAGGGAAGATTTTATTGAGTGAGTGCGTTAAGAACGCATGCAAAGTGCTTGCGTTATTTACCGATCTCCCCGATTTTCTGTCTCCTTGAGAGTATTCAGGAGTGTTACGTGCGCACAGGTACGCACAATTAGCTCTTTGCTTCCGAAATTTTATCTCAATAAAAAATGAAATGCAAACAATATAGGGGTAATTCCTCGAAAAGAGAGCAATGCTGACTGCGGCAGCAAAAGTGTAAAAAAAGAGAGATACAAATGAACAAAGAAATGTGATTGGATAAAGGATTAAAACCAAAATCCAATCTCGTAAAACGTATGAGCGGTCCTGATAAGGATAAATCAGACTGGTACAATTTTCTAAAGGCAAAACAGTAAAATGCATGATATGCTCGAGAACAGAGAGAAAAATTACGATTAAACACACGAGGAAATGAAGGGGAAATTAATAGTCAGTTACAAAACAGGTGGAAAGATTAGATACTTATACAAGTAACTGAGTAAAAGGAATTTAAGCCTTTTACAGTATCATCAGTATGTTGAAAATTTATTTTTTGAATAACAGTCTCAGCCTTATCATTTGCAAGGACTATTGAGAATACAGCTTTGTGCTATGATTTACTGAATGTATGATAAATGTATTCATAAATCCCTTTATACTTTTCACACAATGTCTAATCACTTACTTTCGTATTCTCAATCGCTCCAGCTGACTTTATAAGTAACTTTGGTACTTTTACAAATACGAGCTTTACGGAACCAATCAAAGATAATGACAGAACTTACCCACTAAGTTAGTGGGAAAATAAATGAATGGAAAACCAGTTCCAAGGTTCGCTGGATGCTGCAAAGCTGCCCCAAAGAGGTGAGGATGCTTTATCTCATCTCTCTGAAACAGCTGCAAAAATGGCGTCTGCGATGGATTTGAGTTATTATCAGATCCCCACATTACGCTGTATGTATTTTGCTTCTCTGTAAACTGGCAGCGTTTGTAATGACGGATAATTACTCAGTAGCGGAAACGATGATAATAGTAGGAAAAATATCATCAGCTGCTACCATTACCACCAACACTACTACTGCTACCATTAATGCTACTATCTACTATAAGAAGTGGAAGGAGCATTAGATGTAAAAATGATGGCAACAATAGCAGCCATTAAGATGAATTATGATGATAAAAGGGAAAATATGGGTCAAGGGACGGAGTCATTATCAGGACGCTGCCATTCTCTGCCCAAGAACAAACCATTAGCTGTCTTCCTTAGTTAACCCTGTCGTCTCCGACCGGATGACACAGCGGCGGTAACTCGTCACGTCGTTATGCCTTGTCACCGCCTAGGCTGTTTGGAGGTATACAATGAGGGGAACATTAATTTAGTTCTCCTTCGTCTCTTCTTCTTTGCTTCCTCCCTTCGTTCCTTACTGGTATGTATATGAATATTTATATATATATATATATATATATATATATATATATATAATGTATATATATACTATTATATAATATTATGTATAAATGTGTATGAGTACTATATATATATATATATATATATATATATATATATATATATATATATATATATATATATATATATATATATATATATATATATATACATATATATAATTTATATTCAGCCAAGGCCACAGGAAAATGTGTTGAAATAACACGAAAGCGCCTGGTACTCCTTTTATTTTTCCTGTGACCTTGGCTGAATATATTGTCACGCGCTATTTAGTGACATATAAGCATATATTTATATATATATTTATTTGTATACACACCATGCACCTGTTCCTCTTAGAGAAAGTTAAAAATGGTGGGAGCAAGAGGATTAACCATCCGGTTCTAAGCAAGCCTTTGATGTACCAGCGCGGATATTTCCTTCATTAAAGGGAAACATGACTGAAAAGAGGTGATGTCAGGAGATCATATTATAGTTTCCTCTCCCTTGGCTAAGACCACATTGCTCTAGAATATAGAATTTAGGCTAAAGGCCAAGCGCTGGGACCTATGAGGTCATTCAGCGCTGAAACGGAAACTGACAGTAAAAAGTTCTGAAAGGTTAAGTAACAGGGGGAGAACCTCAAAGCAGTTGAAGCACTATAAATCATTAGATAGGAGAGATTGGAAAGTAGGATGGACGGAAGAAAATATGAATGGATAATAATAGTATATCTTAGTTTAACCAGACCACTGAGCTGATTAACAGCTCTCCTAGAGAGGGCTGGCCCGAAGGATTAGACTTATTTTACGTGGCTAAGAACCAATTGGTTACCTAGCAACGGGACCTACAGCTTATTGTGGAATCCGAACCACATTATACCGAGAAATGAATTTCTATCACCAGAAATAAATTCCTCTAATTCTTCACTGGCCGGCCGTAGAATCGAACGCGGGCCTAAGAAAGTGCTAGCCGAGTACGATATCGACCCATCCAATGAGGAACTTAAGTGCAGTAAAAGGAATGAAAGGGGTTGCAGCTAAGGGCCGAAGGGACGCTGCAAAGAACCTTAAGTAATGCCTACAGCGCACGGCATGAGGTGCACTGATAGCACTGTCCCCCCTCCCCTACGGGGACACATTGCTCTATCACCTATATAAGCATTAGTCATCTGTTCCTCTTCCTAAATTTAGATCTTCCCCTTTAAATTTATACCAGGGGACAGTTAAATCTTTCAGGATTCTTTTGGCGTCTTCAGTTGTCGAGACAACTTGAGTCATTTTGGATAGTTACTATCAAAGAACAATGTCTCGCCAGACGTAGACTTTTATATTTCTCTTGTTTCTTCTTCCCGTAGGAGGGGAAAGTCACCCGACGGGCTTTTCAAAATTCATGTCCTGTTTGGCACAGGTGAAGATGCGTTACATAATTACTCAATGGACTGAAGGTTTCCTTGGCGTAACTTTATATAATACACAAACTCACACATATATTTATATATACATATGTATACATACATATATATATAATATATATATATATAATATATATATATATATATATATATATATATATATATATATATATATATATATATATATATATATATATATATATATATATATATATATATATATATATATATATAATATATATATATATATATATATATATATATATATATATATATATATATATATATAAATATATATACATATATCCATCAACAACTGATAATAATAATGTTACACTCATTCAATCATCCCGCATGTAATTATTTTCAACTTTCTGCCTTCGATAAACGAATTTAGGAAGACAATTCTCAATTCAGGTCCGCAAGAGTCGAATTCTAAAACTAAAAACTTCGACTCTCGAGAGGAAATTACTCTTCTCTCTCTCTCTCTCTCTCTCTCTCTCTCTCTCTCTCTCTCTCTCTCTCTATATATATATATATATATATATATATATATATATATATATATATATATATATATATATATATATATATATATATATATATATATATATATATATATATATATATATATATATCTGCACACACACACACACACTTATATATATATATATATATATATATATATATATATATATATATATATATATATATATATATATATATATACAGTCTGTATTATTATAAGGTGTTATAATATGTATAACCATTTTGTATGTCTGTGAAAATTTTGAAATTTTGCTTACAAGATTCGTCATTTATTGTGAAGACATGATTCGAAAATGTCTTTTTCTTGCAGATAAGTTATATATTATGTAAACTTACGATTCTATAGAATATTTTTTCCCTTTGTTCAATGTGTGAAGTGTCTTGTGAAATTCTTATTGTGTCGCCACATCCTGTTTGCCGAGAGAGAGAATAAAGGTTTGCCTCCCATATTTACCCAGGTGTCTGTAACTCGCATTAAGGAAAAAGAATTCTCTTATCTTGTCGTGATGAGCTGTCACCCAATCAGCGAGTTTCCTGTTATATCTTTGTTCTGTATGCTTAGCATGTCATTATTAACTCTGTCTATGCTTATTCTGTTCGTAATCTGAGAAAGAGAGAAAGAGGAACAGCAGATAAGTGAGTCACTTTGGGTCTAAAAGTGTCTTTCATTGTTTACCCAGCTGCATTAGGCTGACAAAAGATTTGGTAAGCCCTGAACATGAAATGTCCATCTTGTAAGATAAGGATATGATCCTCGAAGCTCACCCGTGTGTATTTGTATACGTGTATATATGTGTATTTATATACATGTGTATTCTGTGTGAACACCCTATGTGTATTCTCGAGTATTCTGAAAGCGCCTGTTGGAGAGTTAAAAGCGCAGTGTTTTCTAAAGACACCAGTAGTCTGCCAGAAAGAGTCCTCAGAGGAACATCCTCTCTCTCTCTCTCTCTCTCTCTCTCTCTCTCTCTCTCTCTCTCTCTCTCTCTCTCTCTCTCTCTCAATAATCCCATATCTAGTTGTAAAAGCTCTGTTAAACTCACCCCAGGAGTGTGTTAATTTTGTAGAAGGTGATCAGGAATATTATTTTGTGCAAGTGTTGAGGAGATGTAATAGTGTAATAATTACAAAAGGGAATGTGGTGACTATTGAGTTTTGAAAAGTGATATTCTTGGTAAAAGAGAATTGTTATTTTTGAATAAGTCTTAGAAAGACGTGAGTTTAA